>NC_092721.1:197644461-197980461 GCF_047496885.1 Scyliorhinus torazame | reverse complement strand
GATTTACCATCAGAGTTTAGTGATGGTAGGCAGCATGGTGGCGCAGTGGTTTGCACTGCTGCCTCACGGCACCGAGGACCCAGGTTCGATCAAGGCCCCAGTTCACTGTCCATGTGGAGTTTGCACATTCTCTCCATGTCTGCGTGGGTCTCACCCCCCACAACCCAAAAAGATGTGCAGGGTAGGTGGATTGGCCACGCTAAATTGCCCCTTAAATGGAAACATTTAAAAAAGATTTTTAGGGATCTTATTTGAGGGATAATAAGAATAATCTTTATTATTGCCACAAGTAGGCTTACATTAATACTGCAATGAAGTTTCTGTGAGAATCCCCAAGTTGCCACACTCTGGCGCCTGTTCGGGTACACAGAGGGAGAATTCAGAATGTCCAATTCACCTAACAAGCACGTCTTTCGGGACTTCTGGGAGGAAACCGGAGCACCCGGAGGAAACCCACGCAATCTCTGTCGTGTTGGGTGTTCTGGTTCACAAACAAGCCAACAATGCTGGAAGTGGTGTAACGCTATTTTATTAACTGTTCAACTATGCTAACATACTGTAAATGTGGGTATAAGCAACACCAGCTTAACTGTGGATCCTCTCCTATCACTAGCTATGGTGATGCACTCAGCACATGGTGAATGTCTGTGTTGCAGGCTGTGAGCTCTGTGTTCTGAGCTGGCTGCTGCTAGAATGAGCGGGAACTCTCCTGTCCCCTGTCTTTATAGTGCTTGTGCTCTCACTGGTGATTGGCTGCGGTGTTATGTATGCTGGTTGGTCCTACTGCATGTCCATCAGTGTGTGCATGTGATTGCACCATAATGTACTAATGTATATGATGACAATCTCTACAATGTAGAAGGCGGCCATTGAGTCTGCACCAAACTTTGGAAAGAGTACTTTCGCTGAGCCCACTCCCCCGCTCTACCCCAATAACCCTGTGCATTGATCATGGCCAATCCACCTAATGTGTACGTCTTTGGACTGAATACTGCACTGCGTAGGCCTGGATTACGTGCTGCTGTGTCTGGAGTGCGACTTAAACCCATGGGCCGGGATTCTCCAAAATCCCGGCCAAGTGTTGACGCCGGCGTAAACACCGGCGTGTTTCACGCCGGCGTCAACGGGTCTCTTGGCCCAGCAATTCAGTGGGCCAGCACGGCGCTGGAGTGCTGCGCGCTGGTCCGGCGCTGATACGCAACCCTGCACTGCTGCCGCGGGTCCGCGCATGCGCGTGGTGTCTGTTTCAGCGCCGGCGCTGCGCAACATGGCACAGCATCACAGCGGGCCCGTGTGGAGGGAGGTAGGCCGCCTCCAGATCGCGCGGGCCTGCTGATAGGTAGCCCCCGATCGCGGGCCTGGCGGTCGTGCAGGCCAACCCCGGACTCTGACCCCCCCCCCCCCCCCCCCCCCCCCCCCCCCACAGGACGGCCACCGCGGCTGCGGGTCCGAGCTCCCGCCGGGTGGTACCAGGTTGGAACCACGCCGGCGGTACTCGGCGGGAACCCGGTCCGGCGCCATGTCGACCGCACGCGACTGGCGGCGAATCTCCGGTCGCCGGTGAATCGCGTCCCGGCGTAGGAACGGCCTGGCGGGACTTTCCGGCGTCACCGCCGATTCTCCGTCCCGCCGCGGGCTCGGAGAATCCCGGCCATGACGTCCCCGAGTGCCAGTGGACCACAGCCACCACAGCCCCAGGAGACGATGGCCCAGTGATAGTGTTGCTATTCAGGTAATCCAGCGAACCAGGCTTCAAACCCCACCGTGGCAGATGGTGCAATTTGAATTCAATAAATATCTGGAATTAAAAGACTGACCACAAAACCATTGTTGATTGTTGTAAAAATCCATCTGGTTCAATAATCTGCCAATCCCACCTGGTCTGGCCCACACACAAATGTGGTTGACTTAAATGTCCCAGCAAGCCACAAAGGGCACTTGGAGGTGAGCAATAAATTCTAGCTCAGCCAATGGCGCCCTCATCGCGCGAATGAAGAAAAGGGATAATTTTAGATGTGTGAATCTTTCCCCCCCCCCTATAAGGAAAGTGGAAAATGAAGAGGGACTGGTGGGGAATCACTGTTGTTATGTTGAACTCTCTCAGTAAGGGAATCATGCAGATTGGGTTTGAGTTGCTGCAGGCCAGGAAAGTGGGTTGTTTTGTTTCCCTCGAACCTCTCTTGCCTGTTTTCCATAAGAGGATGGTGTGATGTATTCTTTCTATCTGGGTAAATGGACTAAACTAGAAAGTAGAGGCCTCCTGCGGGTAGTAAACCGTGGAGTTAGGCAAACACCAGTCTTGTGACCTCTGCGCCCACAGTCGCTTCTCCATGGTAACACGACCACGGGCTGTTTTCCGAGCTGTCCGAGACACAACAAAGTGAACTTCGGGGGGGGGTGGGAGTTGCAAGGGATCCCTGTGGTTTCTGGGCTCTGTTGCAATTCCCCGTGTGTGTGTTTGTCTGTGAATGATGGTTTTGTTTGTTGCTGCTTGCAAATGGGAGAGTGGGGGAGGGCGGCAGGAATTTTGAGATCCTTGATCAGTTTAAACACCCTCCTCCCTGCCCAGTTCCTGCAATAGCCATTTTCATTGCTCTCCTATTGCTGTGTGGAAGTGGGCAGCAACGTTCCCTCTGCTACAACAGCGATCACACTTTGCATGCACCTCATTGCCTGCAGAGCACTTTGGGGGAGCTACAAAAAGTGCCGGAGAAATGCACGTGCCTTTTTTTGGTGGACATGATCAAACTCTGCTGCAGTGCTTCATGTAGTCAAATAGGGGGAGATGGTGGCGTTCATAGAATCATAGAATTTGCAGTGCAGAAGGAGGCCATTTGGCCCATCGAGTCTGCACCGGCCCTTGGAAAGAGCACCCTACTGAAGCCCACACCTCCACCCTATCCCCGTAACCCACCTAACCTTTTTGGACACTTAAGGGCAATTTAGCATGACCAATCCACCTTACCTGCACATCTTTGTGGGTGGAAACCGGAGCACCCGGAGGAAACCCACGTAGACACTGGGAGAACGTGCAGACTCCTCACAGAGAATCATCCGAGGCCAGAATTGATCCCGGGTCCCTGGAGCTGTGAGGCAGCAGTGCTAACCACTGTTCCACCGTGCCTCCTGGTATTGACACTGGACTAATAATCATGGATTCAAATCCCACAAATTAAATTAAAAGTCCAAAGATGTGCAGGTTAGGTGGATTGGCCATGATAAATTGCCCTTAGTGTCCAAAATTGTTCTTAGTGTTGGGTGGGGTTACTGGGTTATGGGGATAGGGTGGAGGTGTTGACCTTGGGTAGGGTGCTCTTTCCAAGAGCCGGTGCAGACTCGACGGGCCGAATGGCCTCATTCTGCACTGTAAATTCTATGAAATTCAATTAATTAATCTGGAATTATAAACCTAGTTATATACATCAATTTTTGTAAAAGCCCCATCTGGTTCACTAATGTCCTTCAGGGAAGGAAATCTGCCGTCCTTACCCCGGTCTGGCCTACATGGGACTCTAGGCCCACAACAATGCGGTTGATTCATTAAAATTTTTTTTTAGAGTACCCGATTTTCTTTTCCAATTAAAGGACGACTGAGCGTGGTCAATCCACCTACCCCACACATCTTTGTGTTGTGGGGGTGAGACCCATGCAGACACGGGGAGAATGTGCAAGCTCCCCACGGACAGTTACCTTGGGCCGGGATCGATCCCGGGTCCTTAGTGTCGTGAGCCAGCAGGGCTAACCACTGCGCCACCGTGCCTAATACGGTTGATGCTGAACAGCCCTCTGAAAAGGGCCTGGCAAGCCACTCAGTTCAATGGCGATTAGGGATGAGAAACAAATACCGGCCCAGCCCGCGACGCCCACATCAGATGATGTCACCACTCTCCGACAACCATCGAAGTTATGAAGAAGGCTCACTCGGTGCCAGGAATTGGGAGAGGCAGGGGGCTGCGGGAACTGGTCCCAGAAAGGAACTACCAGCTTCGGAGGGGAGGGCGTTGGAGTGAGGAGGGTGGGTGAAGAGATGAGCTTTTTGTGAAGTTTACAAAGCAAATCTGGTCTAAGGTGCCTCATCGTATCACTGCCAAGGAACCTGACAAAATATTCTCTGGCTTGAATTATTTTCCAAACAATATATAAAAGGCAAGGCCAAATGTCTTTTTCCTGTAAAACAGCTGCGTTAACCCCATCAGGTTCAAATCTTACCAACCGGATTGCTAGTAATCCTGCTACTAACATTTTTGCCAGAGAACTGGGTTTAAATTTGTTCTCTTCCCTTGGACACTCAGATCTCTGATCTACTATTTGGGTAGGCCCCTTTGAATCATAGTTGTGCGCACCAGTGTTGCTAACTCTGTTTGGGGGGGGGCTATTCCTGGAGGTTTTACGACCATAAGACATAGAATTAGGCCACTCGGCCCATCGAGTCTGCTCCGCCATTCAATCATGGCTGATATTTTTCTCATCCCCATTCTCCTGCCTTCTCCCTATAACCCCTGATCCCCTTATTAATCAAGAACCTATCTATCTCTGTCTTAAAGACACTCAGTGATTTGGCCTCCACAGCCTTCTGCGGCAAAGAGTTCCACAGATTCACCTCCCTCTGGCTGAAGAAATTCCTCCTCATCTCTGTTGTAAAGGAGATTGTGGACTCTGGCTCTAGTCTTTCCTACATTCTCTCCACATCCACTCTATCCAGGCCTCGCAGTATCCTGTAAGTTTCAATAAGATCCCCTCTCATCCTTCTAAACTCCAACGAGTACAGACCCAGAGTCTTCAACCGTTCCTCATATGACAAGCTCTTCATTCCAGGAATCGTTCTTCTAACCTCCTCTGGACCCTTTCCAAGGCCAGCACATCCTTCCTTAGATACGGGGCCCAAACCTGCTGACAATACTCCAAATGGGGTCTGACCAGAACCTTATACGGCCTCACCAGTACAACCCTGCTCTTGTATTCTAGCCCTCTCGATTGAATGCTAACATTGCATTTGCATTCCTAACTGCCAACTGAACCTGACGTTAACTTTACCTCCTACCTCTCGCCTTTCAATCACACTGTTGGCCACCCAACATGTCCATCATTGTGGATAATCCACCCCTTTCCCACAGCTGATTGAGAAGCAAACACCCTCTTTGGATTGGATACAAATTGACCATAAGATATAGGAGCAGAAGTAGGCCTTTCGGCCCATCGAGTCTGCTCTGCCATTCAATGAGACATGATAATCCTCATCCCCACTTTCCCGCCTCATTCCCATAAGCCTTGATTCCGTTACTGATTAAAAATCTGTCTCTCTCAGCCTTAAACATTGGATTTGTTTATTGTCACGTGTACCGAGGTACAGTGAAAAGTATTTTTCTGCGAGCAGCTCAACAGATCATTAAGTACATGAGAAGAAAAGGGAATAAAAGAAAATACATAATAGGGCAACTCAACATATACAATGTAACTACATAAGCACCGGCATCGGATGAAGCATACAGTGTGTAGTGATAATGAGGTCAGTCCATAAGAGGGTCGTTTAGGAGTCTGGTGACAGTGGGGAAGAAACTGGGCGCGATTCTCTGAAATGGAGACAGAGTGTTCGCGCCGTCGTGAACGCCGTTGAGGTTCACGACGGCACGAAACGGCCCCTATCCGACCGATTCAGGGCCCGATAATGGGCTAGGAGCGGCGCCGCGTCATTTACATGCGGCAGGCCTTGGCGCCGCGTAAAGGCGGCGCCGCATACATGACGCGGCCGGCGCCGCATAGCTGGCGTCACCCGTGCATGCGTGGTTGCCGTCCTCCACGAGTCCGCCCCGCAAGAAGATGTCCGACGGATCTTGCGGAAGAAAGGAGGTCCTCCTTCAGAGAGACCAGCCCGACGATCGGTGGGCACCGATCGTGGGCCAAACCCCATTTGAGGCCCCCCCCCCCACCGGTACTGGACCCCCCCCCCCGCCCCCCCCCCCCCCCCGCAGGCCGCCCCCCCCAGCGTTCCCGCGCTGTTCCTGCCGGCAGCGACCAGGTGTGGACGGCGCCGGGGGGAACCCGCCGTTTTGGGCAGGCCGCTCGGCCCATCCGGCACTGAGAATCGCGGGGGTACCGGTGAATCACCATTTTGGCTGTCTCGGGCGATTCACTGGACCGTGCCGCGCAAAACACGATTGTGCCGATCTGGCCGCTTCCGTGAATCGCGGGAGGGCGTCGGACCGGCGTGGCGGGAAAATTCGGCGACACAGGCGATTCTCTGAACGGCACGGGAGCAGAGAATCGCGCCCCCTGTTTTTGAGTCTGTTCGTGCGTGAACAGACTTAATGACCCAATCCCTACAGCTCCCTGCAGTAAAGAATTCCACAGATTTACTACCGTTTTAGAGAATAAATTCCTCCTCATCCCTGTCTTAAATGGGCGACCCCCTTACTCTGAGATTATGCCCTCTGCATCATAGAATCCCTGCAGTGCAGAAGGAGGCTATTTGGCCTGTCAGATCTGCCCGGCCCCTGGAAAGCCTACATTTAAGGCCCCATTTAAGCCTACACCTTCACCCTATCCCCGTAACGCAGTAACCCCACCTAACCTTTTTGGGGGATACGAAGGGACGAATCCACCTTACCTGTGGCACAGTGGTTAGCACTGCTGCCTCACAGCGCCAGGGACCCGGGTTCATTTCCGGCCTCGGGTGACTGTGGAGTTTGCACTTTCTCGCCGTGTGTGCGTGGGTTTCCTCCGGGTGCTCCGGTTTCCTCCCACAGCCCAAAGCAGATTAGGTGGATTGGCCATGCTAAAATTGCCCCTGGTGTCCAAAAAGGTTGGTGGCGTTACGGGGACAGGGTGGAGGTGTGGACTTGGGTAGGGTGCTCTATCCAAGGGCCAGTGCAGACTCGATGTGCCGAGTGGCCTCCTTCTGCACTGTAAATTCTATGATCTTTGGACTGTGGGAGGAAACCAGAGCACCGGGAAACCCACGCAGACACAGGGAGGAAGTGCAAACTCCACATAGACCGTTACCCGAGGATGTAATTGAACACGAGACCCTGGTGCTGTGAGGCAACAGTGCTAACCACTTTGCCGCTGCTCTGATCTTAGGCTCTCCCTCAAAAGGAAACAACTTCTCAGTATCTACTCTGTCAAGCCCCCTGAGAATCCTGGGCGGGATTCTCTCAGCCTAGGGCAAGGCCAGAGAATCCCCGCGACTGGCGCAAATCGCTCCACGCCGCCCCGACGCCGGTACGCGATTCTCCACAGAGCGGAGAATTGGCGCCAGCGACGTTGGCGCGCTGCCGGTCGGGGGCCGCTCTACGCGGGGGGGGGGGGGGTCCACCGGTTCTCGGCCTGGGATGGGCCGAGCGGCCGTGGTAAAAACGGCGAGTCCCGCCGGCGCCGTCCACACCTGCTCTCAGCTGGCGGGAACTCGGTGTGGAAGGGGCGGGGGGGCGGCCTGTGGGGGGGGAATGGGGGGTCCGACCCCGGGGGGGGGGCCTCCGATGTGGCCTGGCCTGCGATCGGGGCCCACCGATCGGAGGGCCGGCCTCTCTGGCTGGGGGCCTCCTTTCGGGCACCCTAAGGTCACGAAGGGCGCTGGATAAATGCAATTTAAAAGATTTATTGGCTCCGCTTCATCACTGATTGTTTCACCACTGTCTCCCCTGCTGTGTGGTCACTATTCCCTCCCTCCTCCAATCTTGTGGCCCCCTTGTTGTGCTCTAGGTTTATGCCGTGTAATCACACTGGGGCACAGAGAAGGGGGAGGACCCAAGAACTGCCTCAGCCAATCCGTGTCGCTGGCATTGTCGCAACACATTGTAGCAACTGGTTCAAACAAACATCCCCCCCCCCCCCCCCCCCCCAAAGAAAAGTCTCCAGCGGGACGTTTAATACAAAAGAAACCCGGGTTGAATAAGGACAATGTGAAACCAACTTGTTCAACTGAGAGCCATATATAGCTTCTTCGAGGCCCAAATAAAGGCAGCTTTCTAAAGAGCCCTCCTTTTAGTTGGTCCTTGCCCAATAGATGTTTCAAAGTATCACATTGCTGTTAATTGGATCTTGCTTTGTGCCGGCTGCCATGTGTCCTACATTACAACAGTCTACTTAAACTACTTCATTGGCTGTAAAGGATGGCCTGGAGTGATGGAAGGGCGAGGCAGTGGTCTTTTTTGTTTTCTCTCCCTCTCTCGATTTCTCTGTCTCTCTCCTGCCGTCTCTCTGTCTCTCTCTCTCTCCCTGCCTCTCTACGTCTCTCTCTCTATCTCCCTGCCTCTCTATGTCTCTCTCTATCTCCCTCTCTCTGTCTCTGTCTCTCTCTCTCTCTCGTCCTGCATCTCTCTGTCTCTCTCTCTCCCTGCCTCTCTCTGTCTCTCTCTCTCCCTGCCTCTCTCTCTCCCTGCCTCTCTCTATCTCCCTCTCTCTGTCTCTCTCTGCCTCTCTGTATCTCTGTCTCCCTCTCTCTCAGTCTTTCTCTCTCCCTACCTCTCTCTACCTCCCTGGCTCTCTCTCTCATTCCCTCTGCCTCTCTGTCTCTGTCTCTCTCTCTCTCTCCCTGCCTCTCTATGCGTCTCTCTGTCTCTCTCTCTCTCCCTGCCTCTCTCTGTCTCTCTCTCTCTCCCTGCCTCTCTCTGTCTCTCTCTCTCTGTCTCTCTCTATCTCCCTCTCTCTCTCTCTGCCTCCCTGCCTCTCTCTCATTCCCCCTGCCTCTCTCTCTCCCTCTCTGCCCTCCTTTCTCTCTCTCTCTCTCTCTCTCTCCCTGCCTCTCTGTGTGTCTGTCTCCCTGCCTCTCTCGGTCTCTCTCTATCTCCCTCTCTCTGTCTCTCTCTCTCTATCCCTGCCTCTCTCTGTCTCTCGCTCTCTGTCTCTCTCTGCCTCTCTGTGTCCCTGTCTCCCTCTCTCTCAGTCTTTCTCTCTCCCTACCTCTCTCTACCTCGCTGCCTCTCTCTCTCATTCCCTCTGCCTCTCTATGTATCTCTCTTTCTCTCTCCCTGCCTCTCTCTGTCTCTCTCTCTCCCTGCCTCTCTCTGTCTCTCTCTCTCTCTCTGTCCCCCCCTCTCTCTCTCTCCCTGCCTCTCTCTGTCTGCCCTCCTTTCTCTCTCTCTCTCTCCCTACCTCTCTCTACCTCGCTGCCTCTCTCTCTCATTCCCTCTGCCTCTCTGTCTCTCTCTCTCTCCCCCTGCCTCTCTATGTCTCTCCCTCTCTCTCTCCCTGCCTCTCTCTGTCTCTCTCTCACTCTCTCTGTCTCTCTCTGTCTCCCTCTCTCTCTCTCATTCCCCCTGCCTCTCTCTCTCCCTGCCTCTCTCTGTCGGCCCTCCTTTCTCTCTCTCTCTCTCTCCCTGCCTCTCTGTGTGTCTGTCTCCCTGCCTCTCTTGGTCTCTCTCTATCTCCCTCTCTCTGTCTCTCTCTCTCTATCCCTGCCTCTCTCTGTCTCTCGCTCTCTCCCTGCCTCTCTCTGTCTCTCTCTCTCTCTGCCTCTCTCTCTGTCTCTGTCTCTCTCTCTCCCTGCCTCTCTCTATCTCCCCCTCTCTGTCTCTCTCTCTCCCTCTGCCTCTGTGTCTCTGTCTCCCTCTCTCTATCTTTCTCTCTCCCTGCCTCTCTCTGCCTTCCTGCCTCTCTCTCATTCCCCCTGCCTCTCTATGTCTCTCTCTCTCTCTCCCTGCCTCTTTATGTCTCTCTCTCTCCCTGCCTCTCTCTGTCTCTCTCTCTCCCTGCCTCTCTCTGTCTCTCTCTATCTCCCTCTCTCTCTCTCTCTCTCTCTCTGCCTCCCTGCCTCTCTCTCTCATTCCCCCTGCCACTCTGTCCCTCCCTCTCCCTGCCTCTCTCTGTCTCTCTCTCTCTCTCTGCCCTCCTTTCTCTCTCTCTCTCTCTCTCCCTGCCTCTCTGTGTGTCTGTCTCCCTGCCTCTCTCGGTCTCTCTCTCTCTCTCCCTGCCTTTCTCTGTCTCTCTCTCTCTGTCTCTCTCCCTGCCTCTCTCTGTCTCTCCCTGTCTCCCCCTCTCTCTCTCTCTCTCTGTGTCTCCCTGCCTCTCTCTTCCTGTCTCTGTCTTCTCTCCTTCTCTGTCACTTCCATCCAGCCTCTCTCCCCTCCCTTGTCTCCCTCTCTCTCTTGCTCAAACTCTGTCTCTTTCCCTCCCCCTCTTCTCCCTCTCTTTCTTTTCCTGTCTTCTCTCTCTCTCTCTCTCTCTCCTTCCTGCCTTGCCTCCCCCTCTGTCTCACTCTCTCCCTCTCTTCTGACTTTTGTTTTGCTGGCTTCCGTGTTATACTGATGTCAAGAATGAACGTAACAATGTCTGTGAGCTGGGATGGGGGATGGGGAGGAGGGGAAACTTGGAGTGAAACCACAGGAAAGAATTAGACTTTTCCACTTCTGGAGGGAATAGGAGGAACTGTTATTTTATTAGATATTCTCAGCAGCCTTTTGCTGCAAACATCAGGACGGGGGGTGGGGGGGGGGGGCTGTCGTATTTTTGTTGTTGCTGAAAAAAAAAATTGTTGGAAAATATGAATGTTTCAAAAATGTGTTTAACCCCTTGGAAACCGCAATGTTTTCAATGTGACAGCTTCGACCGAGCCAAACCCATCACTGACAAAACAAAGCCAGATGGTTCAGTGAGCACGAGGAAGAGAGGGCTGGGTTCTCCTTCTGGGAGACCAGGGGCGTGAGCCTCCGAGCCTCTGTGCCGAAATCGCGATCGGCGCGGGGGGCAGAGAATGGGCGCTGACGCCAAAATCCGGCGCAGCACCGCTGCCGCGATTCTCCGGTCCCCGGAGCATCGCCGCGAATCGCGTGCGCGCGGTCTGCGCGGCGCGGGTAGGGGGGCCCCGTGGCGATTCTCCAAGTGTAGCTGGCCGAGTTCCCGACGCCGTGGGTCTCTCGTGGTCCCACTCGGCGTGGCAGCTGCGGACTCAGTTCGTGGGGGGGCGGGGAAATCCTTCACCGGGGGGGGGGCGGGCCTCACAGACAGCCAGGCTAACGATCGGGGGGCAACCGATCCGCAGGCCCGCGCAATCTCGGGGGGCCTATCTTTTTGGTGCCGGTCCACGCTGTAGGTCCGCCATGTCGTGTGGGGCAGCCGCCGCCGTGCGCATGCGCGGACTCCCGACCGGAAGTGCAGGGCCCCGTATCGGCAGCCGGAGCTGCGAGGACCAGTCCGGGGCCCTCCTACCCCCCCTTCAGGTTGGAGAATCGCTCTGGACTTTCTTCAGGCAAGTCCAGAGTGATTCGCCCGCATTTTGACGCTGGCGTGGGGACATAGCTCCATTATTGGAGAATCCCGCCCCAGTGTTCCCGCCTGAACTGAATCGCGTGCAACTCGGGTTACCGCTATTTGCTCCGGAATTCAGGAGGTGCAAATGAACCGCACTCTGCCATGCCCAGCTCGCTGGCGTCGAGTTCACTGGGACCGGAATTCGTGTTAAAGAGCCTGACGAGCTGGAGGTGCTTATTAGTGTTCCACTCACCACACTCTCTTTCCAGCCAGGAGAATGAATCACAGAATTTACAGTGCAGTAGGAGGCCATTCGGCCCTTTGAGTCTACACCGGCCCTTGAAAGAGCAGCTTACTTCCTCCGCCCTACCCCCGTAACCCAGTAACTCCACCTAACCTTTAGACACGCAGGGGCAATTTATCATGGCCAATCCACCTAACCTGCACACCTTTGGACTGTGGGAGGAAACCGGAGCACCCGGAGGAAACCCACGCAGACACTGGGAGAACGTGCAGACTCCGCACAGTGACCCCAGCCGGGAATCGAACCTGGGACCCTGGAGCTGTGAAGCAACAGGGCTAAGCACTGTACTACCGTGCTGCCCATAATGGCTCAGAGAAAACCTGCACCCCTCCCCACCCCCCCATGGTGGCCCTGCCGCTCAATGTCATTGAGGCAAGGAAGGACACCCTCAATGCCGGAAGATGAATCTCCTTAGGCTGGGCATCCTGGGGGGCCAGGTTGAACGTGATGTAGTCCGTTGCCCCGCCGCAAAGGTGATCATTAAAACCTGGACGCAAAGTGTGCAGACGTTTGCAAGATACCTCACTGGTCCCCACTCGAGCTCTGGAATGAACCAGATGGCATAAAGGTTCAGGGCACCCATTACCTTGATGGCCACTAGGGGATGGGTGCCCTCAGCGCCAGGTGGGCCACAGGTGTGTGGCGGGGAGGATCAATGTGTGCTGTCAGTCACCTCCCTGCTCAGAGGTTTGTGTAGATGCTGGTCCTACAGCTGGGAGTGGGCGGGGGAGGTGTGCGGTTGCTGGGGCCTTAGCCGCAGTGTGATGTGGGGCCTGGGTGTGACACACACTGTGACAGAAAACTGGTCAGATTTCCAGGAAGGATGGAAGCTGGGGACAGGCAGCTGTGGTCCTGAGGGGTGGGCTAGCTGATAGTGTCACTGGTGAGGCCTCTACTCTGAAAGGGGCAATGTGCCAGGGGGGAGGGTCCAAAGACCATGGTCCAGGTATCCGTTGGTTGGGGTGAGCTCTGCTAATCCACTGCTTCCTCTGCAGAGGGGTGTGCTTCAGAAGAGTGGCAACACATGGTGGACCAGTGATTGAGCATGGCCACGCTCATCCCCTTGATGATACTGCTGGCGTATAGGGATTTCTGGTGATGGGGGAGGGGGGGCAGACTAGGTGGGCTTCCAGATGACCAGAGGCTCCCGGCGCATTTACAGGACTCAGTGAGCAGTCAGCAGTGTGAACAGCCAGGGGCCTGTAAGTAGCACCAAATCACGTACTGCAGCAATGGTGAGGCACGGCTTGAAAATAGTTGCACCGATTCGCGCCTGCATGACCCCACTTGAGAGAGGTGGAGCATCTTGGAGGGGCGGAGCATTGCAGAGGAGTTGATCATCACGGAGGGGCGGAGCATCACAGAGGGGCGGAGCATCGTGGAGGGCTTGATCATTGCGGAGGGGCGGAGCATCACAGAGGGGCGGAGCATCGTGGAGGGGTTGATCATTGCGGAGGGGCGGAGCATCACGGCAGGGCGGAGCATCGTGGAGGGGTTGATCATTGCGGAGGGGCAGAGCATCGTGGAGGGGTTGATCATTGCGGAGGGGCGGAGCATCACAGAGGGGCGGAGCATCGTGGAGGGGTTGATCATTGCGGAGGGGCGGAGCATCACGGAGGGGCGGAGCATCGTGGAGGGGTTGATCATTGCGGAGGGGCGGAGCATCACGGAGGGGCGGAGCATCGTGGAGGGGTTGATCATTGCGGAGGGGCGGAGCATCACGGAGGGGTGGAGCATCGTGGAGGGTTTGATCATTGCGGAGGGGCGGAGCATCGTGGAGGGGTTGATCATCACGGAGGGGCGGAGCATCGTGGAGGGGTTGATCATTGCGGAGGGGCGGCGCATCACAGAGGGGCGGAGCATCGTGGAGGGGTTGATCATTGCGGAGGGGCGGAGCATCGTGGAGGGGTTGATCATTGCGGAGGGGTGGCGCATCACGGAGGGGCGGAGCATCGTGGAGGGGTGGCGCGTACTCCTTTGGAAGGAGAAATGGAGGCATGGATTATTTTCTAAATGGGAAGATGCTTAGGAAATCAGAAGCACAAAGGGACTTGAGAGTCCTTGTTCACGATTCTCTTAAGGGAATGTGCAGGTTCAGTCGGCAGTTAAGAAGACAATGTTAGCATTCATGTCAAGAGGACTAGAATACAAGAACAGGGATGTACGTCTGAGGCTGTATAAGGCTCTGGTCAGACCCCATTTGGAGTATTGTGAGCAGTTTTGGGCCCCGTATCGAAGGAAGGATGTGCTGGCCTTGGAAAGGGTCCAGAGGAGGTTCACAAGAATGATCCCTGGAATGAAGAGCTTGTCGTATGAGGAACGGTTGAGGACTCTGGGTCTGTACTCGTTAAGAGTTTAGAAGGATAAGAGGGGATCTTATTGAAACTTACAAGATACTGCGAGGCCTGGATAGAGTGGACGTGGAGAGGATGTTTCCACTTGTGGGAAAAACTAGAGCCAGAGGACGCCATCTCAGACTAAAGGGATGATCCTTTAAAACAGATGAGGAGGAATTTCTTCAGCCAGAGGGTGGTGAATCTGTGGAATCCCCCCCACCCCCCGTCCCCTCCTCCTCCCGTGTCCTGGCCAATAGATATTCCTCAATCAATGTCGCCAAGAAAGATGATGTGGCTTTTCTCACCTTGCAGTTTGTGGGAGCTTGCTGTGTACAAACCGTCTGCTTTCACCATTTCAATAGTGACTACAAAAGCATGGAATCGGCTGTGCTGGGCTTTGGGCCGAGGAGTGGGTTCACATCTACATATCAGCCAATTGGGCGCTTAGAATTCCAGCTTCTAAAATAGGACAATGTTTTCGAAAGCAGCTGGTCTCAGCTGCGACATATACACCAGAGTGTACGGTAATTGTTGGAAACCTCTTCAGTGCTGGATAGACATAGATTCCAACATTCTGGAGTAAGCTGTAACATAAATCCCTCTCTCCACTTCCGATCTTTCAATGTTTTTCTGCTGTGGAATGCTCAACAAAAAATACTACCGTTCCTTTATTTCTCCACTGCTTCCCCTTTTCTTTCCCCTTCCCTCTCTCTCTCTCTTTTTTTCTTCTTCTCTCCCTTTTTCCCCCCTCTTCTCTCCCTCCTTCTTTATTCCCCTTCACTCCCTCATTTTTCTCATATCATTTTAGAATCTGTGCTATCAAAACATGTTGACTATTAAATAACGAGGGTGTGCCCCTGTTAGCTGGAGTAAACCACTGCTCGGTCTCTTTGTGTAGGAGGGTGGTATGTTCAAATAGTTGTTACCTCAACCTGTGAGGTTCCATCTTATGCTCCACTCTTCTGGGCTCCTTGTGCAACCATTTGTCAATGCCTTCTGTGGTGATATGCATCACTGTAATTACACAAGGTGTTAATGTAGATACATTAGGACATTGTAAATACACAAGGGATTAATGTAGATACACTGGGACTAAATAAACACTCGAGGGAGCACCAGAGACATCACGACACACAGACACTCAACCAATAGGTCAGTAAGATAGGACACGACCAATGGGCATTCAAGGCACACCCAGAGGTGACACTACCACAAGGGGGCTACCCATATAAAAAGGACAGGGCACGCATGCTCTTTCTCTTTCCACAGGTGACACTCAGAGAGACAGGGGCAGATCAGGAAGCATCACACCCACCGCATGGGTCAGAGCAGACTGGTTCGTTAGATTGAGTTACTATAGTAAGATTAGCAGGAGAGTCGAACTCAAGTAGGAGAATTGTTAACTGTTCAATAAATGTGTTAAACCCATCTCCAAGTCTGAACCTTCCTTTGTCAGAGTATACATCAAGGAAGCAGCTTGTGCAACGTGAAGAAGCATAACACAGCACCTTCCTTCCGAGTTATGTATTTAGGGAAAGTCCTCTATCTAACCTTGATTTCTCATGAACATGTGATAGGGACAGGATTAGGCCGCTTGGCTCCTTGAGCCTGCTCAACTCCACATTCCTGCCTTATCCCGTTACCTAATCACCCCCTTGCTTATTGAGACTCTATCTACCTTAAAGATAAAAAGACTATGCCTCAGCCACCTTTTGATGAAGAGAATTCCAGAGTCCCTCAGGCCGCTTGAGAGGTAGAGGGCAGGCTTCTCCGTCCCGCCGCACCCTTTTTCTGGTGCGGTGCGCCCCCGCTGGCAGCGGGATCCTCTGTCCCGGCAGCCGGCCAGTGGGGTGTCCCGTTGTGGGCACCCCCCCCCCCCCCCCACGCCATCGGCAGATCCACGGGCGCGTGTGCGCTCCCGGCGAAGCGGAGGAACCCGCCGACGGAGAATTCCGCCCAGAATGTTCCTCTTCTGCCTCATAAGACTTCTTGGGTTGAATCCTCCAGATTTCCCCACCAACGGGATGTTCCAGTCCAGCCAAAGCCGACCCCCGTTGAGGGTTCCCCAACGGCGTTGAGAGGGAGCAATGTTGGGATGATCCAGCCCTACTAAAATCAACCCCAGTTGAGAGTTCCCCTACGGCATTAAGAGCGAGCAATGTTAATCGTCATTGACTTTGGCAGGGTTGGCAGATTCCATCGGCGTCCACCACAAATCCTGCCTGGATTACTTTCTAAAATCCATCGTTTGGATGAGGTGTTAACCCGTCGGCTCCACATGGGTATGTGACAGCAAAATAAGATTGTGGGAAATAGGAACAGAAGTGGGCCACTCGGCCCATCGAGCCTGCTCTGCCATTCAATAAGATCATCCACCTTCTTGCCTGTCCCCCATATCTCTTGACTCCCTCGTCTATCAAAACTCCATCTACCTCAGCCTTGAATATATTCAGCCTCTGAAGCTTTCACCAGACACTAATGCTGCTGGGGGAAGAAATTCCTCCTCATCTCCATCTCAAATGGAAAGCCCATTATTTTTAAACTGTGTCTCCTAGTTCTAGTTTCGCCCATAAGAGGAAATATCCTCTCTGTGTCCACTCTGTCAAGGCCCCTCAGAATCCTATATGTTTCATAAGACCATAAGGCATAGGAGCAGAATTAGGCCACTCGGCCCATCGAGTCTGCTCCGTCATTCAATCATGCCTGATGTTTTCCCATCCCCATTCTCCTGCCTTCTCCCCATAACCCCTGATCTTATTGATCAAGAACCTATCTATCTCTGCCTTAAAGACACTCAGTTATTTGGCCTCCACAGCCTTCTGCGGCAAAGATTCACCACGTTCTGGCTGAAGAAATTCCTCCTCCCCTCTGTTTAAAGGATCGTCCCTTTAGCCTGAGATTGTGTCCTCTGATTCTAGATTTTCCTACAAGTGGAAACATCCTCTTCACGTCCACTCTATCCAGGCCTCGCAGTATCCTGTAAGTTTCAATCAGATCCTCCCTCATCCTTCTAAACTCCAACGAGTACAGACGTGGAGTCCTCAACCGTTCCTCATACGACAAGCTCTTCATTCCAGGGATCATTCTTGTGAACCTCCTCTGGACCCGTTCCAGGGCCCGCACATCCTTCCTTTAGATACAGGGCGCAGAATTGCTCACAATACTACAAATGGGTTTCACTGAGATCATGTCCCATTCTTCTGAACTCCAATGGTTCAAGGCCCAACCTGCCGGCCTTTCTTCATGAGCCAACCCCTTAATCCCAGGAATCGGCCTGGGGAACCATTTTGGCACTGCCTCCAATGCAGGTATTTCTCTCCTTCAGTAAGGCGACTAGATACATGCCCTTGGTTCACCAAGGTGAGACTTCACATCACTGAGGGATAAGGGGGACAGGACACTGATTCTCCTCACACCTGCCGGAGCTTATGGTTTGTTTTCTCTCTTCCCCACCCCCCTCACAGGAAATCTGCAACAGCCCGCACCTCTTCGTAGATGGTATGAGTGCCCATGACTTGAACCAGGGCCAGCTGGGTAACTGCTGGTTCGTGGCTGCTTGTTCCTGCTTGGCCTCCAGGTATACCTTGTGGCAGAAGGTAAGTGCCCCTTTAAATCTCTTCTGGCCTCCTTGATACAACGGGTGGGATTCTGTGATCCTGAGACTAAGTGTTGACGCCGTCAGAAACGGCGTTGTGTTTCTCGACGACGTCAACACGGCCTCAGGATCAGCAATTCTGGCCCCTACAGGGGGCCAGCACGGCACTGGAGCGGTTCACGCTGCTCCAGCTGCTGGTCCTGGTGTGAACTGAGCGCCGTGGGATCCGCACGTGCGCAGTGGCACTGGCACCGGCGCCAACACGCGCGTGCGCAGTGGCTTCCTTCAACGCAGCGGCCCCGACGCAACATGGCGCAGGACTACAGGGGCCAGCGCGGAGGAAAGGAGGCCACCAGCCAGAGAGGCTGGCCCACCGATCGGTGGGCCCCGATCGTGGGCCAGGCCACATCGGAGGCCCCCCCCCCCCCCCCCCGCCCGGGTTCGGACCCCCCCACAGGCCGCCCTCCGAACCTTTACGCCGAGTTCCTGCCGGCTGAGAGCAGGTGTGGACGGCGCCGGTGGGACTCGCCGTTTTCATGACGGCCGCTCGGCCCATCCCGAGACAAGAATCGGCGGGCCGACCGCGTAGAGCAGCCCCCGACCGGCGGCGCGCCAACTACACCGGCGGCAATGGCGCCAATTCTCCGCTCTGCAGAGAATCGCATACTGGCGTCGGGGCGGCGTGGCACGATTCGCGCCGGTCACCGGGATTCTCCAGCCCAGCCCCGGGCTGAGAGAATCCCGCCCAAGGTGCTTGAATGGCCTCCTCTTGTTCCTATGTTGCATTACTCGAGTAGGCAGCCATCTCTCAGCACTTTACCAAGAAGGAGAAGATGGCAGAGTTTAGCGGTGGGAGGTGAGGGAAGCTGTATTTTAAAAGTTCAGGCTTTTTATTTAATGTACAAGGTAGGTCATGAGTGAAAATGATTTTCAGATCCAGGGAAGTGAAAATCTGGTGTTCCTGCCCCTTCCTTAGAGGCTGGGGCTCAACTGAGATCGCTAAATTCCCTTTAGCCAATATTATGACGTACTGACATTAAGTTACATAGGTGAAGGGCTCTGTGTAGTTGAGTACGCAGAGCATTTATAAAGAGAGACTGCTGGGACACAGGGGTAGTAATTGGATGCAGACATATGTAATGCTGCATTTTATAAATAAATATATTTTCAAGAAAATTAGTAGTGTCTAATTTTGTACTCCAAATTTCCTGGATCAAAGGAACAGGTAAATGGAGTTTGAGATGTACATCAGCTATGCTTTATTTAAATATTAGGACAGGCTCAAGGGGCTGAATGGCCTATTTCTGTTCCAGTGTAGCAGGCAAAGTGTTGGTGACGGCAAAGGTCGGTCAAGTTAATTGAGGAGGACCCAAATCAAATTGGATGCGATAAGTTTTGAAAGAAGCAGGAGACATGGGGTTTTGGGGGAGAGTTGGTGTCAAGGTGAAAAGAGGTTTGGAAACAGAGTGACTGGAAAATGATATCTTGGGAGCAGACGAGATGGTTATCAAGCAGTAACACTGAGGGGAAAGGAGAGAAGATGTGGGATGGAAAATTCCTCTGGTAGAGCACAGTAGCATTAGTTAGATTTATTTGGGGAGGATTTATTCACCTCTGAAATTCCTTTGCAGGATCTCCTCTTATAACTTGGATTGTCAGAACTGGTTTTAATTTGGTCCTCATTAATTGTCAAGGGTGGGATCTCAACCTAGCCCTTTATAAGGTAGCTAATGTTTGGGAGCTCCTCTGGGGCCAGGGAAGCCCCACATTGGGAGTTCCTCCTGCCTGACTCAGTAGAGAGCCTTGTGTCCTGTGTGCCCCCATGCGATGAGGAATATTGCCCTTCAGATAAGTGCAAGAAGTCAGCACTTCTTAGAATGGCCTGCTCCCAGAATGGAAGGTCAATTCCCTTTTCTAAACTGTGCTGGTGTCCTTGTGCTAAAGGGCATCGAGTGGTCTTTGACAGCAGTGGTGGGTCTAGGCAGTCGCCAATGGCTGCTAATTGGCCATACAGGTAGCAGGGAAGGAGGGATTGGGAGGCAGGTGACCTCTGGGCATGCAGTGATACCTGACTAAAACATTAAGTGATTCTTTGGGACAGCCGTCCTTCCAAATGCTTTTGTCTTCTCTTCTTGTGGGAAACAGGTCATCCCAAATTGGAAAGAGCAGGAGTGGGCAGTGGACAGACCCAACAACTATGCCGGAATTTTCCACTTCCGCTTCTGGCGCTTCGGAGAGTGGATTGATGTCGTTGTTGATGACCGCCTGCCGACGGTCAATGGTCAGCTGATCTACTGCCATTCCAACTCCAAGAATGAGTTCTGGAGCGCGCTGGTGGAGAAGGCTTACGCCAAGTGAGTTGCAACAAGATAGCTCGGAATCGCACTGCATGTCGCCGCTTATTGTGGCAGGGTATGGTCCTGGAATCCTACAGCACAGAAGGAGCTTCCAATCAGTCCCACTTTCTCCCCGAGCCCCGAAAAAGTTTCCTTTTTAAATGTTTATCCATTTCTCTTTAGAATGCTCCTATTGAATCTGCTTCCTCCAGCCCCTTCATGCAGCGTGTTCTGGATCATAACAATTCCTTGTGTAAAATAGAACCCCATCTCCTCTCATTTAAGCCAATTATCTCAAATCTCCTCTGCTTAGTGACCCTGTTGCCAATGGAAACAGTTCCCACCTTATTTACTCCTCATAATTTTGAACTCCTTGATTAAATCTCCCCTTCGACGCCTCTGTTTAAAGATAAAAATCCCATCTTGTAAACTCTTTCCACGTAACTGAACTTGTTCATCCTTGCTCTCAATATGATTAAATACCTGTTTCTAGGGCAGCACGGTGGCGCAGTGGGTTAGCACTGCTGCCTCACGGCACTGAGGTCCCAGGTTCAATCCCGGCTCAGGGTCACTGACTGTGTGGAGTTTGCACATTCTCCCCGTGTTTACGTGGGTTTCACCCCCACAATCCAAAGATGTGCAGGATAGGTGGATTGGCCACGCTAAATTGTCACGTCATTGGAAAAAATTAATTGAGTACTCTAAATTGATTTAATTTTTTAAAATACCTGGCTCTGGTGTAGCGCTGTTGAGTTTAAGCGGGAATGATACAAAACGTAACCCAGCATTGCATTATAATCCCTATTTTTACCTTTGGAATTTTGGTTTGCTGGGAGGCAAGGTTTGTGAAATATCCATTCAGGCCATTTAAATTATGGAAACAATACACAATGATTTGATTTTAGAGCAGCACGGTGGCGCAGTGGTTAGCACTGCTGCCTCATGGCGCCGAAATCCCAGGTTCGATCCCAGCCCCGGGTCACTGTCCGTGGGGAGTTTGCACATTCTCCCTGTGTCTGTGTGGGTCTCACCCCCACAACTCAAAAAGATGTGCAGGGTAGGTGGATTGGCCACACTAAATTGCCTCTTAATTAGAAAAAAAACGAATTGGGGACTCCAAATTTGTATAAAATAAAATAAAATCTGAGTTTTAATAAGCTACATCATAAAGAACTGGTGTGCGGGCAGCATGGTGGCGCAGTGGCTAGCACTGGGACCATGGCGCTGAGGGCCCAGGTTCGAATCCCGGCCTTGGGTCACTGTCCATGTGGAGTTTGAACACTCTCCCCGTGTCTGCGTGGGTTTCACCCCCACAACACAAAAAGATGCGCAGGATAGGTGGATTGGCCATTTTAAATTGCCCCTTAATTGGAAAAAAAATAATAATTGTGTACTCTAAATTTATTAAAAAAGACTAAAGAACTGGTGTGGTTGATTACCACCTCCATTTATGACATGTTCTGGCGTAGAGAAATGTACCATGACACTTCAAATGACACCATAGAAAAGATCTTCCGAGGGTTGAACAAATGTGTGGCCCATGAATTGGGCTTTAAGGAGGATGCTTGACGTGAGCAGGATGGGGAGGCAGAGGGAATTCCTGAGTTTGAGGCTTGGTTTGCCGAAAGCATGGGAGCCAATGCTTGGTGGGAAGAAAGGATGTGCAAAGGACTAGAGTCAGAGTAATAATGGAGGCATGGGTGAGGGCTTCAGCAGTGGAAGAGTTGAAACAAGGCTTCATCAATGCAGTGGCGGTGGAAGCTCGGCTCCTGGTCCAATAGCATGCAGAGGTCGCAAACCATCTTGTTCAGTAGCCAAGGAAGTCGGGTGCCGTGACACTGGGTGCTGGAGGTGAAGGCTTTTCGGTGTTGTAATCCGAGGAAATTGCAGCTCCTTCAGTGAGATGTTTCGGGAGAGATGGTGGGAGTCTGTAACTAGCGCCGGGACTAATTTGGAAGATAAACCAATAGAATATTACAGGATGGGGCACAGTGCAGGTTACAGATCCATGTTTGAATGTAGGCATGACCACTACCATCTAGAAGGACAAGGGCAGCAGACACATGGGAATCCCAGCACCTGGAGGTTCTCCTCCAAGTCACTCACCACCCTGACTTGGAAATATATCGCCGTTTCTTCACTGTCACTGGGTCAAAATCCTGGAACTCCCTCCCTAACAGCACAGTGGGTGTATCTATACCTGCAACAGTTCAAGAAGGCAACTCACCACCTCCTCTGAAGGGCAACTCGGGATGGGCAATAAATGCTGTCCTAGCCAGCGACCCCCGCATCCCGCAAATTAATTTAAAAAAAATTTAGCGAAATTCAATGAAAAGGGGGGAGCTGGACAGAGTGCAGCAGCTAAGGCAGGAGAGAGAGCCTGAGAAAGTACTCAAAAACAAGGTAAACACACCAATAATTATGGAGAGAACAAAATTGCATTTCTTTTTTCAAAAATACACTTTATTTATAAATAATCTGAAAGTCCCGTACCAGCCTCCCCGAACAGGTGCCGGAATGTGGCGACTAGGAGCTTTTCACAGTAACTTCATTAGAAGCCTACTGGTGACACTAAGCGATTTTCATTTCATTTTCAACGTTACAACATGGCCATCACAGAAAGTGCAATAATATTCACATTTTCGACATGGATCAAGTTGCACTCCGCGTTGCTTTATTACGCGAGCTGCATGTAATTTTCACTGTGTACATTCAATGTGAGTCATACAGCCCAAGGGGGTTTGATACAATTCCCTCCCCTCAGTCCACTGTAGCAGAAGAGCGGCATGGTAGCACAGTGGTTAGCACTGTTGCTTCACAGCGCCAGCGTCCCAGATTCAATTCCTGGCTTGGGTCACTGTCTGTGCGGAGTCTGCACGTTCTCCCCGTGTCTGCGTGGGTTTCCTCCGGGTGCTCCGGTTTCTTCCCACAAGTCTCCAAAGACGTGCTTGTTAGGTAATTTGGACATTCTGAATTCTCCCTCTGTGTACCCGAACAGGCACTGGAGTGTGACGATGAGGGGATTTTCACAGTAACTTCATTGCAGTGTTAATGTAAGTCTACTTGTGACACTAATAAAGATTGTTATTGAAAAGGTCTTAGACAGTGACCATCCCCCATTGGGCCTCTGCCCCAGGCTTTAGTGCGTCCCTCACTACGTAGTCCTGGTCATTGGAATGTGCACCTCTGCAACACTCGGTCGAGCACCAGCCTGCATTAGAAGACCAACAGGTTTTGGGCAGACCAAAGAATGTCTTTCACTGAGTTGGTGATCTTCCAGCTACAGTTTATCTCTGTGTGTGTCTCTTGGAACAGTCTGTAGAACACACAAACCCCGCACTCCAGAACTGCTCGGGATCAACCTTGCCAAAAACCATTCCATCATTCGCCAGACCTTTTGTATAGGCACATTCCCCACAAGGAGGTTGATAACGGTCTCTTCCCCACCACAGTCACCTCAAGGCCAACGTGTGGATGGGGTGAGATTCTGGCTGTGTCTGAAGGATCTGCCGGGAGGGCCGTTCTCACTGTCAAAGAAATTCCAAAGCCTGGTGTGAAGAAGACACGGAGACAAGAAGGATGTTTGTTGTTTCCCACGGAGCTTCCTTCCCCATTCTTACACCCTCTTCCCCCAGTGCTGGCTGACTCTTCCTCATATACATACCTGAGTATAATTAACTAATCAAAACCCAATACTTGTTCAACTTATTACCTCAGACAACTAGGTATTTAACATCCATCACAGATCCATTGGATACTAACACTTACTGCCAGCTAAGCTAGATCTTGGTGCTTGTTTGAAGGTTCTGACAATGAAGCATTTTGCCAAATGACTTTGACAGTCTGCTCAGGGAACCATCTGACAGATTCCACCAACTCCCTTTCCCTCAAGACCTATAGGATGTTATCTGCAGACCACTGTCTGATATACCTGTGGTCAATGGTGCTTCCCTGCATAAACTTACAAAGGATGGGTGGAACCACAGGACCGTTCTGCGGCAGTGTGGCCACACCCATCCTTCCCAACACGGAACACTCGGTCTTTAGGTACCGAGGTTCTCTGCACAGCTTGGTACAGGTGGTCATCAGCATGACATCGATGTTGGGTCTATTTTTTCCCCCTTCATCTCGAGGTTTATTCTACATATCCTTGTGAATATGATCCATTTTCAACCTCCAGATAAAGTGGAAGACGGCCCGGGTGATCGTCTGTGCGCGGGAGGGAGGAATGGGCCAGGCCAGTGCCACGTCCAGTAACACTGAGAGTGCCTCACACCAGATGACCAGCTCTTACCCACAATGTAGAGGGAGTATCGTTCCTACTTGCCCACTTTCTGTTTAGCCATCCAGTTTCTAGTGCATGCCCTGATCCCGCTGAACCATACCCCAGCACTTTGAGGCAATCCGACCTGATGGTGAAGGAGGCCAAAGGATTGTTCAGCCCAATTACAAATAGATACCGAGGGTCCAAACACATGGGTCGCAAGTGAGCATGGAGTTCATGTCGCAGGGAACTGTACTCGGGGAAGTGAGTCACAATGGTGCTGGTTGCTGGTTAGTAAATGATGTACCTGGAGATAGAGGAGTGTTCCATTTGACTTGTGCCTTGTAGATGGTGGACAGGCTTTAGGGAGTCAGGGGATGAGTTACTCGCTGCAGGAGTCCTAGCTTCGGTCCTGCTTTTGTGACCACATTATTTACATGGCTGGTCCGGTTCATTTTCTAGTCAATGGTGACACTTAATGGGGCATACCCTCAAAATAAGGGGAAGTAGATTTAGGACTGAGTTTAGGAGGAACTTCTTCACCCAAAGGGTTGTGAATCTATGGAATTCCTTGCCCACTGAAGCAGTCGAGGCTCCTTCATTAAATGTTTTTAAGATAAAGATAGATAGTTTTTTGAAGAATAAAGGGATTAAGGGTTATGGTGTTCGGGCCGGAAAGTGGAGCTGAGTCCACAAAAGATCAGCCATGATCTCATTGAATGGCGGAGCAGGCTCGAGGGGCCAGATGGCCTACTCCTGCTCCTGGTTCTTATGTTCTTAACATATTGGTGGTGGGGGATTTATCAATCGTAATGCCATTGAACGTCAAGGGATGATTGTTCGATCCTCCCTTGTTGGGGGTGGTCATTGCCAGGTACTTTTTTGTGTGGCCAACATTTGCTCGGCATTCCAGGGGGCATTTAAGAGTCCACCATATGCGGTGGCACAGTGGCGCCTTGGGTAGCCCTGCTGTCTCACGGCGCCGAAGACCTGGGTTCGATCCAGGCCCTGGGTTCCTGTCCGTGTGGAGTTTGCACATTCACCCCGTGTCTGCGTGGGTCTCACTGCTGTTGCTAACTTTCCGGTTGGTTCAATTGCTCTGTTTTATTACCTTTGCTCTCGAGTCGCCAGGCATCTTTATGATACCGCCACGAGGTTCAAGTCCAAGTAATGATCAATAACTCAATACACCGATCAGTAAGATTCAAATCAAAGCACATTCATTATACACAGTAATTGCTACTCATGCACAAATTCTACGTCTAAGCTACTTCTACAACTAACAGGCCTATACTTAACTTCGGACTGGCCCACCAGGTCAGGGGAACAAATGGCCTTTCGTTCGGGTTCTGAGTCTGCGGGATTCGAAGTTGGTACGGATTGGTAACTAGGAGCGCCTATCTCGTAGCGAGCGTTGAATTAAGACTTACTTCTTTCGGTGGTCACTGCACCGGTCACGGTCAAGGTTGGTTCGCGTTGCTGGGTGACCCGGGCAGGACGAAGAGAGCGATTTGAACTTGGGGCTTAACTTTTATAGTCCCCAGGGGCTTCCCGCCTTTCGGGGCGGAACCTGTACCTGGTTCTAGGTGATTGGACTTTGTTCCAATCGTTTGGTTCGATTTCTCCAATACTGGAGCGGTTCCCTGATCGATGGGCGGTCTTGAGGTGCTCGTTCACCTCCTTTGTGTTGGCTCCTGCTGGCGCCGGGGAGTCTGGCTAAGGTTTGAGTGTCCCAAATGTTGCTATTGTTCCCGAGGATTGCTCATCAGTATGTCGATGGCTGCTACATTGTTATGCTGGTGGTCGCTGGTATCGATGCTGTCTGGGCTTTTGCAGAGTTGAATACACAGCAAACCTGCATCTGCTGGTTTCTGCCTGTGTTGGCTGACTTTCCCATCAGCCTTTGCCGTTCGCCATTTTAAATCGGGAGTTGGCCAATTTAGGTGGCTACACTTCCACAACCGAAAGATCTGCAGGGTGGTTGATTGGCCATGTTAAATTGCCCCATAGTTGGAAAAAAAATGAATTGGGTACTCTAAATTTAAAAACAAAGAGACAACCATGTTACTGGTGTCATGTGTAGTCCGTCCATCAGATTCCCTTCCCTAAAGGGTTTTAGTGAACGAGATGGGTTTTTAATCATAATCGGTGATAGTTGTCACGGTAATTATTACTATTAATTGAATTTAAATTCTTGCCATGGTGGGATTTGAACCCATATCCCCAGATCGTTAGCCTGGACCTCTGAATTACTAGTCCAGTGACACCACTACGTCAGTATATCCACCAAGCCACTGTCTCACCTTGTGCTGCGTAAATATTTCTTGCAGGGTAAACGAATCAGTGCCAATTTGAAAGACTTTTGGCGCAATTTACCAAATGTGTCCCATTTTCTATGGTGACTGATTTCCAGCACCGTTGTTGGAGTGTGTCAGGAGTTGGAGGGGAGCAGGGTGGGGAGTGTAGCAGGCAAAGAGAGAAAGAGCGCGATGTGGCCTGGTGCTGAGGTAGACAAATACTCAGGGAATTGGGGATCAGGATAAGAGTGACTTGGCTGCTTAAAATCCTGAGCATTTTCTATTCCGGTACATTTCGAGTGAACTTTTACAGATGCACCATAGAAAGCATCCTATCGGGCTGCATCACAGCCTGGTATGGCAACTGCTCGGCCCAGGGCCGCAAGAAACTTCAGAGAGTCGTGAACACCACCCAGTCCATCACACAAACCTGCCTCCCATCCATTGACTCCATCTACACCTCCCGCTGCCTGGGGAAAGCGGGCAGCATAATCAAAGATCCCTCCCACCCGGCCTACTCACTCTTCCAACTTCTTCCATCAGGCAGGAGATACTGAAGTCTGAGAACACGCACGAACAGACTCAAAAACAGCTTCTTCCCCACAGTCACCAGACTCCTAAATGACCCTCTTATGGACTGACCTGATTAATACCACACTCCTGTATACTTCACCCGATGCCGGTGTCTGCATATTTACATTGTGTACCTTATGTTGCCCTATTATGTATTTTCTTTTCTTTTCATGTACTAAATGCCCTGTATGCTTCATCCGATGCCAGTGCTTATGTAGTTACATTGTATGAGTTGTGTTGCCCTATTATGTATTTTCTTTTATTCCCTTTTCTTCTCACGTACTTAATGATCTGTTGAGCTGCTCGCAGAAAAATACTTTTCACTGTACCTCGGTACACGTGACAATAAACAAATCCAATCCAATCCAATATGCCAGTTCCGAGAGCTCTTTTAGTAATCCTGTTTAAAATACAGCATTGTAAATGGGAATGCTAAGCATTTTAAAAAATCCTGCGAATCTCTGCTGATATTGATTTCCAAATTTGCCAGAGAGGGTAGGATTGCTCGAGAGACGTGTCCATGGGAAAATAAAATGTTGACTATAATATTGTCCAAGTTTTAGTCATTTTTTTTAGATTATTTTATGGAAACTCTGGAACAGTTGTGCAATACTTGTTTTTGTACTAAAATGGAAATTGGGATGAAATACAAAACATTAATTTTATGATGTTCCACCGCCAGTAGTTCGAAGTTACATGAGTATTCAAATCGGTTTTAAAACTTGATTGTGCTGTTTACAGCAGTAAAAAAAACTTGTAAAAGACAAACACAGTCATATAGATTAAATGTTAAATGATGGCAGCATGGTAGCACAGTGGTTAGCACTGTAGCTTCACAGCGCCAGGGTCCCAGGTTCCATTCCAGGCTTGGATCACTGTCTGTGCGGAGTCTGCACGTTCTCCCCGTGTCTGCGTGGGTTTCCTCCGGGTGCTCCGGTTTCCTCCCACTAGTCCCCAAAGACGTGCTGCTGGGTAATTTGGACATTCCGAATTCTCCCTCCGTGTACCCGAACAGGCGCAGGAATGTGGCGACTAGGGGCTTTTCACAGTAGCCTCGTTGCAGTGTTAATGTAAGCCCATCCCGATAATTTTCCCCCATTACATAATCCATTTCACATCAGCGTGACGGGTACTCAGATGTGGATTATGACAGGTCTCCGACAGCGAGCACCTGGCAAGCAGAACCCGCCAGAGGAGTTTGGGTGGGCTCATCACTCAGGGAGGAGAGGGTCATGCCCATGCAACCCTCAAGGTACCTTCCCGGGCAGAGAGTTGGCGAGAAGCTTTGCTAGCAGCCTGTGGTATAGGCGCCAGACCCCGAGACTGGACACCCTGTTGAGCTGAGCAAGGTGAAAAATCTCTGCAGTCAGCCTGGCTTTAAGGGGAATGTTGGGAGTTGGCTGTGGTATCTGATTTATAGGCGAGAACAAATTAGCTTCCAGCTTTCTCATGCTGTTAAGATTCCCCAGGCAACATAAATCAGCACTAAAGCTCTCTGGCAATGAAATCTCGGGTTCAATTGTGCACAGAAACCAGTTCCTGATGGCCTTTACTTAATGTATCATATTACTATGGAGCCTGCAACTATCGAAAGGTTGAGGATGCAGATGGGGCCAGCCAGATTGGATTAGAAGATGCGATTATATAAATTGGTGTGTTTTCACTGGAAAGAGATTGTCGAGGGCCATTAAAAAATATATATATTTCTGCATTTACAGGATATGGGCACTACTGGCTAGACCAGCATTTATTGCCCACCCCTAATTGCCCTAGAGAAAGGTGAACTGCTGCCTTGAACCATTGCAGTACATGTTGTGTAGGTAGCGCTGTTAGGGGGGGGGGGGGGGAGTTCATTCCTTTTACACAATAGCAACAGAACGCTTGTTTTACTCAGCATTGGGTACTCCTGGAAGATGCTACTCCAGGATGCTGACAGCCTCATGGGCTTTTGCCGTGTTAATGTGCTGTCACAGGTCAGCTACAGCAGCATAGTCTTTTCATTTGGAGTCAGCTGTAAGTTAATAACTGACTAAGGGGTCTCAACCTCAAAAGGAAGTTTTAACCCACCACTTCTTTTTCAAAATTTGACACTTCTCTCATTTGTCAGTAGTTTACATATAACACATGTGGGCTTTGCATCCTTATTTGCATTGGCACAATTGACAGAATCATACCTCAAGAGATCATCTTTATACTGCTTTGTTCCTGAGTTAAGTTTCTTCTTTGTAGGCTGTTATCCGGAGACCCTGGAGCTCTGTTCAGGGGTAACACTAGCACTGCTCTGTCCTGCTCTGGACTCTCCTGAGCAACTATCTCAGCTGCCTGCTGATGTCTCTGACCATCTCTTATAAGAAAAATGATTCACCTTCATAGTCCTCTTACCTTGCTTGCCAGCAGCTAGAAAATAGAAGAAGCTCTACTCCGCGATTTGGTGCCAAAAGCAGAGTCGTACAGGGTGCTTGGCGTCAACTGTACATGCAGGGTTTGTGACCGACTAACTGCTGCCACCTCTGGCCAGAAGACTACACACAGTCCCATTTCCTTCTCATTTAAAAGGTGGCGGTGGCGGCCATTCTCAATAAAAATGCCTGTAGCGGCCGTTGCGCTAACACCCTCCCAACAACCGCCAGTGACTCACTCGCAGTTCCTGACCCGCACTTTGAAAAACCCTCCTCTCCAGCCTTCTGGACCCGACATGGGAGTTCAATAATTCCGGATCACAAACTCTGGCTCCCTGTTGTTTCATTTTTTCCGATGTTTTTTTTTCCTTTCTTGGCTTTGCAATCCGATGTCTACTATCCAGCCAATCACACCCCATCTGGACACATCTATTTGTTTCTTTGCTATACCCATTACCACTCCCTTTGCCTTTTGTACAATGGAATCTTTTTGTCATTTAATCTCTGCTGCCATCCACCCTCTTCTCTCTTCCTGCTTTCACTCACTCCAAATCTACCACACGTCTTTCCTTCCTCAGTTCTTTTTTTGGAAATAATTGTATTAAAAATGTTTTCATTTTTACAATATAAAATAAAACTGATGAAACAAATATAAAAGGGACAACAGTCAACAGTTAAGAACACATCAAATACTAAAACCCCACTAACAACTGACGGTGACTAACTCTTTAAAGAAGGTAAAGTATGGCTGCCACCTCATCTAGAACCTTCTACCGATCCCCTAATGGTGTACTTGACCTTCTCCAAATGTAAACATTCCATGAGTTCACCCAACCAGGCTGAGGCACTGAGCGGAATAGGCGACTTTCACGGAGTAGGAGAACTTGCCCCGGGCTGTTTTCTTTTCATTTACAGTGTTCAATTCTGGTCGCCACACTACCAGAAGGATGTGGAGGCTTTAGAGAGGGTGCAGAAGAGATTTACCAGGATGTTGCCTGGTATGGAGGGCATTTGCTATGAGGAGCGGTTGAATAAACACGGTTTGTTCTCACTGGAACGACGGAGGTTGAGGGGCGACCTGATAGAGGTCTACAAAATTATGAGGGTCATAGACAGAGTGGATAGTCAGAGGCTTTTCCCCAGGGTAGTGGGGTCAATTACTAGGGGGCATAGGTTTAAGGTGTGAGGGGCAAGGTTCAGAGGAGATGTCCGAGGCACTTTTTTACACAGAGGGTAGTGGGTGCCTGGAACTCGCTGCCGGAGGATGTGGTGGAAGCAGGGACGATAGTGACCTTTAAGGGGCATCTTGACAAATACATGAATAGGATGGGAATAGAGGGATACGAACCCAGGAAGCGTAGAAGATTTCAGTTTAGACGGGCAGCATGGTCGGCACGGGCTTGGAGGGCCGAAGGGCCTGTTCCTGTGCTGTACATTTCTTTGTTCTTTGTTCATTTGTTCTAATTTAAAGTCCCCAATTCTTTTTTTCCCCATTAAGGGGCAATTTAGCGTGGCCAATTCACCTACGCTGCACATCTTTAGGTTGTGGGGGTGAGACCCACGCAGATACGGGGAGAATGTGCAAACTCCACACAGACAGTGACCCAGGGCCAGGATCGAACCCGGGTTCTCGGTGCTTGGAGGCAGCAGTGCTAACCGCTACGCCACCGTGCCGCCATTGCCTCCGGCTGTTAATGAGGCAAAGGCGAGGACATCCGCCGTCACCCCCAGCTGCAGCGCCGCGCGAGTCCAACACCCCGAAAATGATCTTTCCTCCGGTCTTGACAAAGGGTCATCGCCCTGATGGGTTAACCCTGTTATTCTCTCCACAGGTGCTGTCTGACCTGCCGAGTATTTCCTGTTTTTGTTTCGGATTTCCGACGCCGGCCATGTTTTGCTTTTGTGTTGCTGTTGCCCTGGCAACCCACTAGGTTGGATAGAGATGAGCAATCAATATCCACCTGGCTGGAAATGCTGACATTTCAAAAAGAATGAATTATAAAAAGTATCGTCTTGGCTGGCATGGGAGTCGGAGATGCTATTACTCGTGATAACAAAGAAGTTCGAGTTCAGGGTGAAACTGAATAAAAGAGGTCTCCGTTTTATAAGAGTCGGGGTGAATATAAAATGTACAGAAGCGAGAAAAAATAAAAGTGACAAAGCGACAGGATGAGACTAGCTTGGTGGTTAACTCAAGAGGGAATTCGAAGGTCACCTCGGGGCATTTAACGGTAAAATAGTTGCTGAGGACCTGTGGGATCAAAGTGGAAATATACTGTTGGAGGCCGAAGGCATGGCTGAGGTAATAAATGTGACCTTTGCAACGCTGCTTACCAAGGAAGAGGAGCCATAGAGTCTGACAGCACTAAATGAGGCCCTTCGGCCCATTATGTCTGCACTGGCCACCAAGCACCGATCCATTCTAATCCCATTTTCCAGCACTTAGCTGTGCTAAATGAGAATGGTGCGGAGTTACTGGATAAGATCGCAAATCGGTGAAGAGGAAGCATTAAAAAGGCTTGTGATAGCTGGTCCGGATGGGACACACCCGAAGTTGCTGAGGGAAGTGAGAGTGGCGATTGTTCCGGTTCCTGCCATTTCTCCTTGGGTTTAGGGGTAGTGCCAGAGGATGGGGCACTGTTATTGTTGCCTTTGGTCTGGTATGTGTTGGCCACGGTCATGGGATCCAGATAAGGCTGGAGACAATGATATTAAGCATACCATGGGCGGGATTCTCCCCTACCCGGCGGGGCGGGCGGTCCTGGTGCCGAGGAGTGGCGGGAGCCACTCCGGCGTCGGGCCGCCCCGAAGGTTCCGCACCTTCAGGGGCTAGGCCGGCGCCGGAGTGGTTTGCGCCCCGCTGGCCCGCGCGGAAGGGGCTTGGCGTCACGCCAACCACCGCCGAAGAGCCTCCGAAGGCCGGCGCGACTTGCCACATGCACGGGAGCGCCAGCGTGTGCTGGCGCATCCCAGCGCATGCGCAGCGGGGGGGGTTCATCTCCGCGTCGGCCATCGCGGACTTTTACACCAGCTGACGCGGAGGAATAGAGTGCCCCCACGGCACAGGAGATTGCGGGCCAGGCCACCGTGGCTGCACCTGCCGGGGCCAGATCCCCCCGTGCCCCCCCCCCCCCCCCGAGGACCCTGGAGGCCGCCCGCGCAGCCAGGTCCCGCCGGTAAGTACCTACTCTAATTTACGCCGGCGGGACTGGACGAAAACGGGCGGCCAATCGGCCCATCACGGACCGGAGAATCGTCGGGGGGGGGGGGGCGCTGCCAGCGGCCACCGACTGGCGCGGCGCGATTCCCGCCCCCGCCAAATCCCCGGCGTCGGAGAATTCGGCAGCCAGCGGGGGCGGGATTCACGCCACCCCCCCCAGCGATTCTCCGACCCGGCGTGTGGGGGGGGGGGGGGGGGGGGAGAATTCCGCCCCTTATCTTTTATTTGACATGATGCTGATTATTTACAAGATAGTCACTTCACAATTCTCTACACTGAATCAACTTAATGATTTGTTATCATGTGATCTTACTTCACTGAAAATGTAAACTATTTACATATTTAACATTAACCCTTGATAGTACAGGGCAATGCAAATGTTGCATCCTTATTCAAAGAGGGAGAGAAGGATACATCTCGCACCTACAGGCCAGGTTGTGTGAAGCTGGTATAAAACCAGAAAATGCTGGTTAAACTCAGCAGATTCAGCAGCCTCTGTGGAGAGAGAAACAGAGTTAATGTTTCAAGTCCGTATGACTCTTCTTCAGAGCTAAAGAGACAGAGAAATGTGATGGATTATATTCTGTATAATGTTAGGAAAGAGTTAACGTTCCCCAGTGCTTAAATTGGAATTGGAAATTAAACTGTTTAATGGGTCACACTAATTGTTTGATAGACTGCACATATAGGGGCAGCACGGTAGCACAGTGCTTAGCACTGTTGCTTCACAGTGCCAGGGACCCGGGTTCATTTCCCGGCTTGGGCCATTGTCTGTGACGAGTCTGTACGTTCTCCCCGTGTCTGTGTGGGTTTCCTCCGGTTTCCTCCCACTAGTCCCGAAAGACGTGCTGTTAGGAATTTGGGCATTCTGAATTCGCCCTCAGTGTACCCGAACAGGCGCCGGAATGTGGCGACTAGGGGCTTTTCACAGTAACTTCATTGCAGTGTTAATGCAAGCCTACTTGTGACAATAAAGACTATTTTATTATTATATAAAGGGGATACAGCTGGCACTGTGGCGTTGGAGAAGTGATTACAGAACGCAAAATTGGAGTGGAAGAAGTCAAGACTAGTTTTATAGTTCTTATTACAAAGACACCATCGGCACTTAACATATAAGAGCAGGTGGAACAGAATAGAAGGTCAGTGATTGATGGGAACCAGGAGGAATTGCAACAAAGATGTGCAGGGCATGAGGCAGAGGAAGCATTAAGGGCCGTGTGAAGGGCTATAGAAGGTGCTGATAGTGACATTAAGGTAAGATAGAAGAATGTGTTAATAGGAGAACAAAGGCCATTGCCACTTGAAATGACCAAGGAGAGAATGCTCGGATTGGTTACGGGCAAATCGTGTTCGACTGAATTTACCCAACTTCGTCCCATCTCCGCTTGTTTGCCGCTGAAATTCTAATTTTGCCTTTGCTCCCTATAGACTTTACTATTCCAAAGTACACCTGGCTGGTCTCCCACGCTCTACTCACCATAATCTTGAGGTCACCCAGAACTCTGCTACTTGATTCCATAGTCACACCAAGTCCTTCATCTGTAATAATAATCCCCTGTAATAATAATAATAATAATAATTGCTTACTGTCACAAGTGGGCTTGTCTTCACTGATCTACATTGACTCTTGTCCAGTTAACACCCCCATTTAAAAAATTTTCATCCTTGTTTTCAAATCCCTCTATCGATCTCCCTCACATTGGAACCTCCTCCAGCCCTACAACCCCATGAGATATCTCAACTCCTCCAATTCTGGCCCCTTGAGCATCCCCCGTTTTAATTGCTTCACCATTGATGGCCATGCGTTCAGCTCCAGGTCCTTAGAACTCTTAGCTGGAAATCCCTCCCTAAACCGCTCTGCCTCTTCCTGTATCTCTCTCCTTCCTATACAGACACTCCTTAAAATCTATTTTGTTGCCGAGGTCCTGGGTTCGATCCCGGCTCTGGGTCACTGTCCGTGTGGAGTTTGCACATTCTCCCCGTGTCTGCGTGGGTTTCGGCCCCACAACCCAAAGATGTGCAGGGGGAGGTGGATTGGCCACGCTAAATTGCCCCTTAATTGGAAAAATGAATTGGGTACTCTAAATTTATTTTGAAAAATCTATTTTGTTCATCAGTCCTAATGACTTTGTGTGGCTCCTGGTGAAATTCCTGTCAGATGAAAATCCTGTGACACGCTCGGGGTGTTATTATGTTAAAGTGCTCTATAAATGCAGGTTGCTGCTGTTAAAACCATCTGGCTCATTCCCTTATCAGACTAGCGGGCTGCTACGAGTCTCTGGATGGAGGGAACACTGCTGATGCATTGGTGGATTTTACCGGTGGTGTGTCGGAGCCCGTCGATCTGGTCCAGGGGAACTTAGCCACCTTGGAGAATGAGAAGCTCCAGCTGTTTGAGAAACTGCTGAAGGTGTACAGCCGAGAGGGCCTCATCAGCTGTTCCATCAGGGTAAATATTATCCTTACTCCCCCTTTCCTCTGCCGCTTGTTGCCGTTGAGCGGAGAGCTGATAACAACGGGAATTGCCTTTGTAGTCGCGGCCCACTCCAGACTGTGTGGGTAGTTCACTCGTCTCGCAGTCAGAAGGTTGTGGGTTCAAGTCCCACGCCAGGGACCTGAACACAAGATCCAGGCTGAGGCTCTGGTGCGGTTCTGGGGCAGTGCTGCACTGTCAGGAGTGCCAGCTTTCAGCTGAGACGTTAAACTTAAACTAGTGGTTAAGGCCTGTATTTGGGATTTTTTATTTGTTCATGGGACATTGGCTTCACCGGCTGTACCAGTATTTATTGCCCATCAGGGGGCAGTTAAGAGTCAACCGCATTACTGTGGTTCTGGAGTCACATGAAGATCAGACCGGGTAAGGACGGCAGATTTCCTTCCCTAAAGGACATTAGTGAACCAGATGGGTTTTACGACAATCGACAATAGTTTCATGGTCATCGTTAGACTTTTAATTCAAGATTTTTTTATTGAATTCAAATTTCACCATCTGCAGTGGCGGGGTTTGAACCTGGGTCCATAGAGCATCACTCAGGGTCTCCGGTTTACTAATCCAGTGACAATGCCATTACGCCACCGCCTCCCCCGAAAGAGTCTGATACAACCTCCGGGTGGCCCATCATGCTTTCTAACTAGTGAAGTGTAGTTGATACTAGTGAAAATATGACTGTATCATTTCCCTTCCAGTGATGTCATGCTGATATCCCTTAAAGGCATATCACAACATGGGGATAGTGTGGGAAGGCGGAGTCGTGTTGGGATATCAGCCATGATCTTGCTGAATGTTGGAGTGGTTTGAAGGGCTGAATGGCCCCCTCCAGTCTCTTCTCAGGCCCGAATGCCATTCCCACGGGCACAGGAATCGACCCTGCACTCAATTGGATGTCATTCTTTGAGTGATGTGAGAAAAAACATTTCCACACAGCGAGTGGTTGGGGCCTGTGATGTACGGCCTGGAAGTGTGGCGGAGGTAGGTTCAATCGAGGCATTCAAGAGGGTGGTGGCTGATTATTCGAATAGAAAACACGCGGCGAGGTGTAGGGTTAAGGCAGGGGATTGGCGCTAAGTCATGATGCTCATTTGGAGTGCCGATGCTTAGACGATGGGCCAAGTGGTCTCCTTCTGCACCCTAACAATTCATTCATGTTTAATTCTGGAGCACGGGGATGGTATGCTTCTAAGGTCCAGTTGTTGGATTGTGAGTGTGACCCTGGCTGATATTTACTCTCTAATTGGTTTATTTGGCTCAGGACCATGTGCTACATTAAGTTAATCCATTGTCTTTGGCTTTCTGGTTACTGCAGGTCACGTCAGCGGCGGAGATAGAAACCCGCCTGACCACTGGCCTGGTTAAAGGTCACGCCTATGCCGTGACTGACATCCGTAAAGTACGGCTGGGGCATGGTCTCTTTGCTTTCTTCAAAGCGGAGAAGCTCTTCATGATCAGGATGAGGAACCCCTGGGGTCAAAAAGAATGGAATGGCCCATGGAGTGATAGGTGAGGACACTTCTTATACCTGGTGAAAGCCTTTTTAGTGTGTGAAAGCCTGCCGTGTGGCACTCGACATTAATGCATTGTGTGGGAACATTGGTCTTGGTTTGAAGCTTTTACAGCAGAGAGCTAGGCCCTTTGGCACGACTGGTATAGACCGATTCACTACCCCCGCCGCTTGTCAATGCGATATCCCATTGAAGCCACCGCACGCCTCCAGAAAACCCGCTGGCGAGGCTGTGCTGCCAGCGGGAACAGGGAATCCCAACAGCTGGGGAATTCCGGCCAATATTTCAGGCCTGTGACTTTTTCTCAGAACTGGGAAAAGTGAGAGATGTGAATAAGCCTCAAACAAATACATGGAAAAGAGGAGAGGGTGAGAAAGGGATAAGGTGGATGGTCGGAGTGATTATGTGGCAAGTGTTGTTGGTTCAAGGTAAAAGGATGTGGCAATGGGTCAACAGAAGAAACAAAAGATGGGTCTTGAGGAGGTGTCATGAAAATCAGAATCATGAAATGCTGCTGTCCAAAAACACGAAACCAGGACCGAAACAGAACAAAAGGGGGTCAGAGATTACAGTTTGAAATTATTGAACTCTGTGTTGAGCCTAGAAGGTTCTAAAGTGCCGTTTCCTTCTATCCCTTCTCCCTCATCCACCTATCGAGCTTTCCCTTCCATACATCTATATCGGTCACCTCAACCACTCTGTCAGCCAGACAGTGGTGAGAATGTGGCACTCGCTATCAAATGAAGTTGTTCTTGAATTCCAGTTAGATTATTAGTGACTACCTTGTATTTAAGGCCTATCCTTCCTAAAGCCTGCCAGCTCTTACCGTCGAGGTTTAAAATGAAGATTGCCCACTTGGTGAAAACTATGAGCGCGATTCTCCGAAATGGAGACAAAGTCCCGACGCCGGAGAGAAAACCGGAGTGTTTCATTCCGGCATCGGAGCCCGCTCCCAGCCCCCTATTCTCCCGCCCCGGGGAGCTAGGAGCGGCGTTGCGTATTTTACGTGCGTTGGGCCTTGGCGCCACGTAAAAAGCAGCGCCGCTTTTTATGGATCTTGCGGTGCGGCGGTGGAAAGGAGGTCCTCCTTTAGAGAGGCTGGCCCTCCGATCGGTGGGCACCGATCGCGGGCCAGACCCCATCGGAGGCCCCCCCACCCCCGGTGCAGGAACCCCCCTCTTCCCCCCCCCCCAGCATTCCCGCGCAGTTCCCGCCGGCAGCGACCAGGTGTGGACGGCGTCGGCGTGAACCTGTCGTGTTGGGGCGGCCGCAATCGCCGCTCGCCTGTTACAAACGTCGAGCGGCGATTCTCCGAGCGGCCAGCCGTGACTCTCGCGGCGCTGGTTTGGGGGTGGGTGAGAGAATCGCGTGCAGGTGTCGGGGCGGCGTGGCGGGACTTGCGCGCGCCCCGGCGATTCTCCCACCCGGCGTGGTGGGGGGAAGAATTCCTCCCTATACCTTGATATGAAGTCATTATTGCAACATAAGAATCTTTAGGGACAAAAGAAAAGCCCATTTGCTGTTTTGAATCCATCTTTTTCCACTTTTATCTTTCCCTTTGCTTTTCTTTACCATGTCCCTTCTTCCTTTTTTGATCTCTGGAGGCTTATCTAACTGCCTTTGAATCAAAATAAGTAGCTAGAAAAAGGGGTGGCTTGAGGATTGATTGATTGTTATTTATTGTCACATGTACCGAAGTACAGTGAAAAGTATTTTTCTGCGGCCAAGGGAACGTACACAGTACGTACATAGTAGACAAAAGAATAATCGACAGAGTACATTGACAAGTGGTACATCAACAAATAGTGATTGGAGAGCAGCATAGGGCATCGTGAATAGTGTTCTTACAGGGAACAGATCAGTCCGAGGGGGAGTCGTTGAGGAGTCCAGTAGCTGTGGGGAAGAAGCTGTTCCTATGTCTGGAGTGCGGGTCTTCAGACTTCTTCTGCCTGATGGAAGGATCTGAAGAGGGCAAAGCTTGGGTGGCAGGGGTCTCTGACAATGCTGTCTGCCTTCCTGAGGCAGCGGGAGGTGTAGACAGAATCAATGGGAGGATGGCAAGCTTGTGTGATGCGTTGGGTTGAGTTCACCACACTTTGCAGTTCCTTGCAATCTTGGGCCGAGCAGTTGCCATACCAGGCTGTGATGCAGCCGGATAGGATGCTCTCTATGGCACATCTGTAGACGTTTGTGAGAGTACAAGAGTCTGATTGGGCAGTGTATATTTTAGAGCTATGCAGAGATGACTCAAGTTTACATATGCAATTGGCTGTATTCAGTGCTTTAAAATGTCTGCTACATGCTTCAGCTCTGGCCTCCAGCTCTTTCAACAACTTTGTGTACTCTTTTCTGAGTCCAAGCCCAGGCTTAAGTAATCAGCTCGGCAAACATCAGTTGTAGGCAGACTTGCATAATCAGTTGAACACTACAGATAGCTGTGGGGAAGATTCTTCCACTTGTGGTGTGGGGGAGAGACAAATACTAGGCCGCAGCGCTAAAGATACATCCAAAAAGTGGTTAAGGAGAAACTTCTGCAGAGGCAGGTCAGAATGTGGAATTTGCTACCTTAAATGTTGTTGAGGAGAATACCAGAGATCCATTTCAGGGGGAACTAGATAAGCACATGTGAGAGAGCTTCAACACCTACATAGACCAATTAGGACAACTCTGCTGTTTCTGTGCTGTCATCCCACAGCTGAATGTACGATTCATTCGTCTGTGAGTGACAATGTTCTGCTTTATTTTCTCCTCCATTTACAATTCCTTAATTTTGTACCCTGAAGATGTGAAACTCCTCCAAAATGAGCAACCTTGGCTAGCAGCTTTCATTAGCTACACAACCTCAGCTATATCTTTCTCGCTATTTGTCCTGTTTTAATACAGTATTATGTCACCAATTCCACACAGATCTGAGTAAGACTAGGATGACTCTTTGTCTTCACAGCTCTCAGGAGTGGCAGAAGGTCGGCAAAGGAGAGCGTGAGGCAATGGGGGTCACCGTGCGAGATGATGGGGAGTTCTGGTGAGTCTTCTAGAGGGTTTTCTTTTTTTTTGGATAACAGCAACGGATCAAATCCTTTTCTAAAATTTCATTTCCAGGAACCTGGTTGGCTCCAGGGTTAATCATTGGTCTCCTGAGTTCCTGCTGTCGCACCACATGTGTTGAGAGTATATCTGATTAATCTTGAGTTGCCTTGGGTGGAGAGGCATAAAGCAAGGAAATTGGGAGGTCTATGGATCAGAGGGATGGACCTATGACCTTCCTCTCGCAATAAGCACAGGTCTTTAAATTGGCAGTCACAAAGCCACTTGCCGTGAGGGATTGGAAATGCTACAAGTTTGGAACAGAAGGTCCATCTGAGGCTGGCTAGGGTCGGCTTTTGGATTAGTGTTAGGAAAGCTTGAGGTAGGGCAGCACGGTGGTGCAGTGGGTTAGCCCTGCGGCCTCACGACGCCGGGGTCCCAGGTTCGATCCTGGCTCTGGGTCACTGTCCGTGTGGAGTTTCCACATCCTCCCCGTGTTTGCGTGGGTTTCGCCCCCACAACCCAAAAGATGTGCAAAGTAGGTGGATTGGCCACACTAAATTGCCCTTTATTGGAAAAAATGAATTGGTACTCTAAATTTATTTTTAAAAAAGGAAAGCTCTGCACCCTATCCTCGACCCTGGCCTACCTGATGATGTTTAATGTGAAAAACTCTTCAAGCTCTGTCTACCATTTACAAGGTACAGCAACTTGAGAAGGTGAGTTAGCCGTACTTTGTTATAAGTAGTGTGATGAATGTAGATTAATGCAATTAATTCAATAAAATTGAAAACTCTTGACATCATCCAGGGCAAACAAACTGCTTGACCAGTCAGAATTGGGCCCTGATTAAAATTTAGGGCTGCTATTTAAACCATTAAAAAAAAAAAGTTTTTTTTCCCCAATTAAGGGGCAATTTAACATAGAGCATTACAGCGCAGTACAGGCCCTTCGGCCCTCAATGTTGCACCGACCTGTGAAACCACTCTAAAGCCCATCTACACTATTCCCTTATTGTCCATATGTCTATCCAATGACCATTTGAATGTCCTTAGTGTTGGCGAGTCCACTACTATTGCAGGCAGGGCATTCCACGCCCTTACTACTCTCTGAGTAAAGAACCTACCTCTGACATCTGTCTTATATCTATCTCCCCTCAATTTAAAGATATGTCCCCACGTGCTAGACATCACCATCCGAGGAAAAAGGCTCTCACTGTCCACCCTATCTAATCCTCTGATCATCTTGTATCCCTCAATTAAGTCACCTCTTAACCTTCTTCTCTCTAACGAAAACAGCCTCAAGTCCCTCAGCCTTTCCTCATAAGGGGCGAGATTCTCCGACCCCCCCCCGCCGCGTCGGAGAATCGCCGGGGGCTGGCGTGAATCCCGCCCCCACCGGTTGCCGAATTCTCCGGCACCGGATATTCAGCGGGGGCGGGAATCACGCCGCGCTGGTTGGCGGGCCCTCCCCCGCGATTCTCCGGCCCGGATGGGCCGAAGTCCCGCTGCTAAAATGCCTGTCCCACCGGTGTAGATTAAACCACCTACCTTACCGGCGGGACAAGGCGGCGCGGGCGGGCTCCGGGGTCCTGGCGATCTGGCCCCGGGGGTGCCCCCACGATGGCCTGGCCCGCGATCGGGGCCCACCGATCCGCGGGCGGGCCTGTGCCATGGGGGCACTCTTTCCTTCTGCCTTCGCCACGGTCTCCACCATGGCGGAGGCGGAAGAGACTCCCTCCACTGCGCATGCGTGGGAATGCCGTTAGCGGCCGCTAACGCTCCCGCGCATGCGCCGCCCGGAGATGTCATTTCCCCGCCAGCTGGCGGGGCACCAAAGGCCTTTTCCGCCAGCTGGCGGGGCGCAAATTAGTTCGGCGCGGGCCTAGCCCCTTAAGTTTGGGGCTCGGCCCCCCAAGATGCGGAGCATTCCGCACCTTTGGGGCGGCGCGATGCCCGACTGAATTGCCCCGTTTTGGGCACCAGTCGGCGGACATCGCGCCGATACCGGAGAATTTCGCCCAAGATCTTCCCTCCATACCAGGCAACATTCTGGTAAATCTCCTCTGCACCCTTTCCAATGCTTCCACATCCTTCCTATAATGCGGTGACCAATCCACCTACCCTGCACATCTTTTGGGTTGTGGGGGTGAGACCCACATAGACATGAGGAGAATGTGCAAACTCCACATGGACAGTGACCCGGGGCCGGGATCGAACCCGGGTCCTAGGCGCCGGAAGGCAGCAGTGCTAACCACTGTGCCATCGTGCCGCCCTACAGCTACTATTTTAGACAATTTAACTTTATTACTCAAATTCACAATTTCTATGGGTCTCACTGACCAAGTGAATTATGGAGACAATCAGGTGTGGGGAATCGAAGTAGAATTTATTAAACAAGAATGGTAAATGTAGTTAACAAAAGAGTGAAGATATCTAGGTTATTCTTGTGGTGATATGCATCACTGTATATACACAAGGGGTTAATGTAGATACACTAGGACTGAGTAAACACTAGAGGGAGCACCAGAGACATGACACACAGACATTCAACCAACAGGTCAGTAAGATAGGACACGACCAATGGGCAGTCAAGACACACCCAGACGTGACACTACCACAGGGGGGCATTACACCAACCCATATAAAAGGACACAGCATACATGCTCTGACTCTTTCCAGTGGAGACACTCAGTGAGTACAGACAGGGTTGATTGGAACACATTACACCCACCACGTGGATTGTAGCAGACTGGTTAGTTAGTCTGAGTAGCTATAGCAGGATTAACAGGAGAGTCGAATCCAAGTAGGAGACCACCATGTTACTAAAAACCTCATTCGCTCGAGCCTCTCCACAAGAAAATGCATTCCTGACTGTTTTGACTCCGGACGGGGAGCATCAAGAAACGTCAGCTGACTCAAGTGAACCTGCAATGACTCCGGACGGGGAGCGTCAAGAAACCAAAGCTGATTCAGGTGAACCAGAAAGGGCTCCAGATGGGGAGCATCGACAAGCTGAAGCTGATTCAAGTAAGCCGGACATGACTCCAGACTGGGAGCGCCGCGAACTCAGCGGCGGCACGCTCAAGGAAACAGCAGGTGCCACAAAGCACGCTGACACGAGTAACTGTGTGAAGGACTCGTATTAACCACAGAGTGTGGTCCTTGAGCGCAGCAAACATGACAACAAAACCAACCAACACAACAACATCAAAGACAATAACAAGAAGCGTACCAAAGGCAACAATGTCGACAACAAGCACGACAAAAACAACACCAATGGAACTACGACTGGTACGACATGGTACAACTCTGCAAATGCGGGACAGTGTAACTGCTCAGCTCAGTACAATGACATACCATGGCAGGACGATGCATCTTACCACTTCACGTTTGCTACACTACCAACAGGCAACCCAACTTTCAGGACAGATGTCATCAAGAATTGCTACCATAAGCATCGAAAGAAAGAGTCCAAATCAGTCAATGAAGTGATTTGAACACTTGAACACCTCCTGATGACCAAACAATAGGACACTGACGTCGTTCACAAGGGAATGACAACGTCACCATTGACACTTCTATACCAGACGATATAAATTCATGAACTATTGGACTCATAACTTTTATTTTGTATTGTCTTATCCTCAAAGCCTTCTCACCCATTATTTGGTCTTGTATACTATTGTATAATCATCACAGCATCATAACTTGTACATAGCATTACTTATCTACCTAGTTTGTTCAATTTTCTTTAACACTGTACAGCAAATATGTAACACTAATAAAGGGGGGATGTGGTGATATGCATCACTGTAAATACACAAGGGGTTAATGTGAACACACTACACCTAGCTAGACACTAGAGGGAGCACCAGAGACATCATGACACACAGACATTCAACCAATAGGTCAGTAAGATAGGACACGACCAATGGGCAGTCACCACACACCCAGACGTGACACTACCACAGGGGGGCATTACACCATCCATTACACCACACCACCACCCACAACCCATATAAAGGGACACCGCACACATACTCAGTCTCTTTCCGGTGGAGACACTTAGTGAGTACAGTCACACGGTTGATTGAAACCCATCACACCCACCACGTGGATTGTAGCAGACTGGTTAGTTAGTCTGAGTAGCTATACCAGGATTAACAGGAGAGTCGAATCCAAGTCGGAGAATTGTTAATAGTTTAATAAACGTGTTAAAGCTATCTCCAAGTCTGAACTTTCCTTTGTCAGAGTGTACATCAAGGAAGCAGCTTATGCTACGACAAGAGCATAACAAAACAATTCTTACCCCTCTGAGGGTCCAGAATCCCTCAGTTGCTGACGGCGCTTTGTCCTTAATTGAGATATATCTCAGCAGAATTGCCACCACGTGAGCAGTGGCGATGACTGTGTCCCCAATGTCTTGAAACGTTTGGATATTTATCCCTAATCCCATATTTGGACATGGCTATTATTACCCTTTTCAATTGGTCAAGGGTGAGCTTACTAGCTTCACCCCCATGGCTCAAATCGCATAACAAGTAACAGAAGAGCAGATCTTCATTCCTTGTACTCAATGGTATCTCGAGGCCTTGCCTGAATGGTATCTCTAGGCTTTGTCTCTGGGCCTTGCCTGAATTAGAAGTACAAATGACACTTCCAAAACCGTGTTGCCTCTTATCACAAAGTATGGTTAATTGGCCTTCTCGAGTAGTTCTCCCAGAGTTAAGAGCATCTCTTGTGATGAAACAGAAGATGTCTTATGTGTCTTACTGTGCTGAATATAGTTAAATGTTAGCAAGCTACTCGAATCAAAACCTATATATGTTATGTGTGTTGGAACTCGCCTTCAGGTTGGGATTCATGTTGAGATTTTGTAGGAATTGAGTGTGACCTTAAAATAAAGAGATGCTGTCGGTGGACACTCCTTTTTTAAAAATATAGAGTACCCTATTCATATTTTCCAATTAAGGGGCAATTTAGCGTGACCAATTCACCTACCCTGCACAGCTTTGGGTTGTTGGGGTGAAATCCACGCAAACACGGGGAGAATGTGCAAACTCCACACGGACAGTGACCCAGAGCCGGGATCGAACCTGGGAACTCGGCGCCGTGAGGCAGCAACGCTAACCATTGGCGCCACCGTGCTGCCCTGTCTGTGGACACTTCTGACAAGGGTGGCTCGGTGGCACAGTGGTTAGCACTGGCAGCCTCACAGTGCCAGGGATGCGGGTTCAATTCCGAGCTTGGGTGACTGTGTGGAGGCTGCATATTCTCCCCGTGTCTGCGTGGGCTTCCTCTGGGTGCTCCGGTTTCCTCCCACAGTCCAATGATATGCAGTTTAGGTGGGGTTACAGGGATAGATTGGGGGAATGGGCCTCTTTCGGAGGGGTATCATCACTGGACTAGTAATCCAGAGTGTAATCCAGAGATCCAGGTTAATACTCGGGGGACCCGAGTTGGAATTCCACCACGAAAGATGGTGACATTTGAATTCACTAAAAATCTGGAATTAAAAGTCTTAATGGTGGCCCTGGAACTATTGTTACTTGTTGTAAAGGCACATCTGGTTCACTAATGCCCTTTAGAGAAGGAGATCTGCCACCATTACCCTCTAGACCCACAGCAATGTGATTGACTCTTAAATACCCTCCTAACTCAATTCAAGGGCAATTAGGGATGGGCAGTAATGCTGTACTAGCAAACCAGGGTGAGCTCTATATAGATTAATGCCATTCACTTTACACTGAGGTCTGACTGCAGTACTTGCTTGGGTTTCAGGATGTCGTTCGATGATTTTTGCACAAACTTCACGGACCTCGTCGTCTGCCGCATCATGAACACCTCCTTCTTCAGCTTCTACAAGACCTGGGAGGAGGCCATGACAAGAGGTGCGTGGACCAGGCACGAGGACCCGCTGCAAAACCGCGCTGGAGGATGCATCAATAACCGGGACACCTTTCTGCAAAATCCACAGGTAAGGGCAGCACCCGGCCAAACTGATCAAATATCGACGTACTTTTTGAGGTGCAGAATGTTGTGAGGTTTGGAAACAATGGGAAAGAAGAGGAGGTGAGACAGGAAGCTATGCTCAGTTGGCAACAAGCTTGGGTCCATGCGAGGCAAAGAGAAGATTGAGGTAAAGCGGGGAACAATGCGGGGAGACTGGTTGAATTAAGGACAAGGCAATCTATTGACTTGTCCCTCAGTGTTTCGAAGGTCCACCCAGACCTAGAAGGCATTAGCTCGGCTTGAGTTTTGCCCAGGAGTTTATGCCTGCAAAGTTGAGGTGAGAAATGGTGGGGTAGTGGTAATGTCACTGAATTTCTAATCTCGCAGACGAATGCTCTGGGGACCGCAGATTCAAATCCCATCACGGCAGCTGGTGGATGACACAGAGTGAGCATTGATCTTGGTAGCTGCTGGCATCGGTCCCTCCTGCTCTCCGCCTTCTCGAGCTGACCAAAGCATTTGGGGCTCTCTCCCAATCTGCTTCCATGGGGAGTGACCTGAACACTTCCCTCACAAACATCCATTTATATTCCTTATTTCTAAGGACTGGTTGGTGGCCATTGTCAATCACATGTTTGATGCCATTTATCCAATCACCAACTGACAGGTACCAACATTAACCCCTCCTCTCTCCATCACTCTGCTTCAAGATCGCCTTCAGCTTACCTCAAACCAGATGGTGAAATATGAAGTGTGGTAGTATGCATTAGGGGTCATGTGGGACTGTGAAGCCATGATGTCATTGGCTGACAGATCCCGGGTCCTGGTTGGACGTTGACCTCTAGCTCCGCCCTGAAGGCGGAGTATAAGTACCTGGAGCCCTCCCCCGCAGGTAGTCTACTACTGAACTGCAGGGGAAACAGTCACGCTTAATAAAGCCTCATCGACTTCACTCTATTCGTCTCTCGGAGTCTTTGTGCGCTACAATTTATTAAGCGTGCCTAAAAAGGACTATGGAGCTCAGGATCATCCCGGAATGCCTGAGGATCAGCCCCCACGCAGTGAACGCGGCAGCAGCTTTCAAGCATTGGCAGACATGTTTCGAGGCCTACCTCAGAACGGCCACCGGCTGGGTCACAGAAGACGAAAAACTACAGGTCCTGCACTCGAGGTTAAGCACGGAGATTTTCTCTTTCATCGAAGACGCAGAGGATTTCCAGATGGCGTTCGCAGCACTGAAAAGTCTCTATGTCCGCCCAGTAAACCAGATCTACGCTCGTTATCAACTCGCAACGAGACGGCAAAGTCCCGGAGAATCGATAGATGAATTCTACGCCGCGCTACTAATTTTGGGACGAGCCTGCAGTTGCCCGTCGGTGAACGCAAATGAACACACGGACATGTTAATGCGCGATGCTTTTGTGGCAGGTATGAATTCCTCCCAAACTCCGCCAAAGACTTCTAGAAAAAGAGTCGCTAGGACTCTCAGAGGCACGGGCCCTAGCAGCCTCCCTAGACGTGGCTGCGCGTAATACCCGCGCCTACGGCCCCGACCGCGCGGCAGCCCATTGGGCTCCGTACGTACCCGTAGCGACAAACCCACCCCCCCCCCCCGGACACCCCCACAGGCTTGCGCGGTCCAAACACCAAGTCGCACCGGGGGCGCCCGCTGCTATTTCTGCGGCCAGACGAAACACCCCCGGCAGCGCTGCCCGGCCCGCGCAGCGATCTGCAAGAGCTGCGGGATAAAGGGCCATTTCGCGGTTGTGTGCCGGTCCCGCGAGGTCGCCGCTGTCCCGGGAGAACAGGGAGCCCTGCACGCCGCTTACGCTCCCCAACCCCCCCAGCGCCCCATGTGCGACCCGCAGACGCCGCCATTTTGGGTCCCGGCCACCACGAGGGGAGGAAGGGCGCCGCTATCTTGGACCACCCCAGACCTGTACGACGCATGGGGGCGGCCATTTTGTCCACCCCCGCCGCCATCTTGTGACCCCCCAGCCATGTGCGATGCATGGGGGCAGCCATCTTGTTCACCCCCAACGCCATCTTGGACGGCAACAACGGACCCCAGTGTCGACGGCTCCACGGGGTTCGAAGAAGACGCTCAACCATTACGACCACGTCTGGCTTCAATGACGCTGGACCAAGCTCGGCCCCGGACACTCCAGACGACGACGACAACGGTGCTGATAAACGGGCACGAGACACCATGCCTAGTCGACTCCGGGAGCACGGAGAGCTTTATCCACCCCGACACGGTAAGACGCTGTTCCTTGACCACCTATCCCAGCGCACAAAAGATTTCCCGAGCTGCAGGATCCCACTCCGTACAGATCAAAGGCTTCTGCATAGTTACCCTAACGGTGCAAGGGAGGGAGTTCAAAAACAACAGGCTCCACGTCCTTCCCCAACTCTGCGCCCCCACATTACTGGGATTAGACTTCCAGTGCAATCTACAGAGCCTTACCTTCAAATTCGGCGGCCCAATACCCCCACTCACTATCTGCGGCCTCGCCACCCTCAAGGTGCAACCCCTGTCCTTGTTTGCGAACCCCACCCCGGATTGAAAACCTGTCGCCACTAGGAGCAGACGGTACAGCGCCCAGGACCGGACCTTCATTCGGTCCGAAGTCCAGCGGCTACTAAAGGAAGGCATAATCCAGGCCAGCAATAGTCCCTGGAAAGCACAGGTGGTAGTAGTGAAGACAGGGGAGAAGCAAAGGATGGTCATAGACTATAGCCAAACCTCCAACAGGTACACACAACTAGACGCGTACCCTCTCCCCCGCATATCCGACATGGTCAATCGGATTGCCCAATATAAAGTCTTCTCCACCGTGGACCTCAAGTCCGCCTACCATCAGCTCCCCATCCGCCCAAGTGACCGCAAGTACACAGCCTTCGAGGCAGACGGGCGATTATACCATTTCCTAAGGGTCCCATTTGGCGTCACAAATGGGGTCTCGGTCTTCCAACGAGAGATGGACCAAATGGTTGATCAACACGGGTTGCGGGCCACGTTCCCGTATCTCGACAATGTAACCATCTGCGGCCACGACCAGCAGGACCACGACGCCAATCTCCAAACATTCCTCCAGACCGCTAAAGCCTTGAACCTCATGTACAACGAGGACAAGTGCGTTTTTAGCACCAACCGGCTAGCCATCCTGGGCTACGTAGTGCGCAATGGGATAATAGGCCCCGATCCCGAACGTATGCGTGCCCTCATGGAATTTCCCCTCCCGCACTGCTCAAAAGCCCTAAAACGCTGCCTGGGGTTCTTTTCATACTACGCCCAGTGGGTCCCCCAGTACGCAGACAAGGCCCGCCCTCTAATACAGACCATGACCTTCCCTCTGTCGACAGAGGCTTGCCAGGCCTTCAGCCGCATCAAAGCGGATATCGCAAAGGCCACGATGCGCGCCATCGACGAGTCCCTCCCCTTCCAGATCGAGAGCGACGCCTCCGACGTAGCTCTAGCGGCCACCCTTAACCAAGCGGGCAGACCCGTGGCCTTTTTCTCCCGAACCCTCCACGCCTCAGAAATCCGCCACTCCTCAGTGGAAAAGGAAGCCCAAGCCATAGTGGAAGCTGTGCGACATTGGAGGCATTACCTGGCCGGCAGGAGCTTCACTCTCCTCACTGACCAACGGTCGGTAGCCTTCATGTTCGATAATGCACAGCAGGGCAAAATCAAAAACGACAAGATCTTAAGGTGGAGGGCTCTCCACCTTCAACTACGAGATCTTGTATCGTCCCGGAAAGCTGAACGAGCCGTCCGATGCCCTATCCCGCGGCACATGTGCCAACGCACAAATTAACTGCCTCCAAACCCTCCACGAGGACCTCTGCCACCCGGGGGTCACTCGGTTTTTCCACTTTATCAAGTCCCGCAACCTCCCATACTCCTTAGAGGAGGTCCGTACAGTCACAAGGAACTGCCACATCTGCGCAGAGTGCAAACCGCATTTTTTCAGGCCGGATGGTGCGCACCTGATTAAGGCTTCCCGCCCCTTTGAACGCCTTAGTCTGGACTTCAAAGGACCCCTCCCCTCCACCGACCGCAACATATACTTCCTTAATGTGGTGGACGAGTACTCCCGCTTCCCATTCGCCATCCCCTGTTCTGACATGACCGCGGCCACAGTCATTAAAGCCCTGAACACCAAATTCACACTGTTCGGTTGCCCCGCATACGTCCACAGCGACAGGGGGTCCTCTTTCATGAGTGACGAGCTGCGCTAGTTCCTGCTCAGCAACGGGATAGCCTCGAGCAGGACGACCAGCTACAACCCCCGGGGGAACGGGCAAGTAGAGAGGGAGAACGGCACGGTCTGGAAGACCGTCCTACTGGCCCTACGGTCCAGGGACCTCCCAGTTTCCCGGTGGCAGGAGGTCCTTCCGGACGCCCTCCACTCCATCCGGTCACTACTGTGTACTAGCACTAGTTAAACGCCTCATGAGCGCCTCCTTGTCTTCCCCAGGAAGTCCTCCTCTGGAACGTCGCTGCCGACCTGGCTGGCAGCCCCAGGACCCATCTTGCTCCGAAAGCACGTGCGGGCGCACAAGTCGGACCCGTTGGTCGAAAGGGTTCACCTCCTTCACGCGAACCCGCAGTACGCCTACGTGGAGTACCCCGACGGCCGACAGGACACGGTCTCTCTGCGAGATCTGGCGCCCGCCGGCAACACACACACCACCCCGACACCAATCACCCAAACCCCCCTTCCTGCCACCGCCGCACCCCGTGACCGCCCCCTTCCCAGGAGGATCAGTCCTCCTCCCAGGCCCGACCAGGAAGAAGGCCCAAGCTGAGACCGTAAGGCTCCCGGAGAAGACAACACCAGAACAAGCACCACCACCACCGGGGCCGAGGCGATCGACACGGACGACCAGACCGCCCGACCGACTCGTGGCGTCGATCTAACAGTACAATGTGGACTTTTTAATGAGAACATTTTGTCTTTTCCTGACGATTGCTGTAAATAGTTGAAACAAAAAAAAAACCTTGTACATACTGTTATATTGAAAGTTTTCCTCCCAGGACCAGCCTTGTAAACCCTTACCACCATGCGAAGCATCACCCCGCCGGGTTCATTTTTAACAAGGGGTGAATGTGGTAGTATGCATTAGGGGTCATGTGGGACTGTGAAGCCATGATGTCATTGGCTGACAGATCCCGGGTCCTGGTTGGACGTTGACCTCTAGCTCCGCCCTGAAGGCGGAGTATAAGTACTTGGAGCCCTCCCCCGCAGGTAGTCTACTACTGAACTGCGGGGGAAACAGTCACGCTTAATAAAGCCTCATCGACTTCACTCTATTCGTCTCTCGGAGTCTTTGTGCGCTACATGAAGCCTGGTGTTAAATGTTATACGTTTAGCTGCTGTTGTATAAAGAGTCAAAGGTTCTGCTCCTTTTCCACAAACACCTATAATTTACTTCAACCAACTCTGCACAAAACTGTAACATCACGTCACCTGACACAAGGGCCACCTGAAGCCCCTTTACATATCAGTGTCAATTTTGGATACTTAACATAAATGAGACACCTAATTACAATGTCTCTTAACCCATTACTTAACAGTCTCTCCTTCCTTGGAGAAAAAAATAATTAGGTGAAAACAAAATTACAAGAAACTCAAAAACACACACGTAAGTTCCCCTCTTTTTTTTTCATGGAAGAAAAAATAACAGTCACAGAAACAGGCGCCCTTTATTATCAATATCCAAAAGTTTCTGTGAGCTAACCCCTCTTTTTGTAAAACAGTCTGACAATTGATAGGTACTGTCAACCCAATTTGACTTTTGCTATTTCCCCTCTGCCCAACATCTGCTTCAAACTTGCGATGTCTATCCTTAACCTTTTTTCATTGACACATTTTGTAGAGTGCACATTTTCCGACAGGGATTTATTGTCAATGTGACATTCAATAGATATATTACCCAAATCCCCTCATCCCCAAATTCCTGTCAATACCTGAGATATATAAAAGGCCATATCCACCGCCTCTATAAGGCTTAACGTCTCAGCTGCCAAAGTGCCTTTGACCACTCTCCTTATTTTCTTTGTTTCACACACAAGCGGGCAACATTTACCATTGTTCCCCAAAAGGAAAATTATAAAACCTCCTGCGCTTGAAACCCCATCACACAAATCTGCGTAGGACGCATCACCATAGTTTCAAGTGCCTACGGTCACCTAAAACCGGGAACCTCAAAACACTCTCCTGCATTTTTAGTTTGACCAACGCTTTATTTGCTCTTATTATGTCATCCACTTTGGGATCATTCATTTTTGTACTCAACTCTAAGACACCAAAACTCATGTCCTGTCTAGTCTGTCTACCTAACCAATTCAGTTGCCCAATTAAACTTCGCAGTTGCTCTTTTTCCATCTTTGAAACCATTGCGTCTTTTAGTGAAACCCGGCCACGGCTATTTGCTATTGGGCCGATGCTTTCCAAATAAGATTGCTGACGTAAAGTTGCCCCTAACTTAGTCTGTCCGATTTCCAGTCCAATATATTTAAATACACCGGAAGCCTGACTTCCAACCCTGAATTCTTTCCTCAAACCAGAGATCATCATAGCTTCAAAATCGCTAGTCCCACCCCACAAAAAATTATCGACATGCATCATAAAGATGCCAGAAAGATTTCCTTTATGGTGCCAGTAAAACATTGCCAGATCTACTTTCAACTGGCAACAGCCTAACTTTAACAAAACTGACCTTACCGAACAATAGCAGACTCTACACGCATCATTTAATCCATATACACATTTGTTCAACTTCCAGAGTACTCCTTCTGTGTTAGCTGCTTCTTTAGGAGGACGGAGAAAAATGTCTCTCTGGAGCTGATGCCCCTGCAAGAAAGCAGCTTTTATATCTATAGATTTGCATTCCCATGCCTTTGTGGCTAATAGAGCCAAGAAGAGTTTTAAAATAACCTTTCCTGCCGTAGGTGAATCTACCCTTAAATCCTGATCTTCGAAGTTTTCTTCAAATCCCCTCGCCACAAGCCTGGCCTTTGCCTTATAAGTTCCATCCGGAAGAACCTTTTCCGTGCAAATCCATCTGTGGGATAGAGCTCTTTGTCCCCTATCCGGTACTTCCGTGTATACCCCAAATCCACTCCGACTATGCAGTTCTTGCTGTTTGGCATCTTTGATAACTTATTCATCTGATTTATTGGAAGCCACCAAAATCTCGTGTGCATGTGGGCTTCTACTCCTATTAGTATTTGTAGTCGCACTCATGTTCCGAGATCTTGATAAACTACGTCCCCTCTCCCGCCTGGTATCTCGTTCTGTACTGCTACTGCTTGAGCTTTCCCTTCTGCTGTGGGATGTCCTTTCAATAGTTCTCGACCTTTTCCTGCGGTCCTGTTCACTATCCAATGTACAATCTGAACTGGCACTGCATTTCTGTGCCCTCCATTTTTGAACTTTGTGTTCCCAATCCATTGTCTTGACTCCCTTCCCTGAATGCTGTACATTCAACCAATGTTTGTACTTTCCAGTGGCCTTCCCTGCTGTACTAATAACAGTTGCATCCTGCCAGTGACTAGACCCTTCAGGCAAGTATGTCACTTTTGTACCAACTTTTGGCAGTTGTCCTTTCAGAAAAATGGCCTGTTCTAAATCATCAGAAGTGTTAAGTTCCTCTACAGAAACCCTGTCTATATCAGTTGACTAGTCCTCATAGTTCTGTAACACCTGCATACCAGATGACCCTGGTTCCTCGTCATGTCTGTCTGCTCTATCTAAATTTTAAAATTTGTAATCTGTATCCATTATCCTTGATGAATGTACTCTAACAGTTTGATTGCCATGTTGCAACATGATTGTTTTGCCATCTATGCCAACGATCTTCCCGGGGCCTTTCCATTCATTAAAATTGTCTCTCTGATCATATACTATGTCTCCTTGCTGAAAAACAGTATTTGATAGCCGTACATTATGCCTCAAAGCTCTGCGACTTCTTTCAGAGACTTCTGCTTCCAAAAAAGCTTTTCTCCTGCTATGTAATGCATTTAAATGCTCAGCAAAGGCAGAGCTAATTGTAGTCCCTTCCCAAGCTGGAGGCTGGTCATCCAAAATGGAAGGAATTTTAGGATTTCTACCAAACACTAATTGATAGGGACTATTGCCCCCAACCATCTGCAATTAATTATTTGCATGTACTGCCCGTGCTAAAGCTGAATTTAGCTTGCAGTTTGGTCTATCTGCCAAAATGTTCCGGAGCATGTCATCTATTACTGCATGGTTTCTTTCACACACACCATTACTAAATGGTCTTTCTGCAGCCGTATTCATAACTCTGATATTCACGTTTTCACACATATCCCTAAACTCATCATTAGTAAATTCTTCCCCATTGTCTGTAAGGAATTTTGCCGGTGGGCCCATTCCTGTCCCTATCCATTTTTCCACAATTTGATCCAGAATTACTCTCTTTTCTTTACTTCGTACAACCGTTGATTGACTAAATCTGGTTGCTAAATCTACAAAATGCAAAATAAATATATTATTGGCTTCATCCCAGATCTTAAGGTCCATGGCCACAATGTCGTTAAAATCCCTGGCCAAAGGTAGGGTTACTATCGGTCGTGCTGGTGTCCTTCTGTACTTCCTACAAACTTCACAGTGATCACTAACCTGTTCTATTAGCTTAGTACAGTCTTCATCCCTTACCCCTGCATCCGTTAATAAAATTTTCAGCCTCCGAGGAGACGGATGCGCAACTTGCCTATGCAGTTTTAATACAACAAGCTTTTTATCAGCTAAAGTCCCACTTTCAACTGCCATTAACACATCCTCAACAACTGTACTTGAAATATTATTTGTTAGTAATGGAATACAATACTGCCCCGACTGTGTAAATTGTAAGTTCACCGTCTTTCCAAAAACTGTTGCCTTATCCGTTCCATATCCAGTTTCATGTGTGCTTTCTTCATCGACGGTCTGCTCAGAAGCAAAGGTATCTCACTTGATACAACATCCGTGCTAATGAAATGATTCACTCCGGCAATATTGCAAGGGATCACCAGTCTTTTCAGCGACTTCAGAGTATTATCATCCCCAAACCTGAAACTTGTGGAACTTTCAAAACTTGTGGAACTTTCAAATTCCTTAACCTTGTTACGATTTTCAGCATTCAAGCAGTCCAGTAACATTTTAACCAGTCAATTCCACACACAGTAGATGTGCAGCCACTGTCCAATACAGCACAATTGAAGGATTCTGCAACCAACACCCTCATTACCGGTGTAAAACTGCTTGTTAATAGGACAATGCCTTTTTTCTGGTCACTATCATTTTCCTCTTCTGACTCTTCCGTGTCATGTGTCGCTTCAAACACTCTAATATAACGTGTTGGACAGTTGAAAGCATAATGGAATTGAGAGTCACATCAAAAACATCGATTTATCATGCCCCGTGCATTTCTGGGGCTCATCTTCCTATTGTAGGTTCTAACTGGGTTTCTGTCTTCATAATTTACGGGTCCTGATCTCCTTCTATAGTCTTGGAACCTGTTTGTAGCCGTATGATTTTGCCATCCTGTTAGTAGTGTATCTTCCACATTCTGCTTTATTGCACGCTGCCCTATTTGGGTCATCAGAGCCATCGGAATCGAATGTTTCCCAGAAACGTATTTTAAAGCTTCTGTCATCTGATCGAATAAAGTATCCTTATCCGCAAACTGAACTCCTGTCAAAACCAGGAGCCTATCCATGTTGCTCACTCTAGCAGAGTCAAGTAATTTAAAGGCCAACAAAGACTGTGGAAATTCCAGGTTGTGTTTCTGCAGCCTTTTATATAGTCTGCCAAATTCCATTATATAGTCTTCAATGGAGAAATCCTCTATTTTCCGGATCTGGAACCTATCAAAATCCGACCATGCTTCATACGCACTTAACAAGTCATCCTTCTTATAAATCTTATCCATATAACGTAATGGAGTCTGCAGAACCTCTTCTGCATCTAACTCTTCCAATTCCAGCTCAGAAAATACTTTTCTCCAGATTTTACTGTCATAAGGTAGAGAAAGAGCCAATGCCATACCTTGTTTTCTCTTTCCCAAAGCAGTTACCTTAGTCCACATAACTACTGCACTTCTCCATTGGTCGTACGATCCCCTTTCAGAAAATAAGGGAAGATAGTCATATCCGGCCATCTTTATCCTAGGTTCAGCCATATATCTTTGTTTTAGTTTTTTTCTTCTCACTCACTCCTTGGTTTGATCTGGAAAAGTTGTATCTTTCAACCCTTCACATTTGCACAGTAACCATCCTCTGCTACCATTTGTTATACGTTTAGCTGCTGTTGTATAAAGAGTCAAAGTTTCTGCTCCTTTTCCACAAACACCTTTAATTTACTTTAACAGACTCTGCACAAAACTGTAACATCACATCACCTGACACAAAGGCCACCAGAAGCCCCTTTACATATCAGTGCCAATTATTAGGTACATAAATGAGACAACTAATTGGAATGTCTCTTAACCCATTACTTAACCGTAAATCCTTTTCTTGATATTTGGTTTATTTACAGGCAGCAACATTTCAAATTTCTGCCTCCTACCATTGGCTGGGATTTTCTCACTTTGTGGCAGAGTGGCGCAGTGGGCAGGAAGAACGGAGTGGATGTCATTGACCCCAAGAGCGACTTCCTCCGCTGTATTGCTAGGGACTTAAGAACTTGTGACATCAGAACCCGCCCCGGCAGCAACTTAGCTTTGAAAAGATCGGGGCGCCATTTTAAAATTGATAATCAACCTGTTTAGAGCGCCACTGGTGTAGTGGTATCATGCACGATTCCCATTCTAGGGCGGCACGGTAGCACAGTGGTTAGCACTGTTGCTTCACAGCTCTAGTGTCCCAGGTTCGATTCCTGGCTTGGGTCACTGTCTGTGCGGAGTCTGCACGTTCACCCCGTGTCTGCGTGGGTTTCCTCCGGGTGCTCCGGTTTCCTCCCACAGTCCCAAGACGTGCAGGTTGGGTGAATTGGACATTCTGAATTCTCCCTCTGTGTACCCGAACAGGCGCCGGAGTATGACAGCTGAGGACTTTTCACAGTAACCTCATTGCAGTGTTAATGTAAGGCTACTTGTGACATTAATAAACATTATTATTATTACTTGTCCAAGTTTTGAACTTACCTTCCTTAACCATTAAAGCCCTAGGTTGGGACTTGTACCTAGAGCTTCTGATTCAGAGGCCTACGCCCTGTGCCACAAGATTGCAAGTTTCTCTTTACATGTGCTCAAGGTACCCAATCAATGCCCTTAACCTTGATGATACAATTAACATACCATTAACACTGCGTGCCACTTGTTAACTCCCACCAGACACTTGTTTTAAAAGTGGGGATGAAACTCTTATCTTATCAACTCAGAAGTGTCCAGTAGGAAGCTGAGACCAGGATAAACATTTGGTCTGTCCTTCTGGAGAGCATCATGCTCCTCGGCTATTATGTCTGTTTGTCTCTGTCTCTTGCTGCAAAAGAACAGCTTATGAGGAAAGAGAGAGAAAGCCAATTCTATAATATTCAATAAATAAGATTTCATCGGTATTGTAAAGCAATTTCTTACAACCTGAAGGTATTGCCCGCTGGGATATTTTCTCACTTGAATAGACCGCTCTCTGTCAGCTTCATTGTGAGTGCAGAGACTGAGCGACGACAGACAAGTTGACCTGGCCCGGGTCGGGGGGAATAATAGCCAAATCTGATCCAGATCGCCAACAACTTGCATTCATATAGCACCTTTCTAACATTGCAAACTATTCCAAGGCACCTTGGGAATATTATCAAACAGCATGTTACACTGAGGCATCTAGAGAGAGGTATAACCTGCGGTGCTCACACCTTACCTAGAGTGGGAGGTCTCCGGCCTGAGTGGGGAGCGTTGGCCACCGCTCACTTTGTGTTTTTAAAGTGCGTTCTGTTTGGTTTAACTCCCACCAGTACATATTTGATGTCAAAAAGGAAGTGGACGAAGTGTTAATCTGCCTGCAGCAGAAAGATGTCCGTTACAATCGGAAGCAGGGCAAGGGCGAGAAGCTCTCCATGGGGTTCGAGGTGTACAGGGTAAGACCTTTTGAACAATCTCTTCTGAATGGTGAGGGAAACCGGGGCTGAAATATCTCCGGTGAAATTCTTAAACATGGTGCTAAAGGTGCCCTGTGGCATTATTCCTGATGGAGACCCAGCGCCCATTAAGATGCCAAATGGGGTCAGTGGAGAGGCACCAATGTAAAGATACAAGTCGTATGGTGGCATTATAGTTATGCTTTATACATTAATGTATAATAACACAACATATGATATTGAAGTAGGCAGGAAGGGTATTGAGGAGCAGATCTGATATTTGAGGAGATCAGGGGCTGGTTTAGCACAGGGCTTTTAAAGCAGACCAAGGCAGGCCAGCAGCACGGTTCAATTCCCGTACCAGCCTCCCCGAACAGGCGCCTGACTGTGGCGACGAGGGGCTTTTCACAGTAACTTCATTCGAAGCCTACTTGTGACAATGAGCGATTTTCATTTCATTTTTTCATTTTCAATTGCCCCTTGCGTTACTGCTGGTTGGGTTCAGAGTAAAAGCTACACTCCCTCCGATGTTGCTCGAATCAGATCTTGAACACATTTGTGCCCTTCTCTCTCAGAACCTTTAACAGATGTTTGAAACATCCTCAAGGATATGCACTCCCGGTGGAACACATTGACGATTAATGCATCGGAATAGTTTTTAATACATTTTATTTATTCGCAGACCTTGCTGATAGGGTACCGTTCTTTTTTACATTATTATTATTTATTTTTATATATTATGCTAAGAAACGAGCAATGGACCACAAACAATTTTCCATCTGGATAATAATAAAGCAAAACAGAGCATCCCGCCGTCGGAGAATCCAGCTCCTGGACGTAATGATCTCGTGACAGATCAAATCCCACCATGACACTGGAAGAATTTAATTTGGTCAATTCAAGTTAATTTGGGGAAACAAGGCTAGAAACCGTGAAACTACCGATTTTTGTAAACCCCCAGCCGGTTCACTAATGTCCTATCAGGTGAGGAAATCTGCCATCGTTACCTGGTCTGACCCACATATGGATCCAGACAGGTTTTCACCTGTGACCCTTATCACCAACAAACCGCGGAGAGCTTTGACTGGGTTCAATTTGAATTCTGGTCTGTATTGCTCATTCAGCCAATATCTGTACTGACCTCTGCTCACCGGAATACTTAACCTTCCCATCTAAACATGCACTACCACCTGATGTGGGGGTCGGTTTAGCTCAGTTGGCTGCACAGCTGTTTCGTGAAGCAGAGCGAGACCAATGGCGGGGTTCAGTTCCGGAGAATCGGCAGGCCGGCCCGGGCCAGAGAGTCGGCGAACACTCCGACCGTCGCCGCGCCGAGCGGAGACTCGCGTCCCAGCGTCGGAGCGGCGTGGCGCGATTTGCGTGCCGCGGCGGCGATTCTCCGACCCGGCGGGGGGGGGGGGGGGGAGAATCCCGCCCTACTTCTCCCAAAGGGCTGTGAATCTGTGGAATTCACTACCCCAGAGTGCGGTGGATGCTGGGACAGTGAGGAAATTGAAATGAAAATTTGACAATTGCTTATTGTCACAAGTGGGCTTCAAATGAAGTTACTGTGAAAAGCCCCTAGTTGCCACATTCCGGCGTCTGCTCAGGGAGGCTGGTACTGGTACAGTAAGGAGGAGTTGGCAGATTTTTCATTGATAATGGGTTGAAGGGTTATGGAGGATGGGCAGGATGGTGGCGTTGAGGCCAGGATGGGATCAGCCATGATAGAATGGCGGAGCAGACTCGATGGGCCAATTGGCCTAATTCTGCTCTTGTATCTTATTTTATAAGTTGCCCAATATTGACCACTAGGCAAGAGCTGTGTGTGAAAACCTCAAAGAGGAATAAAAATAGTTTGTGCCACATAACCTTGTTCAGATGTTACCTAATCCTTGAACCCAGTGCGGCAACATCATCACCTTAAACAGGAAGGGACTTGCAATTATGTAGCACCTTTGATGATCCTGCTGCATTCTAAAGTACTGAACATTCAGATTGGTGTAATTTAGGAGGCCAATTTGTGCACCGCAAGCTCCCACAAACAGAAACCTGGTTTAGTTATGTTGGTTGAAGGATAAATATTGGTCCAGGATATTGACGGGGAAATTCCCCTGCTCTTCAAAATAGTTCTTTCACCTGAGAGGACAGATGGGATCTTTGATTTAACAGCTCTTCTGAAGACAGTACCCCCAAGAGAGCAGCACCCCCTCAGTACTGCCATGGTGCATCAGCCTATATTGTGCACTCCGGCACCTGGCGTGGGAATCGAGCTCCCAGCCGCCTGACTCCAAGGCGAGAGTGCTACCTACACTGCACATGGCTAATCTATCCTGATAACTTATTCTTTTTGCTCTATTGATTTTGAAGTGAATTGGCTTTGACAGGTTGAGCTGAACCGTAACTACAGGATGCACACCATTCAGCAGAAGGTGGCCAGCTCTGTCTACATCAACTCCAAGACCATCTTCCTGCGGGAACAGCTCCCTCAGGGTCGTTATATCGTCATCCCGACCACCTTCGAGCCAGGCATACAGGGCGAGTTCTTACTCAGGATCTTCACTGATGTGCCATCGAACTTCAGGTAAGACCTTGAGTGTAAGTAAACCCCTGTGAAGAGCATGCCTTGAGGTGCTGGAAGAGGTGAGAATAGAACGCTGCTCTTCTGGAGAGCAGGAGACTCCCTGCCCCCTGTTGGCTGTGAGGGTTTGCATGTTTCACTCTTCTAAGCCCCGGCCACATTCCCTGTCGCTTTCCATTCATGCTCAAATGATTCAGCTGCCTCACGCCTGCATTTCACAATGTTTTCCCAACACTTCACCACCTTACAACCTTCCTCCTCTCTTTCCCCCTTTTGATCTTGACTCAATGGGTTTTTATTGACGTACTGGAGAAAGTGCAGAATAGACTTGCAAGGATTTTGTCAGAATTGACGAGCTGGAGCGATTCAAACAGCCTGAATCCTCTGAAGAAGAAAGGACCAGGAGGGAACCTGATGGAGATCTTTAAAAGGGTGAACCCTTAGAGAGGGTGCAGAGGAGTTTCACCAGGATGTTGCCTGGACTGGAGCATTTCAGCAATGAAGAGAGGCTGGTTAGGCAGGGGTTGTTTTTGTTGGAGCTGAGAACATAGAACATACAGTGCAGAAGGAGGCCATTCGGCCCATCGAGTCCGCATCAACCCACTTAAGCCCTCACTTCCACCCTATCCCCGCAACCCAATTATCCCTCCCTAACCTTTTTTGGTCACTAAGGGCAATTTAACTTAGCCAATCCACCTAACCTGCACGTCTTTGGACTATGGGAGGAAACCGGAGCACCCGGAGGAAACCCACGCAGACACGGGGAGAACATGCAGACTCCGCACAGACAGTGACCCAGCAGGGAATCGAACCTGGGACCCTGGCGCTGTAAAGCCACAGGTGCTATCCACTTGTGCTGCTGTAAAGAGAAGGCTGAGGGGGTCCTGATTGAGGTGTACAAAATTGAGGGACATAGATAGGGTGGGCAGGAAGGAACTCCCCTTCGTGGAAGAGTCAATAACAGGGGGCATAGATTGAAGGTAAGGGGGGCAGGAGATTCAGAGGGGATTTGAGGAAAAGCTTTTCACCCAGAGGGTGATGGGAATCTGGAACTCACTGTCTCAAAGGGTGATAGAGGAGGGAACCCTCACAACATTTAAGAAGCATTTAGATGAGCACTTGACCCACCATAGCACACAAGGCTATGGACCATGTGCTGGAAAATGGGGTTAGAGTAGATAGGTGTTTGATGGCCGGCGCAGACGACATGGGCCGTAGGGCTTCTTTCTGTGCTGGAAAACTCTTATGACTCTGAAATGATGAAAGGGTGGGTAAGGTTTTGTTGAGAGCACATCTGGAATACGGTGTGCAGTTTAGTTCTCCATGTTTAAGGAAACATATACTTGTATTGGAGGCAGTACAGCAAAGTTGGGATGAGAAGGTTGCTCTATGATGAGAGTCTGAGTAAACTGAGCCTTTATTCTCTCGAGTTTAGAAGAATGAGGGGTGATCTCATTGACAGGATTCTGACGAGGCTTGACAGGAGGGACACTGACGGATTGTTCCTGGGGAATCTAGAACACGGGGTCATAGACTCAGGATAAGGAGTCAATCATTTACTACTGAAATGACGAGAAATTTCTTCACTCATAAGTGATGAGAATCTTTACTGCAGAGGGTAGTGGATGTTTCAGGAAACAGAGGGAGTGGGCAGCACAGTGGCTCAGTGGTTAGCACTGCAGTCTCACGGCGCCGGGGTCCCAGGTTCGATCCCGGCTCTGGGTCACTGTCCGTGTGGAGTTTGCACATTCTCCCCATGTTTGCGTGGGTTTTGCCCCCACAACCCAAAGATGTGCAGGCTAGGTGGATTGAACACGCTAAATTTCCCCTTAATTGGAAAAATGAATTTGGTACTCTAAATTTATAAAAGAAAGGGAAACAGAGGTAGTACAAGTCATCTGTATTTGTGGGTATTAGAGATAGAAGTTTTGAGTGAGTTTAATTTTGTGTTCCTGTGTTAGAAAGAGTTGAAACTTCAGTTAGATTCATGTTCAACACAGGTGCCTGCATGTCTGTAGGTTTTAGTTTCATTTCAAACTGTCTGTATTGTGAGCTTATGACTTGAAAATAAACAAGTGTTAAAGAAACTCTAGGCTGTTGCACAGCAACCGGGGGCCACTTTTGGTGAGAAATGATGTTTGAGTTTAGTTTTAAGCTGGACCCAGTAGCAGTTGGAACTGGGTAACTGGAGAAGAAGCAGCTCTCACAGAAACTGCCAGAAGAAGAGAGGCAGGACAATGGAGTAAAGGCAAGAAAACAAGTTCCAGAAGCTAAAGAACAAATAGTTCCAGAAACCAGGGAATGAAAAGAGAAGTCCCAGGAAGATTGAAGTCAAAGGGACAAAAAGAGCTGGACAAGGTACTGTTCATCAAAGTTAAAGAAAGGTGCAGAGAGGGGTCTCCCAGTTAAAGACAGGGCTGAAAGGTGCAGTTCTGGTGAGATTGCCTAGCGAGATGCCAGACTTCTGAAGTACTTCTAATGTTGGTGATACCTTACTGCAGCCTGTGAAGCAGTCGTGTTCTGTTGGCATGGCTAGATGCCTGAGAGATTGTGTGGAAGCTTGATTGCATATGGCATTTCAAGGCAAAGGAATACTGAAAGGAGAGATTGAAATCCTGGAAGTGGATCCTTGGTGAAGGCATCCGAGAGAAAGCGTTGTTTGGGAGAAGATTCAAAGGCGTATATTTTTGAGAGTGGAGTTTGGAAACACTCGAGTTTCAGAGACCACGGCTCACACTGTGATAATCATTTGTGGGATTTGATAAGAGATGCACAGAAGTTATTTTGGATGGTATCTGCCACTTTGTTTCAGAATGTGGTGCATCAGACCACAGTTGGCCTGCTGGTTTACATGGACTGTGCACTTACTGAGATGCTTCTGTCCTTAAAAATCCGTTCACATTTGTGAAGGTGTCAGTGTGGTGAAGGAGCATTGCATTATAGTCAAGCGTTTCATGTTTAATAAGTGTTTTATTCTTTTAGAACATAGAACATAGAAAAATACAGCACAGAACAGGCCCTTCGGCCCACGATGTTGTGCCGAACCTTTGTCCTAGATTAATCATAGATTATCATAGAATTTACAGTGCAGAAGGAGGCCATTCTTCCCATCGAGTCTGCACCGGCTCTTGGAAAGAGCACCCTACCCAAGGTCAACACCTCCATCCTATCCCCAAAACCCAGTAACCCCACCCAACACTAAGGGCGATTTTGGACACTAAAGGCAATTTATCATGGCCAATCCACCTAACCTGCACATCTTTGGACTGTGGGAGGAAACCGGAGCACCCGGAAGAAACCCACGCACACACTGGGAGGATGTGCAGACTCCGCACAGACAGTGACCCAAGCCGGAATCAAACCTGGGACCCTGGAGCTGTGAAGCAATTGTGCTATCCACAATGCTACCGTGCTGCCCTTAAGAACAAATTAATCTACACTATATCATTCGACCGTAATCCATGTACCTATGCAACAGCTGCTTGAAGGTCCCTAATGTTTCCGACTCAACTACTTCCACAGGCAGTGCATTCCATGCCCCCACTACTCTCTGGGTAAAGAACCTACCTCTGACATCCCCCCCTATATCTTCCACCTTTCACCTTAAATTTATGTCCCCTTGTAATGGTTTGTTCCACCCGGGGAAAAGTCTCTGACTGTCTACTCTATCTAATCCCCTGATCATCTTATAAACCTCTATCGAGTCGCCCCTCATCCTTTTCCGTTCTAATGAGAAAAGGCCTAGCACCCTCAACCTTTCCTCGTAAGACCTACTCTCCATGGGACTTCCCGTGATGGCGGGCGGGAGGCAGCCGCACAATGGAGGGCTCCTGTTCGGGAATGGCATTTGCGGGGCTTTAAGCCCGGTCCCAGGGTCCACGGAGGCGGCAAAAGCAGGGAGAAGGCACATAGGCGGCACAGTGAAGGCACAGTGAAGAAAAATGTCGAGGGTGAGCAAAAACACGGCCGTAAAGAAAACAGCTGAAGGTCCGTCGGGGAGTGGAAAGGTCACCGCGGGGTCACCAAGGAAAATGGAGGCTGGAGCACCAGGGGAGGCCGCATTGCTTACGGCTGAAGAAATAACTAAGGTGATGGCCGCGGAATTCGAAAGGCAGTTTACAAGATACATGGAGACAATGAGGAAGGAGATGAGAGAGGTTTTGAGTGTGCTGGTGGAGGAGGCGATTTCCCCGGTGACGACGGCAGTGGCGAGCGCAGTGGCGGAGGTGCGATAGCAAGGGGAGGCGCTGAAGGAAGTGGAGGAGACGGTATTGCAGCACGGTGATCAACTTGCCTCGATGGGGAAGGAGATGCGGAAGGTGATGGACATTAACAAGGATCTGCGAGGAAAAATGGAAGACCTGGAAAACAGGTCCAGGCGACAGAATTTGAGGATTGTGGGGCTGCCCGAAGGAGTTGAAGGACCGAGGCCGACTGAGTATTTTGCCGCGATGCTGGCGAAACTATTGGGGGAGGGGGAGGATCCCTCCCGATATGAACTGTATCGGGCTCATCGGTCATGGAGGCCTGTACCAATGGCCAGTGAGCCGCCAAGGGCAGTGACTCTGTGCTTCCGTAGGTACAGGGTGAAGGAGAAGGTCCTGAGCTGGGCCAAGCAGAAGCGGGTGGTGCAGTGGGCTGGAGCTGGTATACGTGTATACCAGGACTTTACGGTGGAGCTGGCGAGGAGGCGGGCTGCCTTCAACCGGGTGAAGAGGGCACTGTACATTAGCAAGGTGCAGTGCGGCATTGTATATCCAGCGAAGCTGAGGGTGACTTACAAGCTCAAGGACTTTCATTTTGGAACGGCGGAAGCAGCGGAGGAGTTTGCGAAGGCAGAAGGACTGTGGCAGAACTGAGAAATTGATAAATGGCCATGTGCCGATGTAACCTCATGACTGTATTTTCTTCTTTTTTGTATCACTGCGCGCGGGTGTAGGGGCTAAAGGAGCCAATGTTATATATATTTGGACAAGGGAAGTGATGGGACTTTCACTCGAAATGAGGGCTCTTTGGGGTGTAGGTGGATATGCGGGGTTTGTGTGCTAAAAGGGGATTTCTGGGCTTTCCTAGGGCCGGGCAAGGGGGAAAGGGACCCGGGCGGGGGCCTCCACGCTGGCCGGTTTAAGCCGGCCAGTGAACGGGAGTGAGGTGGGGGGGGGGGGGAGGGGCGGGGCTGCGGCCATCGGAGCCTGGCAGAACAGGGTCCGTGTGGTCTAGCCGGGGTGGAAGGTTGGGGGGAAGGAACCGAGTTTGGGGGAGGAGTTTTACAAGAGACAGTGGACGGGAGGAGTTGGAGACTGGGGGCGGGGGGGGGGGGGGGGGGGGGGTGTTTACAACTCTTGAGTATCATGTACGGTACTCTTTCAGAGGCTGGATGGCGTTGAGTGGGGGGGGAGGGGAGGGGAGTGGGCTCTATAGGTCAGTGGTGACCATGGGCGGTCCCGGACTCCTTTTTCTTTTTCTCCTTTGTTTTCTGTTGCCACCGTGGGAGGGTTTGTTTTATTGGATGCATATATTGACAGGTGGGCTGTTGTTTGGGGTGGTGGGAGGATGGGATCGTTGGTATTTTTAAGGGGATTGATTTTGTATTTGTTACCGTTTACTGTTTGTGGGTGGGGTGTAAATTTTGAAGGAAAATGTGAAAATGGAGAATAAAAACATTTTTAAAAAAAAACAAACCTACTCTTCATTCCAGGCAACATCCTGGTAAATCTCCTTTGCACCTTTTCCAAAGCTTCCGCATCCTTCCTAAAAGTAGGCGACCAGAACTGCACACAGTACTCCAAATGTGGCCTTACCAAGGTTTTGTACAGCTGCATCATCACCTCATGGCTCTTCTATTCAATCCCTCTGTTAATGAACGCGAGCACACCATAGGCCTTCTTCACAGCTCTATCCACTTGAGTGGCAACTTTCAAAGATCTATGAACAGAGACCCCAAGATCTCTCTGCTCCTCCACATTGCCAAGAACCCCACAGTTAACCCTGTATTCCGCATTCATATTTGTCCTTCCAAAATGGACAACCTCACACTTTTCAGGGTTAAACTCCATCTGCCACTTCTCAGCCCAGCTCTGCATCCTATCTATGTCTTTTTGCAGCCGACAACAACCCTCCTCACTATCCACAACTCCACCAATCTTCGTATCGTCTGCAAATTTACTGACCCACCCTTCAACTCCCTCATCCAAGTCATTAATGAAAATCACAAACAGCAGAGGACCCAGAACTGATCCCTGCGGTACGCCACTGGTAACTGGGATCCAGGCTGAATATTTGCCATCCACCACCACTCTCTGACTTCTATCGGTTAGCCAGTTCGTTATCCAACTGGCCAAATTTCCCACTACCCCATGCCTCCTTACTTTCTGCATAAGCCTACCATGGGGAACCTTATCAGATGCCTTACTAAAATCCATGTACACTACATCCACTGCTTTACCTTCATCCACATGCTTGGTCACCTCCTCAAAGAATTCAATAAGACTTGTAAGGAAAGACCTACCCTGTCTCGGATCGTGTTTTCGGGATCCTTAAGGGGGAGGGGGAGCAGCCCCAAGTCGTGGTCCACATAGGTACCAACAACATAGGTAGGAAAAGGGATAGGGATGTAAGGCAGGAATTCAGGGAGCTAGGGTGGAAACTTAGATCAAGGACACACAGTTATTATCTCTGGGTTGTTACCCGTGCAACGTGATAGCGAGACGAGGAATAGGGAGAGAGAGGAGTTGATCACGTGGCTACAGGAATGGTGCAGGGGGAGGGTTTCAGATTTCTGGATAATTGGGGCTCATTCTGGGGTCGGTGGGACCTCTATAAACGGGATGGTCTACACCTGGACCAGATGGGTACCAGTATCCTGGGGGGGAAATATGCTAATGCTCTTCGGGAGAGTTTAAACTAGTTCAGCAAGGGCTTGAGAACCTGACTTGTAGCTCCAGTATACAGGAGGTTGAGAGTAGTGAGGTCATGTGTAAGGTTTCAAAGTTGCAGGAGTGTACCGGGAGGCAGGAAGGTGGTTTAAAGTGTGTCTTCTTCAATGCCAGGAGCATCCGGAATAAGGTGGGTGAACTTGCGTCATGGGTTGGTACCTGGGACTTCGATGCTGTGGCCATTTCGGAGACATGGATAGAGCAGGGACAGGAATGGTTGTTGCAGGTGCCGGGGTTTAGATATTTCAGTAAGCGCAGGGAAGGTGGTAAAAGAGGGGGAGGGGTGGCATTGTTAGTCAAGGACAGTATTACAGTGGCAGAAAGGACGTTTGATGAGGACTCGTCTACTGAGGTAGTATGGGATGAGGTTAGAAACAGGAAAGGAGAGGTCACCCTGTTGGGGGTTTCCTATAGGCCTCTGAAAAGTTCCAGAGATGTAGAGGCAAGGATTGCAAAGTTGATTCTGGATTCGAGCGAAAGCAAGAGGGTAGTTGTTATGGGGGACTTTAACTTTCCAAATATTGACTGGAAACGCTATAGTTCGAGTGCTTTAGATGGGTCCGTTTTTGTCCAATGTGTGCAGGAGGGTTTCCTGACACAGTATGTAGATAGGCCAACGAGCGGCGAGGCCATATTGGATTTGGTACTGGGTAATGAACCAGGACAGGTGTTAGATTTGGAGGTAGGTGAGCACTTTGGTGATAGTGACCACAATTCGATTACGTTTACTTTAGTGATGGAAAGGTATATACCGCAGGGCAAGAGTTATATCTGGGGGAAAGGCAATTATGATGCGATGAGGCAAGACTTAGGATGCATCGGATGGAGAGGAAAACTGCAGGGGATGGGCACAATGGAAATGTGGAGCTTGTTCAAGGAACAGCTACTGCGTGTCCTTGATAGGTTTGTACCTGTCAGGCAAGGAGGAAGTGGTCGAGCAAGGGAACCGTGGTTTACTAAAGCAGTCGAAACACTTGTCAAGAGGAAGAAGGAGGCTTATATAAAGATGAGACATGAAGGTTCAGTTAGAGCGCTCGAGAGTTACAAGTTAGCTATGAAGGACCTAAAGAGAGAGCTAAGAAGAGCCAGGAGGGGACATGAGAAGTCATTGGCAGGTAGGATCAAGGATAACCCTAAAGTTTTCTCTAGATATGTCAGGAATAAACGAATGACTAGGGTAAGAGTAGGGCCAGTCAAGGACAGTAGTGGGATGTTGTGCTTGGAGTCCGAGGAGATAGGAGAGGTGCTAAATGAATATTTTTCGTCAGTATTCACACAGGGAAAAGACAATGATGTCGAGGAAAATACTGAGATTCAGTCTACTAGACTAGAAGGGCTTGTGGTTCATAAGGAGGAGGTGTTAGCAATTCTGGAAAGTGTGAAAATAGATAAGTCTCCTGGGCCGGATGGGATTTATCCTAGGATTCTCTGGGAAGCTAGGGAGGAGATTGCTGAGCTTTTGGCTTTGATCTTTAAGTCATCTTTGTCTACAGTAATAGTGCCAGAAGACTGGAGGATAGCAAATGTTGTCCCCTTGTTCACGAGGGGGAGTAGAGACAACCCCGGTAACTATAGACCAGTGAGCCTTACTTCTGTTGTGGGCAAAATCTTGGAAAGGTTTGGAAGAGATAGGATGTATAATCATCAGGAAAGGAATAATTTGATTATAGATAGTCAACACGGTTTTGTGAAGGGTAGGTTGTGCCTCACAAACCTTATTGAGTTCTTTGAGAAGGTGTCCAAACAGGTGGATGAGGGTAAAGCAGTTGATGCGGTGTATATGGATTTCAGTAAAGCGTTTGATAAGGTTCCCCACAGTAGGCTACTGCAGAAAATACGGAGGCATGGGATTCAGGGTGATTTAGCAGTTTGGATCAGAAATTGGCTAGCTGGAAGAAGACAAAGGGTGGTGATTGATGGGAAATGTTCAGACTGGAGTCCAGTTACTAGTGGTGCACCACAAGGATCTGTTTTGGGGCCACTGCTGTTTGTCATTTTCATAAATGACCTGGAGGAGGGCGTAGAAGGATGGGTGAGTAAATTTGCAGATGGCACTAAAGTCGGTGGAGTTGTGGACAGTGCGGAAGGATGTCACAAGTTACAGAGGGACATAGATAAGCTGCAGCGCTGGGCTGAAAGGTGGCAAATGGAGTTTAATGCAGAAAAGTGTGAGGTGATTCATTTTGGAAGGAATAACAGGAAGACAGAGTACTGGGCTAATGGTAAGATTCTTGGCAGTGTGGATGAGCCGAGAGATCTCGGTGTCCATGTGCATAGATCCCTGAAAGTTGCCACCCAGGTTGAGAGGATTGTTAAGAAGGCGTACGGTGTGTTAGCTTTTATTGGTAGAGGGATTGAGTTTCAGAGCCATGAGGTCATGTTGCAGCTGTACAACACTCTGGTGCGGCCGCATTTAGAGTATTGTGTGCAATTCTGGTCGCTGCATTTTAGGAAGGATGTGGAAGCATTGGAAAGGGTGCAGAGGAGATTTACCAGAATGTTGCCTGGTATGGAGGGAAGATCTTATGAGGAAAGGCTGAGGGACTTGAGGCTGTTTTTGTTAGAGAGAAGAAGGTTAAGAGATGACTTAATTGAGACATCCAAGATGATCAGAGGATTGGATAGGGTGGACAGTGAGAGCCTTCTTCCTCGGATGGTGATGTCTAGCACGAGGGGACATAGCTTTAAATTGAGGGGAGATAGATATAAGACAGATGTCAGAGGCAGGTTCTTTACTCAGAGAGTAGTAAGGGTGTGGAATGCCCTGCCTGCAACAGTAGTGGACTCGCCAACACTAAGGGCATTCAAATGGTCATTGGATAGACATATGGACGATAAGGGAATAGTGTAGATGGGCTATAGAGTGGTTTCACAGGTCAGCGCAACATTGAGGGCCGAAGGGCCTGTACTGCGCTGTAATGTTCTATGTTCTACCACTCACAAATCCGTGCTGACAATCCCTAATCAAGCAGTGTCTTTCCAGATGCTCAGAAATCCTATCCCTCAGTACCCTTTCCATTACTTTGCCTAACACCGAAGTAAGACTTACAGGCCTGTATTTCCCAGGGTTACCCCTATTCCCTTTTCTGAACAGGGGCACAACATTCGCCACTCTCCAATCCCCTGGTACCATCCCTGTTGACAGTGAGGACGAAAAGATCATTGTCAACGGCTCTGCAATTTCATCTCTTGCTTCCCATAGAATCCTTGGATATATCCCGTCAGGCCCGGGGGACTTGTCTATCCTCAAGTTTTTCAAAATGCCCAACACACCTTCCTTCCTAACAAGTATTTCCTCGAGCTTACCAGTCAGTTTCACACTGTCCTCTCCAACAATATGGCCTCTCTCATTTGTAAATACTGAAGAAAAGTACTCGTTCAAGCCCTCTACTATCTCTTCAGACTCAATACACAATCTCCCACTACTGTTCTTGATCGGACCTACCCTTGCCCTAATCATTCTTATATTTCTCACGTGTAAAAAACATTAATGTTTAACATTTGTTAAACATTAACTGGCAGTCCTGTGACTGTTCATCCATGTTTCTAAAAATAAAGTAAAAATTACGGTCTATTGAACCAAGTTCCATTCTGGGACCTTCCTGTGTCGTAGTAACATCAACTGGGATCGTAGTGGGGGTGGCATGTGACACAGTGGATAGTACTGGGACTGCGGCGCTGAGGACCGGTTCGAATCCCGGCCCTGGGTCACTGTCCGTGTGGAGTTTGCACATTCTCCCCGTGTCTGCGTGGGTTTCACCCCCACAACCCAAAGATGTGCAGGTTAGGTAGATTGGCCACGCTAAATTGCCCCTTAATTGGAAACAAAAAAAAAAATAATTGGGTACTCTAAATTTTAAAATAAACAAAAAAAACTGGGATCGTAGTGAATATATTTAACGCTGGGATGGACAGATTTCCGATCTCAGGGAATTCTGGGATATGGGAAGTGGGCGGGAAAGTGGAGTTGACGCCCAAGATCGGCCATGATCGCAGTGAATAATGTAGCAGACCCGATGGGCCGAATGGTCTATTCCTGTTCTTGGTCTCGGGGTGAAGGGAACTTATTTCCATTTGTGGGTAAGTCCAGTGCAAGCAGGGTCAGGAATAGAAAACAGAGCATTTAAAAGGAATTTTTGTTTTGCAAAAGAATGTAACGGGAATGTGGAATTTGCTTTGACGTGGAGAGCTGGAAGCAGCATCAATGTATTGACGGAAACGGGAAGCGAGAAAGTGATTAGTGTGGATGAGGCTAATGTGGAGAATAAAGACTGGCGCAGGCCGTGGGTGGGCTGAATGGGTGGTTTCCGTGTTGGGAGTTCTGTGAAATCCTTCCTGCACTGCTGCACATTGTTTGCTTTTATTTGCTGCTGAGATCATTCGCCTAACGTGCATGCAGTGATAGGGTGGAGGTATTGGCACTGGGAATGCTGGTGGGATTGGCAGCATGGCTGACGGTGGGGCATTGGTGAATGCGATGTTGCTGTGGTGATGGTGGTGATGCCATGGTGATGATGACATGGTGGCATTGCCTCCAACGGGCGCTCAGGGCCATTCAGGGAAACAATCCGTATATTGATGCCTTCCCCTCCCCTGTTTCCGGAGTCCCAGACATGGCTGCCCTTTCCTTGGGCAACTCGACAAGTGACCCATCCTTCAAATGGCTCAAGTTGCGTTTTGGTGTTGGGAAGAAGCTGTCACAGCTCTACACCGACCCGTGATCCTGTCACATGGCGGTCGCCACCGGTACACGGATTTGGGAACAGCAGTAACATTGATTCCCTTCCTTCCTCTCGTGGGAGGTGAGGGGTCAACAGAGGCTTGGGAGACCCTCCTCTATACTCTCCCCTCACTCCTCACCCAACCATGATGGCCCTGGAACAGCTTTCTTGAATCTCTGGAAACCTACCCTGAAAATGTCCAGCTCGTCCATCAATTCTTCATTTCCCACAGTCTCTGGATTGTTCCACAGAGGGCCAGAATGGGATCGATGGGCTGAATGCTCTCCCCTGTGCAATAATGACACTCTGAGCTCCTAGGCTGGAGCTTCAGAATTCATCTCTGGTATTATTCACTTGTCGGCTTTATTGAGCTCTCTGAGATCTGAGAATACCTCCCTGTCTCATTTCTCTTCTATCCATTTTTCACTGCTATTCTTTTCTCTCTGTCACTCCATCTCACGCGCCCTCTTTCTTGCACGTCCTCTCCAACGTGTGCCCCCACCTCACCCACTTGCGCTCTCTCTTTCTCTTCCCTTTTGCTCTCTGTCTCTTTCCCTCTCTCCCTCCACTTTCTCTTTTCTCTTTCTTTTTGCTCTGCTCTCTCTTTCCTTTCTCGCTCCTTCCCCCCCCTTTCTCTCTTTTTTCCCCTTCTCTCTCTTTCCCCCGTTCTCTCTCTTCCCCCTCTCTGTCTTTCCCCTTTCTCTGCCTCTCTTTCCCCTCTCTATCTTTCCCCTCTTTTTCTCTCTTTCACTCTTTCTCTCTCTTTCCCCTCTTTCTCTCTCTCTCCCTCTCTCTCTTTCCCCTCTCTCTCTTTCCCCTCTCTCTCTTTCCCCTCTCTCTCTTTCCCATCTCTCCCTTTCCCCTCTCTCTCTTTCCCCTCTCTCTCTTTCCCCTCTTTTTCTCTCTTTCCCTCTTTCACGCTCTCTTTCCCCTCTTTCTCTTTCCCCTCTTTTTCTCTCTTTCCCTTTTTCTCACTCTTTCCCCTCTTTCTCTCGCTCTCTCTTTCCCCTCTCTCCCTTTCCCTTCTCTCCCTTTCCCCTCTCTCTCTTTCCCCTCTCTCTCTTTCCCCTCTTTTTCTCTCTTTCCCTCTTTCGCACTCTCTTTCCCCTCTTTCTCTTTCCCCTCTTTCTCTCTCTCTCCCTCTCTCTCTCTTTCCCCCCTCTCTCTCTTTCCCCCCTCTCTCTCTCTTTCTCCTCTCTCTGTCTTCCCCGCCCCCCTCTCTCTTCTCCCCCTCCTTCTCTCCCTCTCTCCCCCTGTTAATTGCCTTGAACATCAGTCACACTGTGTCTTTAGAGCTGTTAATCTTTGTCTGGATGCACTCTCATTGCTCCAGCCGCTGCCACTCCCAGCATAAACCTTCCTCAGTAACCTATCAGTGCACTTTGTAAGCTGCACTCTGACACTCCTACATACTTCCACCTGCGTAAACCTAACACCAAGATCCAAATGATAAATCACGATGATAAAGATTAACATCACATAGCATTGAGGTATAGCCTCCCGCTCCAACCCATGTCCTGTTCTGGTGTGTGAGGGCTCCGATGACAGAATATTGTTTAATTTGGTTGATAAAGTTTCTGTTGGGGATTTTCCCTGTGTGGCCTGATGCAGTTGGAATCACTCACCTTTGGTTGCTGGTGTGAATTAAAAGGGCTACTCATTACGACGGAGGCCCTCAGCTGTACAAGTTACTTTAATTTCCAACCTATGCTCCTTGTTGTGTTTGTTTTTTTATGTTTGTGGTGGCCTTCACAGGGAGCTGACTCTTAACGAGCCGCCTCGTACATGCTGGTCTGGGATGTGTGGACACCCCAGCCTGGTGACGCAAGTTCACGTGGTCTCTGCGAGTGGATTGGCCCAGCAGGACGGCACAACAGGTATCGTGCGCGATGTCTCCCCTTAACGCTGTGACCGAGATCTCCAATCATGGTGCATCCACCAACCTTTGCCCCTTGACATTCAAAGGCGGAACCCCCCATTATCAAAATCCATTGACCAGAAATTGAACTGGAACGGCCATATAGGTACTGTGGCTTCAAGAACAGGTCAGAAGCTGGGAATCCTGAGGCCAGGAACTCACCTCCTGACTGCCCAAATCCTGTCCACCATCGGCAAGGCAAAAGTCAGGAGTGTAATGGAATACTCGCCACTTGCCTGGAAGAGTGCAGCTCCAACAGCACTCAAGAGGCTTGACATCATCCAGGGCAAAGCAACCCACTGAATTGGCACCCCACCCACCACCTTAAACATCTTTCCCTCCACCACTAACGCACAGTGGCAGCAGTGTGTACCAACTACAGGATGCACTGCAGCATCTCACCAAGAGTCCTTCAATAGCATCTGTCAACCCGCCACCTCTACTACCTAGAACGACCAGGGCAGCAGATACATGGGAACACCAGCACCTACATGTTCCCTGCCTTGGAAATACATCCCTCATTGGAACTCCCTTCCTAACAGCACTGTGGGTGTACCTGCCCCACAGGGACTGCAGTGTTTTGAGAATGCCCCACCACCTTCTCGAGAGCAATTAGGGATGGACAATAAATGTTGGCCCAGATAGCAACACCCCACATCCTGTTAAAACTCTTAAAAGCAATGTTGCTAACTCTAGTTAGATTGGTGTATTCCCAGTGGTTTCACCACATGGCCAAAACCCTCTTCGTGCCCCATTTCCAATATTTTTATAACCAACAAATATTAATATTGAATGAAGAGCAATTAATGGTAATTGCTCAAGAGGCAGCACGGTAGCCTTGTGGATAGCACAATTGCTTCACAGCTCCAGGGTCCCAGGTTCGATTCTGGCTTGGGTCACTGTCTGTGCGGAGTCTGCACATCCTCCCCGTGTGTGCGTGGGTTTCCTCCGGGTGCTCCGGTTTCCTCCCACAGTCCAAAGATGTGCGGGTTAGGTGGATTGGCCATGATAAATTGCCCTTAGTGTCCAAAATTGCCCTTAGTGTTGGTGGGGTTACTGGGTTATGGGGATAGGGTGGCGGTGTTGACCTTGGGTAGGGTGCTCTTTCCAAGAGCCGGTGCAGACTCGATGGGCTGAATGGCCTCCTTCTGCACTGTAAATTCTATGAAAACCATAATCCATGAGGGACCAAAGGAATCTCTCTGTGTTTGAGAGAGGCAAATAGTCATATATAGTTATATATGCAGCAAGCATGGTGCAAGGCAAGGAGATAGACCTCCATGAACTACCACAGTGGGTAGCGATGGTTGAACCTGCACCGTTGGCATAATTCTGCATCACACAGTTGTCACCTCATCAACTGAGCTGACCGACACCACTCATCAATTCATCGCTTTAAAAAAAAAAAAAAAAAGTTTTTAACTCCCTTTATGATTTATTTTCTTGCTTGGCGGTATCCTTGGAGATTCATTTCGAACGGCTCCGGGACAATCGCGGAGCGCTGGCGATACTACAGGTGGCGTCACGCGTGGCCACACACTGTCACGTCAATGGTTAAGGCAGGAAGAGTGAGGGGAAACTTGGGTTTCATCACGAAAGGGCGTAATTGGGGGGATTGCGCAGAGACGACGGCATTGTGGTAATGTCACTGGCGCCAGCAATCCAGAGGTCCAGGCTAACACTCTGGGGGCATGCGATCAAACCCCACCACTGCAGCTGGTGGAAGTTAACTTCAACGAATAAGTGTTTGCAATTGGAAGCTGGTCTCCATAATGGTACCCCATGCAACTATCATCGATTGTTGTAAAATCCCATCTGCCTCCTTTAGGGAGGGAAATCTGCCTGGTCTGGCCTAATTGTAGCTTCAGACCCACAGCAAAGTGGTTGACACTTAGCTGGGATGGGTAACAAAATTCTGGCTTTGCCAATGATGCCCACATCCCATGATGTCCGACAAGAAATTTGGAGGTTGGGGGGGAGGTGAGGCCGTGGTTGAATCACCACTTCTGCTCACCGAGTGGTAATCCACCAGTGCCCAGTTTCCGTCCCAATGGAATGAGCATTGGATTGGATTTGTTTATTGTCACGTGTACCGAGGTACAGTGAAAAGTATTTTTCTGCGAGCAGCTCAACAGATCATTAAATACATGGGAAGAAAAGGAAATAAAAGAAAATACATAATAGGGCAACACAACATATTGAGCAGATTCTATAAGGGGGTAAGGGTGTCATTCACTGGATGTTGGAGCCCTTCCCATGATACCAAAACAGTAAACATTGCTTCAAGTTAAACCACGTCAGTAGACAATTCTGTTGCTCTGAACACAATCTCACATTGAAAGTGGTACCTAAGTCGGTAGGTCAATGGAGGATAATCTCCTCGGTTAACGTAATTAGCAGAGGAGCAGTCTGGGGCTCCTCTTCGAATGTGTCGTGTTTCTCGTTCACCCTAATTCACCCAAAGGTGGGCACAAGGTCCAAGGGATTTTAAGTGCCATTTATATATGGTGACAATCAGATGTTTTTGCCATTTTCATTAAAAAAACATTGTTGTGGACACCAGCACTTCTCGCACAACTGAGAAGGTGCAGAAAAAACTTTGCGTGATCGGTTCGAGGGATGGGGGACTTCAGCTGCACGGGGCACGATATACCGGCCCTATTGCGCCAGGATCGGGACGGGATGGAGCCGGTAGATCCCGGGAGAGGCCTGGGATCCCCGACGGGCATTACGCCCGAGATCTCGTGAGACATCACGATCAGGACCCCGCCCACAATGGGCGGGACCCAGACTCGCAGAGTTAAGTGAGTTTAAAGCCTCACTTAACCCTGCCGAAGCCATGTGGAACCAGCTTCCTGGATCACCGATGAGACCCCAGCCAGACCCCGTATAGCGCTGGTCCCCACAAAAGGAGACCAGCAGAACGGCACTTGGAGGGGTCTTTCAGGTGAATGGAGGCCATCAGGTGGCTAGTATCGGGGCAAGATTGCATTCTGGCACTGCCAATGCCACCTGGGCTCCTTGACACTGCCAGCCTAGCAACCTGGCAGTGCCACCTAGGTGTTAGCCTGGCAATGCCAGGGTGCCCAGGTGTCAGACTGGCAAGGGAACTAACATGGTGCCAGGCTGCCAATGCCTAGGTGGCCAGGTGTAATTTTGCCTGCACCAGGGATCGGGCCCGGGGTGTCCTATCCATATGAGGTGGGGTGCGGGCAGGGGGGGGGGTGGGGGGCACGGGCTGGATAGCCCCCTTATAGGTGAGTTGGGATATTGGGGTTCCGGGAGTCATGTCGAGTGGCGGTGGGGGGGGGGGGGGGGGGGGGCTTGAGAGATCGGTGCACCATTTTAAAATCTCTTCCTGCATTGAGGAGCTCTGGTGCAGGAAATGATACTAAGTGCAACCTTGGGGGTCATTCCCCGCTGGGACCCCGAAACACAACAGACTGCCGTTAGACAGTGCTACAAGCAGTGGGAACGCCCCCTCAAGTACCGCCCAGAAAAGACTCTATTGTTTTTGGGGCTAGATCGCCCCCTCAGATACTTTGGAGAAATTGGAGTGGTTTTCTTACGAAAATTGAAGTTTGGGATGTAGCAGAGGTACTCAAAACCAGGAGGGATACAAACCGGGGAAACTTCAGCAGGAATGGCCAGATCTGTGGAAAGAGACGGATTTGGTAGGTCTACCTGCCTGCAATAAATGTAGCGGACGAGGGGCAGACGTTTATTTTCCAATGGTGACTTTAGTCTTTCGTGGAATGTGGCTATCACTGGAAAGGCAGCGTTTGTTGCTCAAACCTGCAAGGCCATTGGATATGTTGCCACTGCGCCACAGGAGGAGGTTTTAGGTCAGATGAAGGCCAGACCAGGTAAGCACCAGCAGATTTCCTTCCCTAAAGGGGCAATAGCAGATGGGTTTCTTAATTGATGAGACTAGCTCCAGATTTATTAATTGAATTTTACTTTCACCATGTGCCGTGGGTGGGATTTGAACCCACGTCACTGTAATCAACGGATAAATATTTGAAGTGGGAAAAGCTGATCAAAAAGTAATGGGGTGTTTGGGAAATGGCATGGGGGTCATTTCAATTTTCCTTCCCACAATCCCCCCCCCCCCCGCCCCCCCCCCCCGCCCCCACCTGCGAATGGGATAGGAGTGGCAAAGAAATGAAATGGAGCCACTCTGATTGCCCTGGGGATACCTTCCTTCGTGGAGCATCTTCGGCCTAGTAAAACGTCCCAAAGACCCCCCCCCCCACAGGAGAATTAGCAACCAAAACATTGCTGACAAAGACTACCAGCTCGGTCAAAGAGGTAGGTTTGAAGGAGAGTCTTCAAGGAGGAGTGAGAGGTGGAGCAGTAATTCCAGGGTTGAAGGCTTTGGCAGCTGTAGGGATGGCCACCAAAGGGGGAGGGATTAAAATCGGGGGTGCGCAAGGATCCAGAACTGAAGGGGCACAGAGACCTCGGAGGGTTGGAGGAGATTGCAGAGATAGGGAGGGGGCGAGGCCATGGAGGGGTTTGAAATGGCCGAGATGCAGTCCTGCTGGTCAGCAGCTAGTACAGAAGATGACGTGTGAATGGGACTCGGTCATAATAACAAACCAGAACACTCAACAACCCCCCCCCCCACAACCCCAAGTCCTTGTGATGCAGTGGGCGAGGCTTTATAATTGGGCTCTCAGTGTGCTGGCTGTTTGGTAAAGTTGGGAATGTTTTAATGACCTCTGCCATTGTCCAGGTGCTGATCCGTATGTCATCATCCGATGTGGGAGAGAAAAGGTTAGATCGCCCATCCACAAGGACACGGTGAATCCCGAGTTCAACGTCAAGGGAATCTTCTACAGGAAGGATCCCAAAAAGCCCATTCGCATCGAGGTAAGAATGAATCGGTGTGCACCATCTGAGAACTGTACCCATCCTTCCCAAGACGTAGATTTCAGGATGCCGTGGGCACCTTGCCCATACGGCCCAATGCCCAGGTGAGGGCTGGTGCCAGATTTCCAAAGGCCAGAATGTGCATAGAATCTGGGCAGAGAAGGAGTCCATTTGGCCCATCGTGCTCCTAGCCAGTTAGTCCCACTCCCCATCCCACTAACCAGCCCCGCCCACTCGACCCCACCTCTACCTGCCACCATCTTGGCTGGTGACTCCCTGAAGTCAGCCTTGGGGACCATCTTGACCATCAAAGCCCCTCTCTCAAGTGCTCTCCAGAACTGTCACCCTACCCTGACTAAGCTTCCTTCACGCAGTGTACAGCAGAAGAAGGTCTTGGCATCGTCATCTTTTACCCTGGTTGGCTTATCTGAAACCATCCGTAGTTCCTGTTTTTGACTGGCAGGTCAATTGTTAAGAGAATCCGTGCCTATACACCCAGGGTTCTGTGCCTACTGCCACTCTGTTGGCCATGCCTCCGGGGGGGAGTGGTGGGGGGAGTTGGGGTTGGGGAGGTAGTTCTCTCGTCCCTGGGTCAGAAGGTTGTGGGCACAAGCATAAAGATGCTGTGGGAGTGCCACACTGTCAGAGATGCTGTCTCCCAGATAGGACATTAAACCTAGGCACATTCTGCCCACTCTGGTGGACGCAAAATACCCCCCCGGCACTATTTTTAACAGCAGGAGATTTCTCCCTGCAATTAATTTTTTAAATTTAGAGTACCCAATTATTGTTTTTCAAATTAAGGGGCAATTTAGCGAGGCCAATACACCGACCCTGCAAATCTTTGGATCATGGGGGTGAGACCCACGCAGACACGGGGAGAATGTGCAAACTTCACACTGACAGTGACCCGGGGCCGGGATCCGATCCCGGGTCCACGGCACCGTGAAGCAGCAGTGCTAACCACTGTGCCACCAGGCCGCCCCCTCTCACTGCAATTATTAACACAAATGCGGTGACGATTTAAAGAACACATCATGAGGTTTCGAAATATTCTCTGACTCTCAGCCTGAAATCGACAAAATGGATTTTAGGACCCGTTCTCTGCAAACAAAAGGAATATGTTCAAGCTTTGCACCTTTTCTGAATTACCTGGGAGCTTGGAGAACCTATAGTAACCCAGTACTGTCGCTATGACAACGTCTCAGCCGATCAGAGTCAATTTGTCAACCAATCAGCATCTTTTTCTGCTGTCAGATAAATTGTTGAGATTGTCTGAAATTTGGCATTCCTGTGTTTGTCCTGATGAGTGCAAAATGAAAAACTTCAGCAGGATTCAAATGGATGTAAATTTAGTTTTCCTTTTTTTTTGTTTCTTCTAGGTCTGGAACAACAACGTCATGAGTGACCAGTTCCTTGGTCAAGTGACTGTGATCGCTGACCCCAGTGACCTCCAGCCACATCACACCCTTCACCTGAGAGACAAGGGCAACCGACAGGACAATGACCTCCCCGGCACCATTAGTCTGCAGATCAGCAGCAGCCACGAACTGGCCGGCATTTAAACTCTGAAACACTTGCCACTGTCGGAAAGATGGAAGATTCGAGTCAGGGTGTGGCCAGGTCCACTAGGACCCGCGGATAAGAAATTTTAGAAACCGGAAAAGGCTCTTGGGGCGCAAGGCCTGCCCCCTAAACTGACTTGTCATTGCACTGTACTCCTGAAACCCTTCCCTTTTTGGAGTCTTGTTCCTTGATACTGGGGCCGCTTTGGGGAGGCTAGCCCGGCAGATATTATTCCGCACAAAATTCTGCATGACGTTACTTCTCGCTTAACGCTCCCCCCAGTCATGAAGACCACTAACCGCATGCTCCCCCCAGTTATTCTGCTAGATTGACACTAATTCCTGAAGATGTCCTGCTCACTCGATGCCCGGCTGAATTGACAAAACAAACAAACAAAGAACAAAGAAATGTACAGCACAGGAACAGGCCCTTCGGCCCTCCAAGCCCGTGCCGACCATGCTGTCCGTCTAAATTAAAATCTTCTGCACTTCCGAGGTCCGTATCCCTCTATTCCCAACCTATTCATGTATTTGTCAAGATGCCCCTTAAACGGCACTATCGTCCCTGCTTCCACCACCTCCTCCGGCAGCGACACTGGACATTAAGGCCAGGTTTGAGTTCCCCGGCCTGTGCCAAATTATCTGCTCTCCTGTAGTTAGACTCGACCCCCGTGTGTTCAACACTAACCCCGCCCCCCGCTCCTCCAAATCCTTCCCCTCATCAAAGGGAAGTTGGTGAGAACAAAGAATAAAGAAAATAGCTCCCGTTCTAATCACCATCATTATTCAGTATCTCTCTCTTGGTGGACAGTGAATATCTTTGTCCTCTTTTCTTGGAGTTAGGATAAGGCTCAGTCCTTCCTCTCTTTTTTTTCTCTCTCTCCCACTCTCTCTCTCCCCACAACACTGTCTAATCCATGTCTAATTCATTGCCCGGAGGTTTACAGCGAAGAGTAGGCCATCAGAAAGAGGGACGCTGACGTTTTCACGCGTTTCATTTGTCGATCGTAATCATGCGATCGTTTCTGATCCTGTAAGAACCAGGGATTTTAATTCTCTGCCTGTGTTCTCTTTTTGTTCCATTTCAGAGTTTAAGTACACGCTTCCCTGTAGCAGCTCCTGCCCTCCCCGCTCCCTCCTCTGGTCATTTACAATCCCAAACTTGCCATTAACTCAATTCCATCAATCGTGACTCAGTCCCGTTTTCCCCTCCTTCGTTCTTCTGAACTTTTGACCATGTCCTGTATTTGGGCCACGGCTCCCTCTCGCCTATTTGGCCCCAAATCAATAAAGCCTGGCCTTGGGGCCAGTTGGTCACAGGGAAGCCATCTATCGACCCACGGGCCTTTTCTGAGGATGTGCATTTTGAGCAGGTTGGCGCAATTTGCACGATAGCATTTTCAATCAAGTTTGCGAAAGAAATATTTTATTACTTTTTAATCAAACCTTAACGTTTTTTTAAATTGTATTTTTAAAGACGTTTTTTTTTTTACAAATGGCAAGGTATTTTTTTGTGCCAATTATAGAAGGAATGCCTTCACTGACGTATGTGTTGCGTCCGTAGCAAGCTTCTAGCTGATGTGACGGAATGATTTTGTGGCAAGGATGTGGGTATGGGGGAATATTCCCAAATAACTCTTTAGAATTAGCATCGCGCGAGCATGCAAATCCGTGCACATGTTCCTCTTCCTCTCTCCCCACAGAAAAATCATGGATGAAGGAGGTGGATTGTTCATAAGCCATCATTTGGTAAAAACGTCTCTGAGATTAATCGGGGCTTCAGCTCTGTGCTCCTGGTCAACTAAAGCCTGGCCTCGAGGCTCGTGAGTCAGCGGAGGGACAATCCCCAGCCATGCTTCCCATTCCAGGTCACTGACCAGCGATTCTTGTTGGAAAGTGCTTGCAAGGGGAATACGGGGAGAGAAGAATGTTTACATTTGTACTAAGACACTAAGAAATGACCCTGTTTTCAAACAGGGTCGCTGGGGGTGAGTGTGAGGGTGAGATATTGATGGAGCACAAGTCAAACCTATAGCAATTCCAAAGGGGCTTTGCTCTCTTGGTTGACAGAGTAAGGCTCCAGTCACATTTGGGGCCTGGTTGGCTCCCGCCAAACACCGGGCCGTTGCCAGATAATTTTACTTAGAATTGCAAAAAACGAAGTAGGGAAACGTAATAAAAAATAAACACAATTAACAAAAACATGTGCAACAAGGACTGAACTTTGGACCCAGTAAGTGCAGAGCTATTGAATGCAGTGCTTAAGATTCCTTCATCATATAGTTTCAGTGTCAAATTGATGGTGGATTATTAATTCTGGTACCATTTGGGTCCCTTTCTTTATATAAGGCCCCAAAGCTTGGTTTTCTATACCAAGCACTGAGCAACAAAACATTCTTCTAACTTCATTGCCAATATCAAGCATTCCTAGTCAGGCAGTGGTCCTGTATTACAGCTCTCTCTGGGAGTCCACGTTGCTATGGTAACATACACTTTGACGGGCAATGTTGCAATCTGGAGCTCTGGATAGCATTGGTCGAGGCTCCAGCTTTCTTCCCATCACCTGGGTGACCAGGAATCACTCCCCCCCCCCCCTCCCGTTTACCACCAGCCATTGGTGAGTGTTGGACGTATGTGCAGGTGGATATTCAACCTGTTTGGCTGCACTCTTTCTCGGTCATCAGGCCCTGAAGTGGGGCTCGAATCCACAACTCCCAGCTTAGAGACAGGGACGCTGCCCACTACGCCACAGGATTCGCCCCCCCCCCCTCTTCCTAGTTAGGTACATCATGAATTAAATGCAGACTTTAGTAAATTCTGATCCATATCCAACAAAAAGGCTCAATCTCTCCAGCTCAGGAAAGTACCAGAGTATATATAGGACCAGGGATAGACCATTCAGCCTCTGGAGCTTTCTCTACCATTCAATAAAATGCACTCGCTCTGCAACCCTGCAGCTCCGGACTCTCTTCCAACTACCATGAAGGTGGTGAGGGTTTTGGGCATAAGGGCAGCAGATACATGGGAACACCACCACATGCAAGTACACCCCCCTCCCCCCCCCCCCCTCCCAACCCCTCACCATCCTGACTTGGAACCTTATCACCATTCCTTCACCGTCACTGGGTCAAAATCCCTCCCTAACAGCACTGTGGGTGTACCTACACTGCATGGACTGTAGCGGTTCTAGAAGGCGGCTCACCAAAACCTTTTCAAGGGCAATTAGGGATGGGCAATAAGTACTTGCCTAGGCAGCTATTCCCAGTTCCCGTGCAAAAATAAAAATCCTATCATCAAAATCCCAATCTGGTGACCTTTAGGGAAGGAAATCTGCCGTCCTTACCGGGTCTGGCCTTTATGTGACTCCTGACCCACAGCAGTGTGGTGAACTTTTAACTTCCCTCTGAACTGTACCACTTGATTGTACTGAACCGTCACAGAAGAGATGCCCCGATGGACTGCAATAGGTATACTGCATTCCTGCAGTAGAGGGAGCTCTTGCAGGAGGCTAATGAAGCTGCATTCTAGAGCTGACATTGAAATGCTTGATGTTGAGCAGGAAACATGAGGTGAGAACAATGTTCCATTGCCCAGCAAAGTGCCAAAAAGAAACCTCCAAAATTTACCTTCGCAAAACTGAAAAATTCTCCAGTGTCTATTTAAGGTTTCCATTACGTGCCCTGTATCAGACTGTCTACGATATGTATAATTACTGTATATTTGCTTATGTACCCCAATTAAGTCAACTTCTCAGTGTGTGAGATGTGTCACTCTGGACAGACACTCCGGATTGGGCAGAATTGAACCTATCCCAGTAGGTTTCACTGTAATATGGGTTTCATTCCAACATTGGAACCCTGCCTGACCAATCATGGCCAACGTCACTTGGGACCAATCTTTCGTTTATATAAATGTCATGCAACAAAGCACTGAAAAAGTGTTTTCTTAAAGATGACGAACAATTGCCCAGGTTTCTGGTCATGTATACTGTAGCACTGCCTCGCCAATCTGTCCCTCCACTTCTGTATTATTGTATCAGGGGGAAAATCATATTTTTAACACAAGACCGGCGTGTAGTTTTGTTTTATAGCTCAGACTGAAAAGGTTAGAAAATATCCAGGACCACCAGGAGCCTACGTACAGGCCCACCAAGTTAGCACTGCTGCCCAAGAACCACCTGTGGGAGGGGGCAGTCTACCCCCCATATTGGGGGCTGGTATAGCACACTGGGCTAAATCGCTGGCTTTTAAAGCAGGCCAGCAGCACGGTTCAATTCCCGTACCAGCCTCCCCGAACAGGCGCCGGAATGTGGCGACTAGGGGCTTTTCACAGTAACTTCATTGAAGCCTACTTGTGACAACAAGCGATTTTCATTCATTTCATTTCATTGACAAATCTGAATAGACAGATTCCTGGAGGTAACATCACATGACTTCCTGCTGCCAGCTGACCCCCCCCCCCCCCCCCCCCCCCCCAAGGCTCTAGTCATCGATTGATTGGCCATCTACAATTGGCACTGCAGTAACTCACCTCGACAACGCCTTCTAAACCCAATGACCACTACCATCTAGAAGGACAAGAGTAGCAGATACCTGGGGACCCCACCACCAGGAAGTTCCCCTCCAAGTCACTCACCGCCCTGACTTGTAAATATATCGCCGTTCCTGCACTGTTGCAGGGACAAAATCCTGGAACTCGCTCCCTAACAGCACAGTGGGTGTACCTACACCGCAGGGTCTGCAGAGGTTCAAGAAGGCAGCTCACCACCACGTTCTGAAGGGCAACTAGGGATGGACAATAAATGCTGGCCTAACCTGTAAATTATATATATTTTTTAAAGTCCACCCTGAAGGCGCCTCATCTTCCCACACCCAATAGGTACTTCACCAGCAGGGTAGCACAGCGGTTAGCACTGTTGCCTCACAGTGCAAGGGTCCCATGTTCGATTTCTGGCTTGGGTCACTGTCTGTGCGGAGTCTGCACGTTCTCCCCGTGTCTGCGTGGGTTTCCTCCGGGCGCTCCGGTTTCCTCCCACAAGTCCCGAAAGACGTGCTTGTTAGGTAATTTGGACATTCTGAATTATCCCTCTGTGTACCTGGACAGGCACCAGACCGTGGCGACTCGGGGCTTTTCACAGTAACTTCATTGCAGTGTTAATGTGAGCCTGCTTGGGACACGAATAAAGATATTAATATTATCTATTAAATAATTCTTGACTCTGATCAAACAGGTGGATGAGGGTAAAGCAGTTGATGTGGTGTATATGGATTTCAGTAAAGCATTTGATAAGGTTCCCCACGGTAGGCTACTGCAGAAAATGCAGAGGCATGGGATTCAGGGTGATTTAGCAGTTTGGATCAGAAATTGGCTAGCTGGAAGAAGACAAAGGGTGGTGGTTGATGGGAAATGTTCAGACTGGAGTCCAGTTACTAGTGGTGTACCACAAGGATCTGTTTTGGGGCCACTGCTGTTTGTCATTTTTATAAATGACCTGGAGGAGGGCATAAAAGGATGGGTGAGTAAATTTGCAGATTACACTAAAGTCGGTGGAGTTGTGGACAGTGCGGAAGGATGTTACAAGTTACAGAGGGACATAGATAAGCTGCAGCGCTGGGCTGAGAAGTGGCAAATGGAGTTTAATGCAGAAAAGTGTGAGGTGATTTATTTTGGAAGGAATAACAGGAAGACAGAGTACTGGGCCAATGGTAAGATTCTTGGCAGTGTGGATGAGCAGAGAGATCTTGGTGTCCATGTACATAGATCCCTGAAAGTTGCCACCCAGGTTGAGAGGGTTGTTAAGAAGGCGTACGGTGTGTTAGCTTTTATTGGTAGAGGGATTGAGTTTCGGAGCCATGAGGTCATGTTGCAGCTGTACAAAACTCTGGTGCGGCCGCATTTGGAGTATTGCGTGCAATTCTGGTCGCCGCATTATAGGAAGGATGTGGAAGCATTGGAAAGAGTGCCGAGGAGATTTACCAGAATGTTGCCTGGTATGGAGGGAAGACCTTATGAGGAAAGGCTGAAGACTTGAGGCTGTTTTCGTTAGAGAGAAGAAGGTTAAGAGGTGACTTAATTGAGGCATACAAGATGATCAGAGGATTGGATAGGGTGGACAGTGAGAGCCTTTTTCCTCGGATGGTGATGTCTAGCACGAGGGGACATAGCTTTAAATTGAGGGGAGATAGATATAGGACAGATGTCAGAGATAGGTTCTTTACTCAGAGAGTAGTAAGGGCATGGAATGCCCTGCCTGCAACAGTAGTGGACTCGCCAACACTAAGGGCATTCAAATGGGCATTGGATAGACATATGGATGATAAGGGAATAGCGTAGATGGGCTTTAGAGTGGTTTCACAGGTCGGCGCAACATTGAGGGCTGAAGGACCTGTACTGCGCTGTAATGTTCTGTGTTAATGAAATAGGTCTTCCCCACCACCCCCCCCCCCCCCAAAACTGATGATTGCATAAATATTATTATTTTTTAAATGCCCCACCACTCGTCCTCCCACAACAGGTTTACCCCTCCATCTTTTTTTAAAATTTAGAGTACACAATTATTTTTTTTCCAATTAAGGGGCAATTTAGCGTGGCCAATCCACCTAGCCTGCACATCTTTGGGTTGTGGAGGTGAAACCCACGCAGACATGGGGAGAATGTGCAAACTCCACACGGACAGTGGCCCAGGACCGGGATTAGAACCCTGGTCCTCAGCGCCGCAGTCCTAGTGCTATCCACTGCGCCACATGCCACCCTTTTACTCCTCCTTCTTGTCCTCAGCAATGCCCTGAGGATCTGTTTTTAAGCCCTGCACGGTTGGCAAGGCCTGTCCAAAACTCCTTGTGAGTGTTTTGTTTTGTGTTGTTCAGGCCAAGTAGAGGCAGGAACACCTCCCACCAGAAGGGGGAGCCATGCCTGGGGTGACTGACCACAAATCGAATCAGTTGGGGACACGGAGTTGCTGGTTGACGATAGTTGCCGCATGTTGAGACTAGGCCAGACAATCTGAACTCCACTGGACAGAAAAGACTGGCTCACAGTTGCCTTGTGGTTCCGGAAAACTTGAACTATTACCTTAAAAAAAAAAGATTTACAGTCATCAATCACCACTACAGCTTAGGAGGAACACACCATTCGTGACACCAATAACACCCAGCCCCGAAAGAAAATTATTCTTTCCCCCATTTCTGTCTGTTTTATGATGTAAAGACATTTTAAAAATATTTTGGTTGCTTCGCCGATATATTTAGAACATAGAACATACAGTGCAGAAGGAGGCCATTCGGCCCATCGAGTCTGCACCGACCCACTTAAGCCCTCACTTTCACCTTATCTCCGTAACCCAATATCCCCTGCTCAACGTTTTGGTCACTAAGGGCAATTTATCCTGGCCAATCAACTTAACCTGCACGTCTTTGGACTGTGGGAGGACCAACACATCCACCCTTGGGACGCACAGCGTTCCTACGCCAATTGGAAAGCAAAAAGACTCAAGTACCCAAATGGATGCTGCTTGATGGGAGCCAAAGAGCCCCCCCCCCCCTTCCAACCCCCACACAACTTTCAATGTTTTTATAACTGGTAAAAAGAGATGTTCAAAGAAAATGGCAAAGGAGACCATTTTTATCAAAATGGCCGTCTGCTATTTCTCCAGGATTGAACAGAGCTGTGTCCTGATCTTCAATTCCTGGAGACCCCACTGTCAATCCTGGGGAGGGGGGGTTCACTACCCCGCTGCCCCTCCAGAAAGGAAAGGCTGGGATATCCTCGGAGTTACTCCCGATTTCAGGTCGACTTAACCTCGATGCAGTGGGAGCAATACCCAGGGAGGTTCCCGCCCAGTTCAGGGTGGGCATTGCTGACACCTGGTGGCTACGTATTGACACTGCAACCGCCCTGCCTAATTCCTCTCTTAAGAAGTCGGTGGTGCAGTTTGCACCTGGCATATGGAGTCCCCTGCTCATCAATCATGTGGTCGGGAATTTATTTCTCGTGAAGCATGTCCCTGTCTCTTCAGTGGAAGCCATTTAGATTTTTTTTTTTGAGTAATGATATTCAGCTTTGTTAAATCCATTGAATGGTGCCAGAATTTGAGTTGGCGGAGAACGGGGAATGACTGAATCCCGATACTATAATGCCTCGGGCCGACAGAAGACCACTCGCTGCCTCACCCAATCCTTCCACCAATTGCCATCGATCCAATGTGCCTCTGAGTCAATAGATAGTCAACCCAGTTGCTCTATAATCATTAAGAGGTGGGACATTGAATTGCTTCCCTCTCCCCTTGTGCCTGAGTACAAAGCAATGTCCCAGCGCCTACAGAGGGATGAAAGGACTTGATTAAAACGGCAGGATCTTTATAGTTCCAATGGAACTTGCCTTTCCCAAAGTATCTGCCGTGATTCCGGAACAGGGTTGAAGTATTGGAGGCTGGACTTAGTCCGAGGGTGATTTCTGAAAGAGGCCCTCAACCAAAGATTAACAGGGGAAGAGTCAATAACCCAGGAACTGGGGACCTGTCTTTGAGAGCACAGCCTAACCTGCCTCCTGTCAGTGAGATGTCTGCACAGTATTTATTGCTTCAGCTTTGCTCTGAGCTACCAGACCTTGTATAGATGCTTCTCAGAATCATTCTTCCTCTGCATGAAACGCGCCAATTACACCCCAACCATGTCTTGACTTTCTACAGAATTATAGCTTATAAAGATGTTTTAAATATCCATGACGTGTATTTTATATGATGTTTGCAGTCCAGATAGAAATAAAATTTGAATTGAGTTTTGACTCGCTCTCATCATTTTGTGTCTGCTCTTGTGCCTAGACTGGGCGAGGTGGCACGGTGGCACAGTGGTTAGCGCTGTTTCTTCACAGCGCCAGGGACCCGGGTTCGATTCCCGGCTTAGGTCACTGTCTGTGCGGAGTCTGCACGCTCTCCCTGTGTCTGTGTGGGTTTCCTCCGGGCGCTCCGGTTTCCTCCCACAAGTCCCGAAAGACGTGCTTGTTAGGTGAATTGGACATTCTGAATTCTCCCTCCGTGTACCCGAACAGGCGCCGGAATGTGGCGACGAGGGGCTTTGCACAGTAACTTCATTGCAGTGTTAATGTACGCCTACTTGTGACACTAAAGATTATTATTATTACATGACCTTTTCTTTTTTTGCCAATTTATTCTTCTTAAGAATGCAAAGGTAAAGGTAAAGTCGCCATAGTCCCGGATGACCATAGGTTGCTTCCCCCTTTGAGGGAGGGAGCTGACTGGCGGTGATTTAACCTGAGGATCACCACCCCTCAGGCGAGGGGCAAGGTTGAGAAGGCGGGGCCTTCATGAATAACCTCAGCCGGTACAGGAATGCGGAATCTTACTGGAGGCCCCATTCCCTCAACTGCCATCAGCATTCATCATGAATGGCCTTTTGGAGGAGCATTTAACGGAAGAGAATTAACAGAGAGACAGAGACAGGCAGAGAGAGAGGCAGGCAGGGAGGGAGAGGCAACAAGAGAGAAAGCGAGGCAGGCAGGGAGAGAGAGAGATGAACAGGCCGAGAGAGAGAGAGATTGGCATGGGGAGAGGGAGAGGCAGGGAGAGAGAGAGACTGGCAGGGAGAGAGAGAGAGACTGGCATAGGGAGAGGGAGAGAGAGAGAGACTGGCATGGGGAGAGGGAAAGGCAGGGAGAGAGATAGAGATGAACAGGCAAGGTGGGAGAGAGAGACTGGCATGGGAAGAGGGAGCGAGAGGGTGGCATGGGGAGATGGAGATGCAGGGAGAAAGACTGGCATGGAGAGAGGGAGAGAAACTGGCAGGGAGAGAGAGAGAGTGGCATGGAGAGAGGAGAGGCAGGGAGAGAGAGAGAGCGGCAGGCAGGGAGAGACCAGAGAGAGAGAGCGCAGGGCAGGTGGAATATGCAGGGGATAGATGAGCAGAAGGAGGTGGAGACACAGGCAGAGAAAGTGACAGAGGGAGGGGCCAGCAGGAAAAGAAAGGAGGGAACAGCAGCAGCGAGAGTCGGAGGGAGAGAGAGAGAGAGCAACAAGATGGGAGAGGGGGAAATATCAGCAGAGAAAGTGAGAGAGTGGTGAAAATGAGAGAGAATGTGGGACCGGCAGGTAAAGAGCAGAAAAACAGGCAGAGGATCAAGCAGAGAAAGAGACAGAGAAAGAGAGAGGGAGAGACATACACAGAACCAGGCAGACAATGAAAAAACAAAGAGAGAGAGAGATAGGCAGAGAAAGAGAGAGAGAGACAGGCAGAGAGAGAGAGACAGGCAGAGAGAGAGAGAGATAAACAGGCAGGGAGAGAGAGAGATACGCAGAGAGAGACAGGCAGAGAGAGAGAGACAGGCAGAGAAAGAGAGACAGGCAGAGAAAGAGAGACAGGCAGAAAAAGAGAGACAGGCAGAGACAGAAAGACAGGCAGAGAAAGAGAGACAGGCAGAGAGAGAGAGAGAGACAGGCAGAGAGAGGGGGAAATAGGCAGAGAGAGAGAGAGAGAGAATGGCAAAGAGAGAGAGAATGGTAGAGAGAGCGAGGTAGTGACAGAGAGAGAGAGAAAGGCAGAGAAAGAGAATGAGAGAGGGAGAGAGATAGAGAAAGAGAGAGAGGCAGAGAAAGGGACAGGCAGAGTGGAGAGAGAGAGAGACAGGCAGAGAGAGAGACAGGCAGAGAAAGAGACAGGCAGAGAGAGAGACTAGCAGAGAGAGAGACAGGCAGAGGGAGATAGCGAGACAGGCAGAGAAAGAGACAGGCAGAGAGAGAGAGACTAGCAGAAAGTGAGACAGGCAGAGAGAGAGAGAGAGCCAGAGAAAGAGACAGGCAGAGAGACAGGCAGAGAAAGACAGGCAGAGAGTGACAGGCAGAGAGAGAGAGTGAGTGGGAAAGTTGGAGAGAGGTGGAGAGCGAGAGAGAGAGTGACAGGCAGAGAAAGAGACAGAGAGAGAGATAGGCAGAGAAAGAGTCAAGCAGAGAGAGAGATAGACAGGAATTGAAAGAGACAGGCAGAGAGAGCGCGAGACAGGCAGAGAGAGAGAGACAGGCAGAGAAAGACACAGGCAGAGAGAGAGAGACAGGCAGAGAAAGAGACAGGCAGAGAGAGAGAGAGAGAGAGACAGACAGAGAAAGAGACAGGCAGAGAGAGAGAGAGAGAGACAGGCAGAGAAAGAGAGAGGCAGAGAGGGACAGGCGCAGGGAGATATCCAGGCAGAGAAAGAGAGACAGGCAGATAAAGAGACAGAGGCAGAGAGGGGCAGGCACAGAGAGAGAGAGACAGGCAGAGATAAAGAGAGAGACACACACACAGACACACAGGACCAGGCAGACACTCAAAAAGCAAGGACCCGACACTTGGAGAGAAACACGAGGGTAGACAGGCAGAGAGAGAAAGAAAGGCAGAGAGAGAGAGACAGAGATGGACAGGCATAGAGAGTGAGACAGGCAGAGAGAGAGAGAGACAGAGAGTGACAGACAGAGAGAGTGAGACAGGCAGAGAGAGACAGAGAGGGAGACAGGCAGAGAGAGAGAGACAGGCAGAGAGAGAGAGACAGGCAGATAGAGAGAGAGACAGGCAGAGAGAGAGACAGACAGGCAGAGAGAGTGAGACAGGCAGAGAGAATGAGACAGGCAGAGAGAGAGAGACAGGCAAAGAAAGAGAGACAGGCCAAGAGAGAGAGACAGGCAGAGAAAAAGAGAGGCAGAGAGGCACAGGCGCAATGAGATTTACAGGCAGAGAGAGAGAGAGACAGGCAGAGAGAGCGAGACAGGCAGAGAGAGAGAGAGAGACAGGCAGAGAGAGGGGGAAATAGGCAGAGAGAGAGAGAGAGAGAATGGCAAAGAGAGAGAGAATGGCAGAGAGAGCGAGGTAGTGACAGAGAGAGAGAGAAAGGCAGAGAAAGAATGAGAGAGGGAGAGAGATAGAGAAAGAGAGAGAGGCAGAGAAAGGGGCAGGCAGAGTGGAGAGAGAGAGAGACAGGCAGAGAGAGAGACAGGCAGAGAAAGAGACAGGCAGAGAGAGAGACTAGCAGAGAGAGAGACAGGCAGAGGGAGATAGCGAGACAGGCAGAGAGAGAGAGACTAGCAGAAAGTGAGACAGGCAGAGAGAGAGAGAGAGCCAGAGAAAGAGACAGGCAGAGAGAGAGACAGGCAGAGAAAGACAGGCAGAGAGTGACAGGCAGAGAGAGAGAGAGTGAGTGGGAAAGTTGGAGAGAGGTGGAGAGCGAGAGAGAGAGTGACAGGCAGAGAAAGAGACAGAGAGAGAGATAGGCAGAGAAAGAGTCAAGCAGAGAGAGAGATAGACAGGAATTGAAAGAGACAGGCAGAGAGAGCGCGAGACAGGCAGAGAGAGAGAGACAGGCAGAGAAAGACGCAGGCAGAGAGAGAGAGACAGGCAGAGAAAGAGACAGGCAGAGAGAGAGAGACAGACAGACAGAGAAAGAGACAGGCAGAGAGAGAGAGAGAGAGACAGGCAGAGAAAGAGAGACAGGCAGAGAGAGAGGTACAGGCCGAGAGAGAGAGATACAGGCAGAGAAAGAGAGAGGCAGAGAGGGACTGGCGCAGGGAGATATCCAGGCAGAGAAAGAGAGACAGGCAGATAAAGAGACAGAGGCAGAGAGGGGCAGGCACAGAGAGAGAGAGACAGGCAGAGATAAAGAGAGAGACCCACACACAGACACACAGGACCAGGCAGACACTCAAAAAGCAAGGACCAGACACTTGGAGAGAAACACGAGGGTAGACAGGCAGAGAGAGAAAGAAAGGCAGAGAGAGAGAGACAGAGATGGACAGGCATAGAGAGTGAGACAGGCAGAGAGAGAGAGAGACAGCGAGAGTGAGACAGGCAGAGAGAGACAGAGAGGGAGACAGGCAGAGAGAGAGAGACAGGCAGAGAGAGAGAGACAGGCAGATAGAGAGAGAGACAGGCAGAGAGAGAGACAGACAGGCAGAGAGAGTGAGACAGGCAGAGAGAATGAGACAGGCAGAGAGAGAGAGACAGGCAGAGAGAGAGATAGAGACAGGCAAAGAAAGAGAGACAGGCCAAGAGAGAGAGACAGGCAAAGAAAGAGAGACAGGCCAAGAGAGAGAGACAGGCAGAGAAAAAGAGAGACACAGGCGCAATGAGATATACAGGCAGAGAGAGAGAGAGACAGGCAGATAAAGAGACAGAGGCAAAGAGGGACAGGCACAGAGAGAGCGAGACAGGCAGAGTGAGAGAAAGAGACAGACAGGCAGAGAAAGAGACAGGCAGAGAGAGAGAGAGGCAGAGAATGAGATCGGCAGAGAGAGAGAGAGAGAGAGACAGGCAGAGAATGAGACCGGCAGAGAGCAAGAGAGAGAGAGAGACAGGCAGAGAGAGAGGTACAGGCAGAGAGAGGGAGAGACAGGCAGAGAAAGAGGTTCAGGCAGAGGGAGAGAGACAGGCAGAGAGAGAGGTACAGGCAGAGGGAGAGAGACAGGCAGAGAGAGAGAGAGAGAATGGCAAAGAGAGAGAGAGAGATAAACAGGCAGGGAGAGAGAGAGATACGCAGAGAGAGACAGGCAGAGAGAGAGAGACAGGCAGAGAAAGAGAGACAGGCAGAGAAAGAGAGACAGGCAGAAAAAGAGAGACAGGCAGAGACAGAAAGACAGGCAGAGAAAGAGAGACAGGCAGAGAGCGAGAGAGAGAGACAGGCAGAGAGAGGGGGAAATAGGCAGAGAGAGAGAGAATGGCAAAGAGAGAGAGAATGGCAGAGAGAGAGAGGTAGTGACAGAGAGAGAGAGAATGGCAGAGAAAGAGAATGAGAGAGGGAGAGAGATAGAGAAAGAGAGTGAGGCAGAGAAAGGGACAGGCAGAGTGGAGAGAGAGAGAGACAGGCAGAGAGAGAGACAGGCAGAGAAAGAGACAGGCAGAGAGAGAGACTAGCAGAGAGAGAGACAGACAGAGGGAGATAGCGAGACAGGCAGAGAAAGAGACAGGCAGAGAGAGAGAGACTAGCAGAAAGTGAGACAGGCAGAGAGAGAGAGAGAGCCAGAGAAAGAGACAGGCAGGGAGAGAGACAGGCAGAGAAAGACAGGCAGAGAGTGACAGGCAGAGAGAGAGAGTGAGTGGGAAGGTTGGAGAGAGGTGGAGAGCGAGAGAGAGAGTGACAGGCAGAGAAAGAGACAGAGAGAGAGATAGGCAGAGAAAGAGTCAAGCAGAGAGAGAGATAGACAGGAATTGAAAGAGACAGGCAGAGAGAGCGCGAGACAGGCAGAGAGAGAGAGAGAGACAGGCAGAGAAAGACACAGGCAGAGAGAGAGAGACAGGCAGAGAAAGAGACAGGCAGAGAGAGAGAGAGAGACAGACAGAGAAAGAGACAGGCAGAGAGAGAGAGAGAGAGACAGGCAGAGAAAGAGAGACAGGCAGAGAGAGAGGTACAGGCCGAGAGAGAGAGAGACAGGCAGAGAAAGAGACAGGCAGAGAGAGAGAGAGAGACAGGCAGAGAAAGAGAGACAGGCAGAGAGAGAGAGTGACAGGCAGAGAGAGAGAGTGAGTGGGAAAGTTGGAGAGAGGTGGAGAGCGAGAGAGAGAGTGATAGGCAGAGAAAGAGACAGAGAGAGAGATAGGCAGAGAAAGAGTCAAGCAGAGAGAGAGATAGACAGGAATTGAAAGAGACAGGCAGAGAGAGCGTGAGACAGGCAGAGAGAGAGAGACAGGCAGAGAAAGACACAGGCAGAGAGAGAGAGACAGGCAGAGAAAGAGACAGGCAGAGAGAGAGAGAGAGAGAGAGACAGACAGAGAAAGAGACAGGCAGAGAGAGAGAGAGAGAGAGACAGGCAGAGAAAGAGAGACAGGCAGAGAGAGAGGTACAGGCCGAGAGAGAGAGAGACAGGCAGAGAAAGAGAGAGGCAGAGAGGGACAGGCGCAGGGAGATATCCAGGCAGAGAAAGAGAGACAGGCAGATAAAGAGACAGAGGCAGAGAGGGGCAGGCACAGAGAGAGAGAGACAGGCAGAGATAAAGAGAGAGACACACACACAGACACACAGGACCAGGCAGACACTCAAAAAGCAAGGACCAGACACTTGGAGAGAAACACGAGGGTAGACAGGCAGAGAGAGAAAGAAAGGCAGAGAGAGAGAGACAGAGATGGACAGGCATAGAGAGTGAGACAGGCAGAGAGAGAGAGAGACAGAGAGTGACAGACAGAGAGAGTGAGACAGGCAGAGAGAGACAGAGAGGGAGACAGGCAGAGAGAGAGAGACAGGCAGAGAGAGAGAGACAGGCAGATAGAGAGAGAGACAGGCAGAGAGAGAGACAGACAGGCAGAGAGAGAGACAGACAGGCAGAGAGAATGAGACAGGCAGAGAGAGAGAGACAGGCAGAGAGAGAGATAGAGACAGGCAAAGAAAGAGAGACAGGCCTAGAGAGAGAGACAGGCAAAGAAAGAGAGACAGGCCAAGAGAGAGAGAGACAGGCAGAGAAAAAGAGAGGCAGAGAGGCACAGGCGCAATGAGATATACAGGCAGAGAGAGAGAGAGACAGGCAGAGAGAGAGAGACAGGCAGAGAGAGAGAGAGAGAGAGACAGGCAGAGAGAGGGGGAAATAGGCAGAGAGAGAGAGAGAGAGAGAATGGCAAAGAGAGAGAGAATGGCAGAGAGAGAGAGGTAGTGACAGAGAGAGAGAGAAAGGCAGAGAAAGAGAATGAGAGAGGGAGAGATATAGAGAAAGAGAGAGAGGCAGAGAAAGGGACAGGCAGAGTGGAGAGAGAGAGAGACAGGCAGAGAGAGAGACAGGCAGAGAAAGAGACAGGCAGAGAGAGAGAGTGAGTGGGAAAGTTGGAGAGAGGTGGAGAGCGAGAGAGAGAGTGACAGGCAGAGAAAGAGACAGAGAGAGATAGGCAGAGAAAGAGTCAAGCAGAGAGAGAGATAGACAGGAATTGAAAGAGACAGGCAGAGAGAGCGCGAGACAGGCAGAGAGAGAGAGACAGGCAGAGAAAGACACAGGCAGAGAGAGAGAGACAGGCAGAGAAAGAGACAGGCAGAGAGAGAGAGAGACAGACAGAGAAAGAGACAGGCAGAGAGAGAGAGAGAGAGACAGGCAGAGAAAGAGAGACAGGCAGAGAGAGAGGTACAGGCCGAGAGAGAGAGAGACAGGCAGAGAAAGAGAGAGGCAGAGAGGGACAGGCGCAGGGAGATATCCAGGCAGAGAAAGAGAGACAGGCAGATAAAGAGACAGAGGCAGAGAGGGGCAGGCACAGAGAGAGAGAGACAGGCAGAGATAAAGAGAGAGACACACACACAGCCACACAGGACCAGGCAGACACTCAAAAAGCAAGGACCAGACACTTGGAGAGAAACACGAGGGTAGACAGGCAGAGAGAGAAAGAAAGGCAGAGAGAGAGAGACAGAGATGGACAGGCATAGAGAGTGAGACAGGCAGAGAGAGAGAGAGACAGAGAGTGACAGACAGAGAGAGTGAGACAGGCAGAGAGAGAGAGACAGGCAGATAGATAGAGAGACAGGCAGAGAGAGAGACAGACAGGCAGAGAGAGTGAGACAGGCAGAGAGAATGAGACAGGCAGAGAGAGAGAGACAGGCAGAGAGAGAGGGAGAGACAGGCAAAGAAAGAGAGACAGGCCAAGAGAGAGAGACAGGCAAAGAAAGAGAAACAGGCCAAGAGAGAGAGACAGGCAGAGAAAAAGAGAGGCAGAGAGGCACAGGCGCAATGAGATATACAGGCAGAGAGAGAGAGACAGGCAGATAAAGAGACAGAGAGAGAGAGAGAGAGAGAGACAGGCAGAGAAAGAGACAGGCAGAGAGAGAGAGAGAGGCAGAGAATGAGACCGGCAGAGAGCAAGAGAGAGAGAGAGACAGGCAGAGAGAGAGGTACAGGCAGAGAGAGGGAGAGACAGGCAGAGAAAGAGAGACAGGCAGAGAGAGGTACAGGCAGAGGGAGAGAGACAGGCAGAGAGAGAGGTACAGGCAGAGGGAGAGAGACAGGCAGAGAGAGAGAGAGAGAGAGAATGGCAGAGAGAGAGAGATAAACAGGCAGGGAGAGAGAGAGGTACGCAGAGAGAGACAGGCAGAGAGAGAGAGACAGGCAGAGAAAGAGAGACAGGCAGAGAAAGAGAGACAGGCAGAAAAAGAGAGACAGGCAGAGACAGAAAGACAGGCAGAGAAAGAGAGACAGGCAGAGAGAGAGAGACAGGCAGGCAGAGAGAGGGGGAAATAGGCAGAGAGAGAGAGAGAGAGAGAATGGCAAAGAGAGAGAGAATGGCAGAGAGAGAGAGGACCAGGCAGACACTCAAAAAGCAAGGACCAGACACTTGGAGAGAAACACGAGGGTAGACAGGCAGAGAGAGAAAGAAAGGCAGAGAGAGAGAGACTGAGATGGACAGGCACAGAGAGTGAGACAGGCAGAGAGAGAGAGAGACAGAGAGTGACAGACAGAGAGAGTGAGACAGGCAGAGAGAGACAGAGAGGGAGACAGGCAGAGAGAGAGAGACAGGCAGAGAGAGAGAGACAGGCAGATAGAGAGAGAGACAGGCAGAGAGAGAGAGAGGCAGGCAGAGAGAGTGAGACAGGCAGAGAGAGAGAGACAGGCAGAGAGAGAGGGAGAGACAGGCAAAGAAAGAGAGACAGGCCAAGAGAGAGAGACAGGCAAAGAAAGAGAGACAGGCCAAGAGAGAGAGACAGGCAGAGAAAAAGAGAGGCAGAGAGGCACAGGCGCAATGAGATATACAGGCAGAGAGAGAGAGAGACAGGCAGATAAAGAGACAGAGGCAAAGAGGGACAGGCACAGAGAGAGCGAGACAGGCAGAGTGAGAGAGAGAGAGAGACAGGCAGAAAAAGAGACAGGCACAGAGAGAGAGAGAGAGGCAGGGAATGAGATCGGCAGAGAGAGAGAGAGAGAGAGAGAGACAGGCAGAGAAAGAGACAGGCAGAGAGAGAGAGAGAGGCAGAGAATGAGACCAGCAGAGAGCAAGAGAGAGAGAGAGACAGGCAGAGAGAGAGGTACAGGCAGAGAGAGGGAGAGACAGGCGGAGAAAGAGAGACAGGCAGAGAGAGAGGTACAGGCAGAGGGAGAGAGACAGGCAGAGAGAGAGGTACAGGCAGAGGGAGAGAGACAGGCAGAGAGAGAGAGACAGGCAGAGAAAGAGAGACAGGCAGAAAAAGAGAGACAGGCAGAGACAGAAAGACAGGCAGAGAAAGAGAGACAGGCAGAGAGAGAGAGACAGGCAGAGAGAGGGGGAAATAGGCAGAGAGAGAGAGAGAGAGATAAACAGGCAGGGAGAGAGAGAGATACGCAGAGAGAGACAGGCAGAGAGAGAGAGACAGGCAGAGAAAGAGAGACAGGCAGAGAAAGAGAGACAGGCAGAAAAAGAGAGACAGGCAGAGACAGAAAGACAGGCAGAGAAAGAGAGACAGGCAGAGAGAGAGAGAGAGAGAGAGACAGGCAGAGAGAGGGGGAAATAGGCAGAGAGAGAGAGAGAGAGAATGGCAAAGAGAGAGAGAATGGCAGAGAGAGAGAGGTAGTGACAGAGAGAGAGAGAAAGGCAGAGAAAGAGAATGAGAGAGGGAGAGAGATAGAGAAAGAGAGAGAGGCAGAGAAAGGGACAGGCAGAGTGGAGAGAGAGAGACAGGCAGAGAGAGAGACAGGCAGAGAAAGAGACAGGCAGAGAGAGAGACTAGCAGAGAGAGAGACAGGCAGAGGGAGATAGCGAGACAGGCAGAGAAAGAGACAGGCAGAGAGAGAGAGACTAGCAGAAAATGAGACAGGCAGAGAGAGAGAGAGAGAGCCAGAGAAAGAGACAGGCAGAGAGAGAGACAGGCAGAGAAAGACAGGCAGAGAGTGACAGGCAGAGAGAGAGAGTGAGTGGGAAAGTTGGAGAGAGGTGGAGAGCGAGAGAGAGAGTGACAGGCAGAGAAAGAGACAGAGAGAGAGATAGGCAGAGAAAGAGTCAAGCAGAGAGAGAGATAGACAGGAATTGAAAGAGACAGGCAGAGAGAGCGCGAGACAGGCAGAGAGAGAGAGAGAGACAGGCAGAGAAAGACACAGGCAGAGAGAGAGAGACAGGCAGAGAAAGAGACAGGCAGAGAGAGAGAGAGAGAGAGAGACAGACAGAGAAAGAGACAGGCAGAGAGAGAGAGAGAGAGACAGGCAGAGAAAGAGAGACAGGCAGAGAGAGAGGTACAGGCCGAGAGAGAGAGAGACAGGCAGAGAAAGAGAGAGGCAGAGAGGGACAGGCGCAGGGAGATATCCAGGCAGAGAAAGAGAGACAGGCAGATAAAGAGACAGAGGCAGAGAGGGGCAGGCACAGAGAGAGAGAGACAGGCAGAGATAAAGAGAGAGACACACACACAGACACACAGGACCAGGCAGACACTCAAAAAGCAAGCACCAGACACTTGGAGAGAAACACGAGGGTAGACAGGCAGAGAGAGAAAGAAAGGCAGAGAGAGAGAGACAGAGATGGACAGGCATAGAGAGTGAGACAGGCAGAGAGAGAGAGAGACAGAGAGTGACAGACAGAGAGAGTGAGATAGGCATAGAGAGACAGAGAGGGAGACAGGCAGAGAGAGAGACAGGCAGAGAGAGAGAGACAGGCAGATAGAGAGAGAGACAGGCAGAGAGAGAGACAGACAGGCAGAGAGAGTGAGACAGGCAGAGAGAATGAGACAGGCAGAGAGAGAGAGACAGGCAGAGAGAGAGATAGAGACAGGCAAAGAAAGAGAGACAGGCCAAGAGAGAGAGACAGGCAAAGAAAGAGAGACAGGCCAAGAGAGAGAGACAGGCAGAGAAAGAGAGACAGGCAGAAAAAGAGAGACAGGCAGAGACAGAAAGACAGGCAGAGAAAGAGAGACAGGCAGAGAGAGAGAGAGAGAGAGAGACAGGCAGAGAGAGGGGGAAATAGGCAGAGAGAGAGAGAGAGAGAATGGCAAAGAGAGAGAGAATGGCAGAGAGAGAGAGGTAGTGACAGAGAGAGAGAGAAAGGCAGAGAAAGAGAATGAGAGAGGGAGAGAGATAGAGAAAGAGAGAGAGGCAGAGAAAGGGACAGGCAGAGTGGAGAGAGAGAGAGACAGGCAGAGAGAGAGACAGGCAGAGAAAGAGACAGGCAGAGAGAGAGACTAGCAGAGAGAGAGACAGGCAGAGGGAGATAGCGAGACAGGCAGAGAAAGAGACAGGCAGAGAGAGAGAGACTAGCAGAAAATGAGACAGGCAGAGAGAGAGAGAGAGAGCCAGAGAAAGAGACAGGCAGAGAGAGAGACAGGCAGAGAAAGACAGGCAGAGAGTGACAGGCAGAGAGAGAGAGTGAGTGGGAAAGTTGGAGAGAGGTGGAGAGCGAGAGAGAGAGTGACAGGCAGAGAAAGAGACAGAGAGAGAGATAGGCAGAGAAAGAGTCAAGCAGAGAGAGAGATAGACAGGAATTGAAAGAGACAGGCAGAGAGAGCGCGAGACAGGCAGAGAGAGAGAGAGAGACAGGCAGAGAAAGACACAGGCAGAGAGAGAGAGACAGGCAGAGAAAGAGACAGGCAGAGAGAGAGAGAGAGAGAGAGAGACAGACAGAGAAAGAGACAGGCAGAGAGAGAGAGAGAGAGACAGGCAGAGAAAGAGAGACAGGCAGAGAGAGAGGTACAGGCCGAGAGAGAGAGAGACAGGCAGAGAAAGAGAGAGGCAGAGAGGGACAGGCGCAGGGAGATATCCAGGCAGAGAAAGAGAGACAGGCAGATAAAGAGACAGAGGCAGAGAGGGGCAGGCACAGAGAGAGAGAGACAGGCAGAGATAAAGAGAGAGACACACACACAGACACACAGGACCAGGCAGACACTCAAAAAGCAAGGACCAGACACTTGGAGAGAAACACGAGGGTAGACAGGCAGAGAGAGAAAGAAAGGCAGAGAGAGAGAGACAGAGATGGACAGGCATAGAGAGTGAGACAGGCAGAGAGAGAGAGAGACAGAGAGTGACAGACAGAGAGAGTGAGATAGGCATAGAGAGACAGAGAGGGAGACAGGCAGAGAGAGAGACAGGCAGAGAGAGAGAGACAGGCAGATAGAGAGAGAGACAGGCAGAGAGAGAGACAGACAGGCAGAGAGAGTGAGACAGGCAGAGAGAATGAGACAGGCAGAGAGAGAGAGACAGGCAGAGAGAGAGATAGAGACAGGCAAAGAAAGAGAGACAGGCCAAGAGAGAGAGACAGGCAAAGAAAGAGAGACAGGCCAAGAGAGAGAGACAGGCAGAGAAAAAGAGAAAAAGAGAGGCACAGGCGCAATGAGATATACAGGCTGAGAGAGAGAGAGACAGGCAGATAAAGAGACAGAGGCAAAGAGGGACAGGCACAGAGAGAGCGAGACAGGCAGAGTGAGAGAGAGAGAGAGACAGGCAGAGAAAGAGACAGGCAGAGAGAGAGAGAGAGAGGCAGAGAATGAGATCGGCAGAGAGAGAGAGAGAGAGAGACAGGCAGAGAAAGAGACAGGCAGAGAGAGAGAGAGAGGCAGAGAATGAGACCGGCAGAGAGCAAGAGAGAGAGAGACAGGCAGAGAGAGAGGTACAGGCAGAGAGAGGGAGAGACAGGCAGAGAAAGAGAGACAGGCAGAGAGAGAGGTACAGGCAGAGGGAGAGAGACAGGCAGAGAGAGAGAGACAGGCAGAGAGAGAGAGAGAGACAGGCAGAGAGAGAGAGAGAGAGAATGGCAAAGAGAGAGAGAGAGAATGGCAGAGAGAGAGAGGGAGTGACAGAGAGAGAGAGAAAGCCAGAGAAAGAGAATGAGAGAGGGAGAGAGAGCTGGCAGCAGTGACCTATACCTGGCCAGGGATATTCATGAGCCCGTCGGAGAGGAATTTTAATTCTCAATCGCTGACATCTAGTCCTCAGGTTGTTTCCCAGAGGTTTGAATCCGTGCCCACTTTTCTGTACATCATTTTTTAACAAAAACTGAAGTTGTCATCTGGAAGATGTACACTTGCAGTAATCTATGAAGTTGGTTTAAGACCATATTAAGTCTAGTCGTTTCTGCGTTGGAGAATAATCTAACACACACACACACACAAGACACCCACTAGAGGGCAGTATCCATCACTCTACAACAAGTCCATCTCTCTTGGCTATTAGTTAAGAGATATATAGTCAGCCAGGACATCGGGGAGAACTCACCAATCTTCCTCTCTTGGCTGCAGTGGGAACGGAGAACCGGCTGATGACGATGCCCTGCCACCAAGGAACAGGGGAGCCGGAGAATTCACCCCAAACTGAAAGATGGAACTTTACACAGTGCAGCACTATCAGTATAAGACTAGCTAACCTGATGGAGAAAGGTTTAACGGGAGGCTCTATACCCATTGGAGTTTAGAAGAATGAGTGGTGATCTTGGCCGTTGGGACGTCCCTGTTCCTGCCGACAGCGCACCATCGTCCTCATCCGCAGGCTTCCCAGTGGCCACATTGTGAAATCCCACTGACCGGTAGCGGGAATAGAGAATTCCACCGCCAGCGAACAGAGCCACCAATAAACGCGGGGCTTGGGGACCGGAGAAACCTGGGGCGAAATTCTCCGGAAACGGCGCGATGTCCGCCGACTGGCGCCCAAAATGGCGCCAATCAGACGGGCATCGCGCTGCTCCAAAGGTGCGGAATGCTCCGCATCTTTGGGGGCCGAGCCCCAACATTGAGGGGCTAGATCGGCGCCGGACTGATTTCCGCCCCGCCAGCTGGCGGAAACGGCCTTTGTTGCCCCGCCAGCTGGCGCGGAAATGACATCTCCGGGATGCGCATGCGCGGGAACGTCAGCGGCCGCTGCCAGTTTCCCGCGCATGCGCAGTGGAGGGAGTCTCTTCTACCTCCGCCATGGTGGAGACCGTGGCGGAGGCGGAAGGGAAAGAGTGCCCCCACGGCACAGGCCCGCCCACGGATCGGTGGGCCCCGATCGCGGGCAAGGCCACCGTGGGGGCACCCCCCCCGGGGCCAGATCGCCCCGCGCCCCCCCCAGGACCCCGGAGCCCGTCCGCGCCGCCTTGTCCCGCCAGTAAGGTAGGTGATTTCATTTACGCCGGCGGGACAGGCAATTTATCAGCGGGACTTCGGCCCATCCGGGCCGGAGAATCGCGCGGGGGGGGCCCGCCAACCGGCGCAGCGTGATTCCCGCCCCCGCCGAATATCCGGTACCGGAGACTTCGACAACCGGCGGGGGCGGGATTCACGCCAGCCCCCGGCGATTCTCCGACCCGGCGGGGGGTCGGAGAATGTCGCCCCAGACTATTATTGCACTTCAGTGAACACAATCCTAACTGACTCAACCTCTCCTCATACGTCAGTCCTGTCATCCCCAGAATCAGCCTGGTAAATCTTCGCTGTATTCTCCCGACAGGAAGAACATCTTTCCTGAGATAAGGAGACCTAAACTGCAGCACAATACTCCAGGTGTGGCCTCACCTGTATAATTGCCCCAACCACCCTCTGGGGGAAATAACTTTTGCTCATCTTCAAATTAAAAGTGAGGCCTCTTATTCTTAAATTCCTCCCCCTGGTTTTAGTCTGGGTTACAAGAGGAAACATCCTCCCGGTAGCCCCTTTCCCCCCCCTCCCCGGAAAAGCCCCTGCAGGATCTTACGTGTTAAGTATAAGCAAGATGGATCCAAGGCCCAGAGTGCAGGAAAGAGTTAAAATATGAGGGTGGAATTCGGGGCTGAGTGACTTGGGGATTGACAAGACTGAAGCCTAAGCTGTAAACGTTGGAATGAAGGGGAGACAGAGGGCAGTAAGGGTTGCACTCATTGAACAGATGTCATATTGATTGGACGCTAGTGGTTAATGAGAGGCGAGAAAGATTGATGGGCAAATTCAGGTCAAATCAATACAATTTCAATTTGTATTTCGAAGGAGGTAAGCACAAAGCTGTCAAAAGAGGTTGGCCTATATGTAGACATAGGTTTTTGCCAATTTTGGCCGGTTTAGCACAGGGCTAAAGAGCTGGCTTTTAAAGCAGACCAAGGCAGCACGGTTCAATTCCCGTGCCAGCCTCCCCGAACAGGCTCCGGAATATGGCGACTAGGGGCTTTTCACAATAACTTCACTTGAAGCCTACTTGTGACAATAAGCGATTTTCATTTCATTTTCATTTCATTTCAATTTTCCCACTGAGCTCCCAGGGCTACCAACACAGTGCAACACCCCCTCAGTATTGCCCTGGAATGTCAGCCTGGGTTGCTGTGCTCAAGTCCTGGAGTCCAAGGTCCTAACTTCTGGAATTCCCTCTCTAAACCTATCGGCCTTTCAACTTCGCTTCTTCCCAGTCCCTCCTTAAAACATATCAGTTTTGGTCGGGTCATGTCCACCTGTTCTAATATGGCCATACGCAGCCCGGTGTCAAATTTTGCTTTAAATTCCTGTGAAATTGATGTTTAATTATGTTAAAGGCACTATATAATTACAAGTTTTTGTTATATTGGAATATTTTAAATGGTATCATAGAATCATAGAATTTACAGTGCAGAAGGAGACTATTCGACCCATCGAGTCTGCACCGGCCCTTGGAAAGAGCACCCCACTCAAGCCCACACCTCCACCCTATCCCCATAACGCAGTAACACTACCTAACCTTTTTTGGTCATTAAGGGGGAAATTTAGCATGGCCAATCCACCTAACCTGCACATCTTAATAATAATATTGTCACAAGCAGGCTTCAATGAAGTTACTGTGAAAAGCCCTTAGTTGCCACATTCCAGCGCCTGTTCTTTGGACTGTGGGAGGAAACCGGAGCACCCGGAGGAAACCCACGCACACACGGGGAGAACGTGCAGACTCCGCACAGACGGTCCCCCGAGGCCGGAATTGAACCCGGGTCCCTGGAGCTGTGAGGCAGCAGTGCTAACCATCGTGCCACCGTGCCACCCTATATTTTGGTTCCGTTTGAGACACTGAGAGGCAACGGGAAAGGATTCTGTGGCTCTGTTTGAAAGAAGAGCAAAACCCACAACAGTGTCCAACTTTAGATATGATTCTGCGGTTGGACAACATTTACTAAATGATCCTCAATGTGCTAAGAGATGAGCACTTGAAATGCCAGGGCAGACAAGGCTACGAACCCAGGTGCTGGAAAATGGGATTAGAATAGATCGGTTCTTGATCACCATCTTAGACATGATGGGCCGAACGGTTTCTTTCTGTGCCTCTTTATGACGCATTAATTACACTGAAAATCACGGCCTTCCTTCCACATTGCCCCCACCTTGTCTTTGTCAGGCCAATCCACAAACCCCTGACCGAACCCGAACCGCACCAACCCCTCCAGCAGATACTCCCACTCCACCCCATCACAAGCCTTCTCTATGTCCACCGCCACCACTACCTCCGCCTCCTGCCCCTCTGAAGGCATCATGATTACATTGAGTCGCCTCCTCACATTCGCCGACAACTGCCTCCTCTTCAGAAAACCCGTCCGATCCTCACCTATCGCCCCTGGCACACAGTCCTCAATTCGCGATGCCAACACCTTCGCAATGCCTTGGTGTCCACATTCATTAGTAATATTTGGCAGTACGACCCACACTGCTCCGGGTCCTTGACCCTCTTCAATATAAACAAAGAACAAAGAAAAGTACAGCACAGGAACAGGCCCTTCGGCCCTCCTAGCCTGTGCCGACCATGCTGCCCGTCTAAATTAACATCTTCTACACTTCCTGGGTCCGTATCCCTCTATTCCCATCCTATTCATGTATTTGTCAAGATACCCCTTAAACGTCACTATCGTCCCTGCTTCCACCACCTCCTCCGGCAGCGACTTCCAGGCACCCACTACCCTCTGTGTAAAAAACTTGCCTCATACACCTCCTATAAACCCTGCCCCTCGCACCTTAAACCTATGCCCCCAAGTAATTGACCCCTCTATCCTGGGGAAAAGCCTCTGACTATCCACTCTGTCTATGCCCCTCATAATTTTGTAGACCTCTATCAGGTCGCCCCTCAACCTCCGCCGTTCCAGTGAGAACAAACCGAGTTTATTCAACCTCTCCTCATAGCTAATGCCCTCCATACCAGGCAACATCCTGGTAAATCTCTTCTGCACCCTCTCTAAAGCCTCCACATCCTTCTGGTAGTGTGGCGACCAGAATTGAATACTATACTCCAAGTGTGGCCTAACTAAGGTTCTATACATAAAAAGCAAGAGGGTAGCCAGGGGAGAGAATCTATATGTGGAGCCAGAGGAAATTGGGGGGCTACTAAATGAATACTTTGCATCAGTATTCACCAAAGAGAAGGAACTGGTGGATGTTGAGTCTGGCGAAGGGTGTGTAGATAGCCTGGGTCACATTGAGATCCAAAAAGACGAGGTGTTGGGCATCTTGAAAAATATTAAGGTGGATAAGTCCCCAGGGCCGGATGGGATCTACCCCAGAATACTGAACGAGGCAAGAGAGGAAATTGCTGAGGCCTTGACAGAAATCTTTTGATCCTCACTGACTTCAGGTGATGTCCCAGACGACTGGAGAATAGCCAATGTTGTTCCTTTGTTTAAGAAGGGTAGCAAGGATAATCCAGGGAACTACAGACCGGTGAGCCTTACGTCAGTGGTAGGGAAATTACTAGAGAGAATTCTTCGACACATGATCTACTTCCATTTGGAAGCAAATGGACGTATTAGTGAGAGGCAGCACGGTTTTGTGAAGGGGAGATCGTGTCTCACTAACTTGATAGAGTTTTTTGAGGAGGTCACAAAGATGGTTGATGCAGGTAGGGCAGTGGATGTTGTCTATATGGACTTCGGTGCAGCCACACCACCATCGCCCTTGGTGGCTCGCCCCCACTGTGGCCTCCTCCTCACCGCTCCGTGCGCTGGGTCCACCTCCAGAGGCCGATCAAAGGCCCCCTCCCCCATCAGCTTCTCCAGCATCCTTGCCACATACACTGCGGCCTCCGCACCTTCAATGCTTCAGGAATCCCGACAATCCTTACATTTTGCCTCCTGGAGCGATTCTCCACCTTCTCCCTCAACCTCTTCTGGCTCTCCCGCATCACTCCCAGCTCCGCCACCAACGAGGCCAACTGCTCCTCAAGCTCCCTCACCGCCTCCTCCACGTTCTAGATCATCTGGCCCTGGACTCCAGCCTCTGCTCAACTCGCTCAATCCCAGATCTCTGCAGTTCCGCCAGCTTGGCCAGGCCTCCCAGGGCCTCTTTCCTCTGTTGCCGAAACTTATTGTTCAGGAACTCTACCAACTGCTCCCTTGACCACTGGGCCGGCAGCACAGCCCCCTTGCCCCCTGCCATCTTTCCCTGTGGTGCACCACAAAGACTCTCTTCTCCCGCTGCTCATTCTTCCTTGCACCATTCCTTGTTCGCAGACCCATCCACCCCAGTCACACCAGAGGAATATTACCTTCCCCAGTCACTCCTGTACCATTTGTCCTCAAATACTGGTCCTTTCAGGAAGGAAAAGACAAAAATATCTGCCCTGAGCAGGAGCTACCAAATGTGCGACCACTCATTCCACGGCCGCCACTAAAAGTCCCAGTGGCTAGCTGTTTTAATGAGCATTCACCTACCAGTGGGAAGACCAACCTGCTATTAACCCACCATTGGGAGAATTACAATGTAAGTTTACACCAGCAGGTTTTCCTACTTTTTGGCTACCACTAGATTTCCTGCTCCGGCCCGTCACTAAACCCACTGTGTGCGGGATGGAATAATTCTGCCTCACATATAATAATACACAGAACCCTGTCCTTTGCAGACAGAACATAGAACATAGAACATAGAACGATACAGCGCAGTACAGGCCCTTCGGCCCACGATGTTGCACCGACATGGGAAGTCAAAAAACAAAAGCCATCTAACCTACACTATGCCATTATCATCCATATGCTTATCCAATAAACTTTTAAATGCCCTCAATGTTGGCGAGTTCACTACTGTTGCAGGTAGGGCATTCCACGGCCTCACCACTCTTTGTGTAAAGAACCTACCTCTGACCTCTGTCCTATATCTATTACCCCTCAGTTTAAGGCTATGTCCCCTCATGCTAGCCATTTCCATCCGCGGGAGAAGGCTCTCACTGTCCACCCTATCTAACCCTCTGATCATTTTGTATGCCTCTATTAAGTCTCCTCTTAACCTTCTTCTCTGTAACGAAAATAACCTCAAGTCCATCAGCCTTTCCTCATAAGATTTTCCCTCCATACCAGGCAACATCCTGGTAAATCTCCTCTGCACCCGTTCCAAAGTTTCCACGTCCTTCCTATAATGAGGTGACCAGAACTGAACACAATACTCCAAATGCGGCCGTACCAGAGTTTTGTACAGCTGCAACATGACCTCATGACTCCGGAACTCAATAAAGGCCAACACACCATAGGCCTTCTTCACAACCCTATCAACCTGGGTGGCAACTTTCAGGGATCTATGTACATGGACCCCGAGATCCCTCTGCTCATCCACATTTCCAAGAATTTTACCATTAGCCAAATATTCCGCATTCCTGTTATTCCTTCCAAAGTGAATCACCTCACTCTTCTCTACATTAAACTCCATTTGCCACCTCTCAGCCCAGCTCTGCAGCTTATCTATATCCCTCTGTAACCTGCAACATCCTTCCGCACTGTCGACAACACCACCGACTTTAGTGTCGTCTGCAAATTTACTCACCCACCCTTCTGCGCCCTCCTCTAGGTCATTTATAAAAATGACAAACAGCAACGGCCCCAGAACAGATCCTTGTGGTACGCCACTTGTAACTGAACTCCATTCTGAACATTTCCCATCACCCACCACCCTCTGTCTACTTTCAGCTAGCCAATTTCTGATCCACATCTCTAAATCACCCTCAATCCCCAGCCTCCGTATTTTCTGCAATAGCCTAACGTGGGGAACCTTATCAAACGCTTTACTGAAATCCATATACACCACATCAACTGCTCTCCCTCGTCTACCTGTTCAGTCACCTTCTCAAAGAACTCGATAAGGTTTGTGAGGCATGACCTACCCTTCACAAAGCCATGCTGACTATCCCTAATCTTATTATTCCTATCTAGATGATTATAAATCTTGTCTCTTATAATCCCCTCCAAGACTTTACCCACAACAGACGTGAGGCTCACCGGTCTATAGTTGCCGGGGTTGTCTCTACTCCCCTTCTTGAACAAAGGGACCACATTTGCTATCCTCCAGTCCTCTGGCACTATTCCTGTAGCCAATGATGACATAAAAATCAAAGCCAAAGGCTCAGCAATCTCTTCCCTGGCTCCCCAGAGAATCCTAGGATAAATCCCATCAGGCCCCGGGTACTTATCTATTTTCAGCCTGTCCAGAATTGCCAACACCTCTTCCCTAAGTACCTCAATGCCATCTATTCTAATTGCCTGGGTCTCAGCATTCTCCTCCACAACATTCTCTTTTTCCTGAGTGAATACTGACGAAAAATATGCATTTAGTATCTCGCCTATCTCTTCAGACTCCACACACAACTTCCCATCCCTGTCCTTGACTGGCCCTACTCTTACCCTAGTCATTCTTTTATTCCTGACATACCTATAGAAAGCTTTTGGGTTTTCCTTGACCCTACCTGCCAAATAATTCTCATGTCCCCTCCTTGCTCGTCTTAGCTCTCTCTTTAGATCCTTCCTCGCTACCTTGTAACTATCAAGCGCCCCAACGGAAACTTCACACCTCATCTTCACATAGGCCTCCTTCTTCCTCTTAACAAGAGTTTCCACTTCCTTGGTAAACCACGGTTCCCTCGCTCGACGCCTTCCTCCCTGCCTGACCGGTACGTACTTATCAAGAACACTCAGTAGCTGTTCCTTGAACAAGCTCCACATATCCAGTGTGCCCAACACTTGCAGCCTACTTCTCCAACCTCCCCCTCCCAAGTCATGTCGAATGGCATCATAATTGCCCTTCCCCCAGCTATAACTCTTGCCCTGCGGTGTATACTTATCCCTTTCCATCACTAACGTAAACGACACCGAATTGTGGTCACTGTCCCCAAAGTGCTCACCTACCTCCAAATCCAACACCTGGCCTGGTTCATTACCCAAAACCAAATCCAATGTGGCCTCGCCTCTTGTTGGCCTGTCAACATATTGTGTCAGGAAACCCTCCTGCACACATTGTACAAAAAACAACCCATCTAATGTACTCGAACTATATCTTTTCCAGTCAATATTTGGAAAGTTAAAGTCTCCCATAATAACTACCCTGTTACTTTCGCTCTTATCCAGAATCATCTTCGCCATCCTTTCCTCTACATCCCTAGAACTATTAGGACCATAAGACCATAAGACATAGGAGCAGAAGTAAGGCCATTCGGCCCATCGAGTCCACGCCGCCATTCAATCATGGCTGATTTCAACTCCATTTACCCGCTCTCTCTCCATAGCCCTTAATTCCTCGAGAAATCAAGAATTTATCAACTTCTGTCTTAAAGACACTCAACGTCCCGGCCTCCACCGCCCTCTGTGGCAATGAATTCCACAGACCCACTACTCTCTGGCTGAAGAAATTTCTCCTCATCTCTGTTCTAAAGTGACTCCCTTTTATTCTAAGGCTGTGCCCCCGGGTCCTAGTCTCCCCTGCTAATGGAAACAACTTCCCTACATCCACCCTATCTAAGCCATTCATTATCTTGTAAGTTTCTATTAGATCTCCCCTCAACCTCCTAAACTCCAATGAATATAATCCCAGGATCCTCAGACGTTCATCGTATGTTAGGCCTACCATTCCTGGGATCATCCGTGTGAATCTCCGCTGGACCCGCTCCAGTGCCAGTATGTCCTTCCTGAGGTGTGGGGCCCAAAATTGCTCACAGTATTCTAAATGGGGCCTAACTAATGCTTTATAAAGCTTCAGAAGTACATCCCTCCTTTTATATTCCAAGCCTCTTGAGATGAATGACAACATTGCATTTGCTTTCTTAATTACGGACTCAACCTGCAAGTTTACCTTTAGAGAATCCTGGACTAGGACTCCCAAGTCCCTTTGCACTTCAGCATTATGAATTTTGTCACCGTTTAGAAAATAGTCCATGCCTCTATTCTTTTTTCCAAAGTGCAAGACCTCGCACTTGCCCACGTTGAATTTCATCAGCCATTTCTTGGACCACTCTCCTAAACTGTCTAAATCTTTCTGCAGCCTCCCTATAGGTTTTCTATAGGAGGCCTATAGAAAACTCCCAACAGGGTGACCTCTCCTTTCCTGTTTCTAACCTCAGCCCATACTACCTCGGAAGAAGAGTCCCCATCTAGCGTCCTCTCCGCCACCGTAATACTGCTCTTGACTAGCAGCGCCACACCTCCCCTCTTTTGCCTCCTTCTCTGAGCTTACTAAAACACCTAAACCCCGGAACCTGCAACAACCATTCCTTTCCCTGCTCTATCCATGTCTCCGAAATGGCCACAACATCGAAGTCCCAGGTACCAACCCATGCTGCCAGTTCCCCTACCTTATTTTGTATACTCCTGGCATTGAAGTAAACACACTTCAAACCACCTACCTGAACACTGGCCCCCTCCTGCGACGTCAAATCTGTGCTCCTGACCTCTATACTCTCAATCTCCCGTACCCTAAAACTACAATCCAGGTTCCCATGCCCCTGCTGCATTAGTTTAAACCCGCCCAAAGAGCACTAACAAATCTCCCCCCCAGGATATTTGTGCCCCTCAGGTTCAGATGTAGACCATCCTGTCTGTAGAGGTCCCACCTTCCCCAGAAAGAGCCCCAGTTATCCAGAAATCTGAATCCCTCCCGCCTGCACCATCCCTGTAGCCACGTGTTTAATTGTTCTCTCTCCCTATTCCTCATCTCATTATCACGTGGCACGGGCAACAACCCAGAGATAACAACTCTGTTTGTTCTCGTTCTGAGCTTCCATCCTAGCTCCCTGAAAGCCTGCCTGACATCCTTGTCCCCTTTCCTACCTATGTCGTTAATGCCAATGTGGACCACGACTTGGGGCTGCTCCCCCTCCCCCTTAAGGACCCGGAAAACACGATCCGAGACATCACGTACCCTTGCACCTGGGAGGCAACATACCAAACGTGAGTCTCTCTCGCTCCCACAAAATCTCCTATCTGTGCCCCTGACTATCGAGTCCCCAATTACTAATGCTCTGCTCCTCTCCCCCTTCCCTTCTGAGCAACAGGGACAGACTCCGTGCCAGAGGCCCGTACCCCATGGCTTACCCCTGGTAAGTCCCCCCCCCACAAGTATCCAAAGCGGTATACTTGTTACTCAGGGGAACGACCGCAGGGAATCCCTGCACTGACTGTTTCTTCCCAGTCCCTCTTACAGTTACCCATCTATCTCCAATCTTTGGTGTAACTAATTCCCTGAAGCTGCTATCTATGACCCCCTCTGCCTCCCGAATGATTCGAAGTTCATCCAACTCCAGCTCCAGTTCCCTAACTCGGTCTTGGAGGAGCTGGAGATGGCTACACTTCCTGCAGGTAAAATCAGCAGGGACACTAACAACATCCCTCACCTCAAACATCCAGCAGGAGGAACATTGCACTACCTTCCCTGCCATCCCTCTAACTTCCAACCAAGTTCTGGTTAATAAATAATTTTTTAAAAAATGATAATATAATATGGCACTTACCTCACACCAATGAGTCTTATTATTAGGTTAGAGGAGGAGGGTGGGTGGGAGACACTACACATGTAGTGTCTCAGGTTTCCTCTCCACCAGAATTAATTTGATGGGGGGGGAACCTTCCCAGAAGTCCGCGGGTCGAACTTCCGGTTCCCGCCTTATATTAAAAAAATAAAAAATAAAACAGAAAAGAAGAGCAGAATCGGGACCAGGTAAGTGTTTTTAAATCAAATCAAAAACTTACCTCCCGACAGGCCCCTGCACTCTGCTCCCGCCGAAATTCTGAAGACTGCTCCTGTAAGGTAAGGGTTTTAAAATCAGAAACTTACCTCCCGACAGGCTCCTGCACTCTGCTCCCGCCGAAATTCATTGCACATTGCACCTTTTTCAGCTGAACAAAAGAGTCAACAGCTATTCTCTGGTTCATTCCCCAGGGCAATGTCTTGACTAGTCAACCTGCCTGGTCTGAATTTAAACAAAGATTGGCAGTTCACCGTCAGTCATCAGTTAATTGCGACATTCGCCATGGTGAAAACCCACCTGGTTCACTAATGTCCTTTAGTGACCTTACCTGGTCTGGCCTACATGTGACTCCAGACCCACAACAATGTGGCTGACTCTTAACTGCCCCCTCAAGGGCAATTAGGGATGGGCAATAAATGCTTGTACAGCCTGCGACGCCCACATCCCAGGAACAAATGAAAAAAACACCTCTACCAATAAGGGTCCACTTGCCAACAGATCAGCACTCTCTTCTCATGCAGTATAAATTGTTGTTTCCTTTACATTTAGTATTCTTGTGAATTGTCCTGATGAGTGCAAGACAAAAAACTTCAACAACATGTGTTTATTTTCAGCATACTCAAGGTCTAGAGGATGGGTTTCCTCCCGGTGCTCCGGTTTCCTCCCACAGTCCAAAGATGTGCAGGTTAGCTGGATTGGCCATGATCACTGTGTAGGGTTGTGGGGATAGGGCGGGGGGATGAGCCTAGGTAGAATGCTCTATCGGAGAGTCAGTGCAGACCAGATGGGCTGAATGGCCTCCTTCTGCACTGTAGGGATTCTATGACCTCTATGAAAAATCTATTGATATTAAGTAACATATACAGATTTACATATAAATTTCCATATATTTTCATTGCCGTCATTCCCAAAATTCCATATTAATTTCCTCATTCTGTTCATGTGACAGGTTTACAAATTTGTACATCTACATGACTATTCCAAACCTGCGAATCAGTAAATAAAATCAAAGAATGTAATTAAATCTCATTCACTCTGTCATAATGAATATTAATTATGCAAATTGCACATCAAATCATTGAGTAAATGTTGCAGGAACTATAGTATCACATGGTGTGAGCCATATTACACGTTATAATTTATATACCTTCTTTTTCTTTTCAGAAAATATTTTATTGAGGCATTTATAATTTTCACAATTGTAAACATCAAATTTCAACAAGAACAAAAACACAACAGTATAACCAATAAACCCCCCCAAGCACAGACCCCAGCCAACATGGGCAGCACGGTAGCATTGTGGTTAGCACAATTGCTTCACAGCTCCAGGGTCCCAGGGGCACTGTCTGTGCGGAGTCTGCACATCCTCCCCGTGTGTGTGTGGGTTTCCTCCGGGTGCTGCTGTTTCCTCCCACAGTCCAAAGATGTGCAGGTTAGGTGGATTAGCCATGCTAAAATTGCCCTTAGTGTCCAAAATTGCCCTTCAGTGTTGGGTGGGGTTACTGGGTTATGGGGATAGGGTGGAGGTGTGGACCTTGGATAGGGTGCTCTTTCCAAGAGCCGGTGCAGACTCAATGGGCCGAATGGCCTCCTTCTGCACTGTAAATGCTATGAACATGGCTTATACAAACAATGCCACCCGTCCGTTGGTTCTCCAGCCCTCGCTCATCTCCCTATGCCTCCCCTCCCCCCCATCCCCTCACACACCCTGCTGACAGCTTAATTCTTCTCGAAGAAGTTGATGAACGACTGCCACCTCCGAGCAAATCCCCGCAACAAACCCCTCAAGGCGAATTTAATTTTCTTGAGTCTGAGATACCCCACCGTGTTGCTAACCCACACCCCCGACTTCGGGAGCTCCGAGTCCCTCCATCGTAGTAAGATCCGTCTCCGGGCCGCCAGGGAGGCAAAGGCCAGGACGTCGGCCTCATCATCCCCTGGGCTCCAGGGTCTTCCGCCACACCGAAGATCGCCCCCTCTGGACTCGGCGCCTCCGTCACTTGTAAGACCTCTGCCGCGACGTCAGCAAACCCCTCAGTCTCGGACATGCCCAAAACATATGGACATGGTTCGCAGGACCCCCCGCACAGCGGCCACTCCTATCCTCCACCCCCTCAAAGAACCTACTCATCTGGGCCACAGTCATGTGTGCCCTGTGGACCACCTTAAACTGTATCAGGCTGAGCCTGGCGCACGATGAGGGTGCATTAACTATCCTCAGGGCCCCCTCCCATAATCTGGCCTCCAACTCCCCCCCCCCCGCCCCCCCCTCCCCCTCCCCCCCTCCCCCTCCCCCCCTCCCCCTCCCCCCTCCCCTCCCCCCCCCCCCGCCCCCCCCTCCCCCTCCCCCCAGTTCTTCTTCCCACTTTCTCTTCACCTCCCCCACCGGGGCTCCCTCCCACTCCATCAGCTCCTTATACATCTCTGAGACCTTCCCCTCCCAACTCCTGTTATCGACGCCGCCTTATCCTGAAGTCCCCGGTGCGGGCAGGTCGAATCCTGCCTCCGGACAAAATCCCTCACTTGTAAATTACCGGAACCCATTCCCACCGGCCAGCTCGAACTCCTCCAACTCCTCCAAGCTCGGGAAACCCTCATCAATGAACAGATCCCCAAATCTCTCGATCCATGGATATATCTTCTAGTATACATCCTGTGCAGGGTGTAGAATAATGAGAATGTACAATCAACATCATAATATTCTCCTTTCTCGTGTACAATGATTCAGGGGAGGTGGTGGTGTAGTGGTATTGTCACTGGACTAGTAATACAGAGACCAAGAGTAAGACTCTGGGGTTCAAATCCCACCGTGGCCAATGGGCAATTTGAATCCAACAAACTCTGGGGCAGGAATTCTCCGACTGTTTGTCCCAATGGCGTATCTCCGCTGACGGTTTCCCGGTGGCGAGGGGTACGTTCGACTGGAAACCCCGGCTGCTTCCGCCACTGTGAAATACACGGTGGATTGTGCACAAAACCATGCCCTGGAAGTAAAAGTCTAATGATTTTAGTCGTTGTAAAAACCCACCTAGTTCCCTCATATCCTTTTGGGAAGGAAATCCCTCTGGTTTACATGTGACTCCACATTCACAACAATGTAGTTAACTCATGACTGGTCTAGTAAACCACTCAGTTCAATTGCAAAGGGCAATTAATCAGTTTTAAAAATGCATAATCCTTTCTTTTTCCAACAGAGGGGCGTTGAAGGGACAAAGGAATATGCAAACCAGAGGCATTTTGTGCAAGACGGCACAACCAGCAATGAGGCAATAAGGGCGCAATCGAAAGGCCATGCTGTGCGCGGAAAGCAGCACGCTGGGGCGCAATGTGGCCAATAGAACCCGGACGACCCCGCTCCCGGGATCTACCCAGCTCGCAACGCCTCGCAAGATCTAGCGATGTGGAGTCTTGTGTCATGCGAGAGTACCTTTAAGAAATGGGGGTTTATAAATAGGTGTGTATATAAGTATCTGTAGTGAGAGTACCTTTCAGAAATGGGTGTTTATTAGTGCAGTGATGTCAGAGAGTGGGTGGCGCTGGGCTGTCTGTCAGCTTTTTTTACTTTCATTTTAGGCTGTTTGCTGCAGGGCGTGTTTTAGTTTTGTTTTCAGTGTTGGAGCTGAAGCCAGACAGAGCAGGTGTACTGTTGATCTGTCTGCCATGAAGAGACTATATCTTGATCATTTGGTGAATTATAAATGTTCTCAGTGGTGAATGTGCTTCTGTTAAAAGGTGTTTCTTTTGTTTTCTGGATGTTGTTTGGGAAGTTATTAAGGATTACTTAGTGTTGTATTCTTTGAGGGTTGTATTTGAATTGATGGTTGCTAAGATGCTCACTGTATGTTTTAAAAAGGTTAACTTGAGTTCATAGAATAAACATTGTTTTGCTTTAAAAAATACTTTTCCATTTCTGCAGTACCACACCTGTAGAGTGGGCCGTGTGCTCCCCATACCACAATCTATTAAAAGTTGTGGGTCAGGTGAACTCCATGATACACTTTGGGGTTCTCTAAACCCTGGCCCATAACACTTGCAAGATGTAGCGATGTGAATCCCGCCGATTGTGGGCAGGATTACTTTTTGGCCAGATGATTTGCATATTACAGCTAGTCTCACTTTAATGCGAAGTTTCCCGAGACACCTGAGGCTTTGGGATTCATCCCCTTCACCTTGTAGACTTTGGGCGAGTGCCTTCAGCACTGTTCTCGGCCTTTTGGCTAAGATCAAGTGTAGTATCATTTGATTAGGGAAGCTGAGGATTTCAATGTCGATCGTGGATTGGAGAACACGGAGGGATTGAAGTCGTCAAAGAGGAAGCGTTTAGAGCTCGGCTGCTATTGGTGGATCTACATGCTGGTCTAAACCTCGTGTTTAGGCCTAACGCCGATACAGTTTAGACTCAACGTACGAGCTATGGCTGCAGCTGCATCCCGACCACCAGGCTGGGGAGTGCGAAACACTGTCCAGGTCACAGCGAAGAAGGCGGAAGGGGTGTCACCTGTGGACCGGAATTTCTTCGTGAAGCGGGTGCTGCTCGAGTGTCACCTTCAAGAGTGTCGCAGCGTGCATCAAATTCTTGAACGTGTTCAAAGAAAAAGGTAACCAGAGCCCCCTGTCTATCCTGACTGCGGAGCCTCTGTTTACGCTACTGTCGCAGCAAAACCGGGTTGTTACACTGCACACGTACAACCCCCACATCCCCGTGTCTGATGTGTTCACGTTCCTCGCCAGGTACGCTGAGCTGAAAAGTGACAGCGTGCAATTGAAAGACACCTTCGGCATCTGGACAAGTGAGCACCAGATCAAGGTGACTCTGAGAACAGACGGCAACGGAACCATCCTGCATCCCCCCTCCAGTTTCGCCATTGGAGGAAATCGTGGCTACCTCTACTACGTGGGACAGCCACGAGTATGCCACGCCTGTGGCAAAACGGGGCATGTTGCCGCAAACTGTAGTGTGACCTTCTGCAAAAACTGCAGGCAGGAGGGACACATGACAAAGGACTGCAAGGACGACAAGTGCTGCAACCTGTGTGGGGGGGCCGGCCATCCTTACAGGGCCTGCCCGAAACGCGAGGCAACATATGCACAAATCATCAGCAGCGGAGTTAAAAAGGCGACCAGAGAGGAGGTTCATACACCCTCCACCGAAAAAGACACCACGGCACAGAATGCGGAAAAGCAACAGAAGGGCCCTCAACAAAAAGGGGAGGCCCCAGCACGCCCTGACAACCCAACCCCAGCCTCACCTGACGAGGAACACTCAATGGAAGAGGATGGGACGAAGAATAAAGAGCCCTGGGAAACAGTGAACAGGGACAAACGAAAAAGGAAACAAAAAAACAAACTGAAGAACCCCCCGATGGGGAATGGCAAAAAGCGACACCTTTCAGCCAGCGGACTTAGCGCCGACACCTCCTCCGATGAGGGAAAACAGGACAAGAATCGGCCTCAAATAAAGAGGCAAAGCACCAATGTGGAACGGGAGGCACAGCCCCCCCAGACCACAGACCGGGAAGAAAATAAAACACGCCGAGACAATCAACCTTTGGCTCATGGGAACAGCAATATGACCAACGGACACCAAACGCCGGACGTCGAAAACAAGGTCACAGACCAACCCCCAAAAGTAACAAGCAGCAACAACCCAGGCGAAGACCGGCCTGCAACCCCAACACCTACTGACTGCCACAACGAACGCCAGGGCTACACCACCCCCCCAATGCATCTGCATCAAGTTTTCTCAGCCCTGCAACTGTGCTAAAGTTTGCGAGCACCACCGGCATGCTGGGGAACATCCAACAGCTGGAACAGCCAACTGTATAGACTCTGGACTCTGAGACTGGTAAATCTACCTTTTTACAATGGGTTTAAAAATTGCATCCATAAATGTGTGAAGCACAAAGATACTTCGTGGTGTGTAGCCACACTCAACTATTTAGCAAATGCGAAAGCCGACCTACTGTTCCTGCAGGAGTGCGGAATTCCGCACCTCAGCAACTACAGGCGCTGGTCGAGCTGGTGGTCCCACGGGCCATCCATCTGGTCAGGAGGAAACGACTGCCGCTCCTCCGGCCTGGGTATTCTGCTGCGGGGAGGCAACTTCACCATCTCCGACGTTAAGGAGGTGGAGGGCGGGCGCATCCTCGTAGCAGACGTGAAATACAAAAACACCCCTCTCAGACTTATTAACATGTACGCCCCGGCCGTAAGGAGTGAGCGGCGGGCAGTCCTTCAGCAACTGCCACTGCTGGTGGCCACCTCCAAGCCGGTCATTCTGGGCGATGACTTCAACTGCATCATCGATGCGGCTGGACGATCCGGCAGAGCCAACAGCAAACTAGACGCTACGTCCAGACTCCTGATGGAAACGGTAAAAGACGCCAAGTTGCTCGACGTCTGCAGCAACCCTGCAGACGGAGCGCAGCGTAGATACACATGGTCACGGCCAGACGGGTCCGTCCGCTCCAGGATAGACTTCTTCTTTGTGTCCCGAGCTTTCACGGTCAGGTCCACCAATGTAAGGCCGGTGTTCTTCTCTGGCCACTGCCTCCTACTGGCCGACTGCCACCTGCAGGAAAACCAGGGGGTAGACAGGGGGACATGGAAGCTGAATGTAAAACTGCTGACCCCTGAGAACCTCGAGGAACTCAGGAGGGATTACAAAGGTTGGAGAACCGTGAAACCCCTTTTGAGGCCCCACATCTCTGGTGGGAAGCAATCAAGGGGAATATCAAGAGGTTTTTCATCCTCAAGGGCATTCAAAAGGTGAGAGAGAGACGAGGGGTCATGTCCAGGCTCCAGAAAAGTATGCAGAATTTGCTCTAGCTGCAGTCGATGGGGGTGGATGTCAAGGAGGATCTCCAAGAGGTGAAGAGCCAGCAAGCCTCGCTCTATACCTCGGAGGCCTCCAAGGTTATCTTCCGATCCCGAGTCCGCCCCGTGGAGCAGGATGAAAAGTGCTCACGCTTCTTCTTCCAAAAGGTGCACAGAGAGACCTCTGTGATCAGCAGCCTGAAGGAAGAAGATGGCTCTGTAAAGTCATCGCAGTCTGACATCCTGAGGATCAGCCAATCCTTTTATGCCGGACTGTATGACCTGAAGCCAACAGATAGCACTGTTTCCCAGACCTTCCTGTCGACTATCACGGAGGTCATAGGCGACAGCGAGCTGGAAAACCTGGACAAACCGCTAACTCTGGACGAGTTGACAAAGGCCGCCAAGTCCTTTGAGACGAGTAAAACTCCCGGAAGCGACGGCTTACCGGTTGAGTTGTATTCAGCTCTGTGGGACTGGATGGGCCCAGACCTGCTGGAAGTGTACGAGAGTATGCTTCTGGAAGGCAGCATGTCAGAGTCCATGAGGAAAGGCATCATCACCCTCATCTACAAGCAGAAGGGGGAAAGGGAAGAAATTCGAAATTGGCGACCCATTTCACTGTTGAATGTGGATTATAAAATTCTAGCCAAGGTCATCGCAAATCGGGTCAGGTCTGCTCTGGAGTCGGTGATCCACCCTGACCAGACCTGTGCTGTACCCGGCAGGAAGGTCTCTGATAGCCTCGCGCTATTCAGGGATACGATCGCCTACGTGCAGGACAGGAGGGTGGACACTTGCCTCATCAGCCTTGACTAGGAGAAGGCTTTTGACAGAATATCGCACACCTACATGATGGATGTGCTCTCCAAAATGGGGTTTGGGGAGGGAATTCACAATTGGATCAAACTGCTCTACACCAACATCTATAGCGCAGTCTCAATCAAGGGGTGGGAATCAGAAAAGTTCCAGATCAAATCCGGAGTCAAGCAGGGCTGCCCTCTCTCCTCGGCCCTGTTTGTGTGCTGCATAGAACCTTTTGTCGAGTCCATCAGGAAGGATCCGGGTATAAGAGGAGAGACAATCCCAGGCAGCGGAGGTGTGCAAGTCAAGGCCTCCCTGCACATGGACGACGTCGCCGTCTTCTGCTCGGACCCCGCGTCTGTACGCAGGCTCTTGAATGCCTGTGACCAGTTTGAACTGGCCTCGGGAGCCAAGGTAAACCGTGGCAAGAGCGAGGCCATGTTCTTTGGGAACTGGGCCGACCGGTCCTTTGTCCCCTTCACTGTCAGGTCAGATTACCTGAAGGTGCTGGGGATATGGTTCGGAGCTGCTGGGGCGTGCACCAAAAACTGGGAGGAGCGCATAGCAAAGGTAAGACAGAAACTGGGCTGGTGGGAGCAACGCTCCCTCTCCATTGCGGGCAAAACCCTGGTCATCAGGTGTGAGGTACTCTCGGTGTTACTGTACGTGGCGCAGGTCTGGCCCATAACCCGACCCTACGCCACAGCAGTCACCCGGGCCATCTTCAAATTTATCTGGAGATCCAAGATGGACCGTGTCCGAAGGGACACCATGTACAAACCTCTGGAGAAGGGAGGGCGGAACGTACCCAGCGCCTCCCTCATCCACCTTTGTGTCCAGCTGCATCAAGCTGTGCGTGGACTCCCAGTATGCAAACACCAAGTGTCACTACATACTGAGGTTCTACCTGTCCCCGGTGTTACGAAGGATGGGCCTGGCCTCATTGCCGCGGAATGCTCCAAGTAGTTGGACCGTGCCGTACAACCTGTCCTTCGTGGAAAAGTTTTTGAAGGAAAACACCTTTGACCACAAGGCAATGAAGCAGTGGTCAGCACGCAATGTCCTCGAGGCCCTCAGGGAAAAGGAGACCATGAAGGACGTTGGATGGTTCCCTGAGCATACTGCCAGAGTCATCTGGCAGAACGCCTCATCACCAGAACTTTCAAACAAGCACCAAGAACTAGCTTGGCTGGTGGAGAGAAGGGCCCTCCCTGTCAGATTCTTCATGCACACCCGAAGGCTCTGCGCCAATGCACGCTGCTCTCGGAGTGTCTGTGGGGGAAATGAGACGGTCACACACCTCCTTGTGGAATGTGCCTTTGCAAAGAAGGTCTGGAGAGAGATGCAGTGGTATTTGTCAAGGTTTATCCCGAGCAGCTCTGTGACACAGGACTCTGTGCTCTACGGACTGTTTCCAGGGACACACACCGAGACAAACATCAACTGCTGCTGGAAGGTCATCAACTCGGTGAAAGACGCTCTTTGGTCTGCCCGGAACTTGCTGATCTTCCAGGGCAAAGAATTGTCCTCGACCGAGTGTTGCAGACTGGCACATTCCAAGGTCCAGGACTACGTGCTGAGGGACACACTAAAGCTTGGGGCAGCTGCCGCCAAGGCGCAATGGGGAAAGACCACTGTGTAAGGTCTTACCAGCCAATGTACACCGAGGGGCGGGTAGCAGTGTAAACCCCCCTCGGTCTGGGTCATTAACACTCCAATGTATAAAAGAAACATGACAATGTAAATATTTAAGAAGGAATTGTTACATAAAGAGTGATATGTGTATAATATTATCAAAATTGAATGGAAGAGAGTCAAGGCAATGTATAACTCTGATGGAAATGTACAGTCAAGACAATTCGAAATGTTCTGTAATGCTTATGATAAATTTTATGAATAAAGTATATTTTTTTGAATTTAAAAAAAAACTGGTCTCCATGAACAGGGACGAGATGGAACAGAATTCAAGGGGTTTCCCAGGGAATGGGAGGTCCCCAGGTGCATGCCCTTTGTGCAGGGTGGTACCCTGGGCACTGCCAGCCTGGTGCATGCATGCTCTCTCAGCAGTGCACAGGCCAGGAACCCAGCAAGGCAGAATGCCTCCTCCTGTTGTCAGCGCACTGACACAGGAGCAGAATTTTTTTGTAAGTCGCTGGAGGTTTCCTGCCTTGAGCTGCGGCAGAGAGCAGGTCACGCGCCCCGTACGCTGACATCACGTGCTCTGGGCGTGAGGGAGATTCCTCCATTTTGCAGCTGCCAGCAGTGCTGGTGTGCGCTCCAGGGCCTCTGGTGAACAACCCATGAAGAAGAAGCTGAAAGCAGGAACAAAGCAGCATAGAGATGATTACTTGAGGTATGGGTTTATTAATTGTGCCAATGCAAATCAGGGTGCAAAGTTCATGTGTGTTATATGCAGGGAAGTACTGACAAATGAAAGATTAAAACCCTCAAAACTTCAAAAACATTTGAAGACTAAACACGGCGAGTTCAAGGACAAACCTCTTGATTTTTTTTCAATGGATTCAGTGAGATCTTAAATCACCAGCTGAAGTCCTCAGCAGAAATGTAACGTTGAATAACAAAACAAGTGAGATCATGAGGACCGAGCAGGCTCACCTGTCAAATTTTTTTTAAAAAATGTATTAAAGTTTTTTAACACAATTTTTCACCCTTACAAACAATAACGCCCCCCCCCCTCGTAACAAAATAACAAGAAATCGCACAGAGCAAGATATATACATGGTAAAATGATATGTTACCTAGCTTTGTACACTGGCACTCTCCCGCACGTGCCAGTTTCCCCAATCTTTCATGTTATCTCTTGCTCATCCACCCCCACAAACAATCCCCCATTCCCCCCCCACCTCCCAGGACGCCCCCCCTCCCAGGCTGCCGCCACTGCTGACCTACCTTCCTCTAACGCTCCGCGAGATAGTCTAGGAACGGTTGCCAGCGCCTGTAGAACCCCTGCGCAGACCCTCTCAAGGCAAACTTAATCCTCTCCAGCTTTATGAACCCAGCCATGTCGTTTATCCAGGCCTCCACATTGGAGGGCTTCGCCTCCTTCCACATTAGCAAGATCCTTCGCCGGGCTACTAGGGACGCAAAGGCCAGAATGCCGGCCTCTTTCGCCTCCTGCACTCCCGGCTCGTCCACTACTCCGAATATTGCTAGCCCCCAGCTTGGCTTGACCCGGACTTTCACCACCTGAGATATTGCTCCCGCCACTCCTCTCCAGAACCACTCCAGTGCCGGGCATGACCAAAACATACGGACATGGTTCGCCGGGCTCCCTAAGCACCTTCCACATCTGTCCTCTACCCCAGAGAACCTCCTCAACGTCGCCCCCATCAAGTGCGCTCTGTGAACCACCTTAAATTGTATCAGGCTGAGCCTGGCACTCGAGGAGGATGAGTTAACCCTACCCAGGGCATCAGCCCACAGACCTTCCTCAATCTCCTCCCCCAGCTCCTCCTCCCATTTACCCTTCAGCTCCTCTACCAGCGCTTCCCCCTCTTCTTTCATCTCCTGGTGTATTGCCGACGCCTTGCCCTCCCCGACCCATGCACCCGAGATCACCCTGTCTTGAATTTCTTGTGCCGGGAGCAACAGGAATTTCCTCACCTGTCGCCTCACAAACGCCCTCACCTGCATATATCTAAAAGCATTTCCCGGGGGTATCTCAACTTCTCCTCCAGTGCCCCTAGGCTCGCAAACGTTCCGTCAATGAACAGGTCCCCCATTCTTCTAATCCCCGCCCGATGCCAGCTCTGAAACCCCCGTCCATCCTCCCCGGGACAAACCGGTGGTTACCCCTGATCGGGGACCACACCGAGGCTCCCATTGCACCCCTGTGCTGTCTCCACTGGCCCCAGATCCTTAGCATTGCCGCCACCACCGGGCTCGTGGTGTACCTTGTCAGCGAGAGCGGCAGCGGTGCCGTCACCAACGCCCCCAGGCTCGTTCCTTTACAGGATGCCCCCTCTCCCTCCATCACCCACTTGCGGATCATTGCCACATTTGCTGCCCAGTAGTAGCTCCCCAGGTTTGGCACCGCCAACCCTCCTCAGTCCCTACTGCGTTCCAGGAACCCTCTCCTTACCCTCGGGGTCCTATTCGCCCACACAAACCCCATAATACTCCTACCTACTCTCTTGAAAAAGGCCTTGGTGATCACGATGGGAAGGCACTGAAACACAAAGAGAAACTTCGGAAGGACCACCATTTTGAACGACTGCACTCTACCCGCTAGCGAGAGCGGTAACATGTCCCATCTTTTGAAGTCCTCCTCCATTTGTTCCACCAACCTCATCAGATTAAGTTTATGTAGGGCCCCCCAACTCCTGGCTATCTGGATCCCCAGGTACCGAAAGCTCCCCTCCGCCCTCCTCAGCGGTAGATCCCCTATCCCTCTTTCTTGGTCCCCTGCCTGTAGTACAAAAAGCTCACTCTTTCCTACATTGAGCTTATAGCCCGGAAACTCCCCAAACCCCCTCAGAGTCTGCATGACCTCCACCATCCCCTCCATTGGATCCGCCACATACAGCAACAGGTCATCCACATAAAGCGACACCCGATGCTCTTCTCCCCCTCGGACCACCCCCCTCCATTTCCTAGACTCCCTCAATGACATGGCCAAGGGTTCGATCGCCAATGCAAACAACAGGGGGGACAGGGGGCACCCCTGCCTCGTCCCTCGGTACAGCCGAAAGTACTCCGACCTCCGCCGGTTCGTCACTACACTCGCCACCGGGGCTCTGGAAAGGAGCTTAACCCAACTGATAAACCCTCCCCCGAACCCAAACCTACGCAGCACCTCCCAGAGGTACTCCCACTCTACTCGGTCAAAGGCCTTCTCCGCGTCCATAGTTGCCACTATCTCCGCCTCTCCCTCCTCCGATGGCATCATTATCACATTTAAGAGCTGCCGCACATTGGTGTTTAATTGCCTGCCCTTTACAAATCCCGTCTGGTCCTCGTGAATCACCCCCGGGACACAGTCCTCGATCCTCGTAGCCAGCACTTTTGCCAGTAACTTTGCATCCACATTGAGGAGCGAGATCGGCCTGTACAATCCACATTGCAGTGGGTCCTTGTCCCGCTTTAGGATCAAAGAAATCGTCGTTTCCGACATTGTCGGGGGCAGGGTCCCCTCCTCTCTTGCCTCATTAAAGGTCCTCACTAGTAGCGGGGCCAACAGGTCTACGTACTTCCTGTAGAACGCCACCGGGAACCCATCCGGTCCCAGGGCCTTCCCCGCCTGCATGCTCCCCAAACCCTTGCTCAGCTCCTCCAACCCAATTGGTGCCCCCAAACCAGCCACCTCTTGCTCCCCCACCCTCGGGAATCTCAGTTGGTCTAGGAATCGTCTCATCCCCTCTTCCCCCGCTGGGGGCTGGGATCTGTACAGCTCTTCATAGAAGGCCTTGAATACCTTGTTTATTTTCGTCGCACTCCGCACCGTGGCTCCCCTTCCATCTTTGACTCCCCCTATTTCCCTCGCTGCCATCCTCTTACGGAACTGGTGTGCCAGCATCTGACTAGCCTTTTCCCCATACTCGTAGGTCGCCCCCTGCGCCTTCCTCCACTGTGTCTCCGCCTTCCCTGTGGTCAACAGGTCAAACTCCGTCTGGAGCCGTTGTCTTTCCCCAAGTAATCTTTCCTCCGGGGCCTCTGCGTATCTCCTGTCCACTCTTAAAATCTCCCCCACTAACCTCTCTCTTTCCATGCCCTCTGTCTTCTCCCTATGAGCCCTGATGGAGATTAGCTCTCCCCTGATCACCGCCTTCAACGCCTCCCATACCACCCCCACCCACACCTCCCCATTGTCGTTGGCCTCCAAGTACCGTTTGATGCACCCCCTCACCTTCCCACACACCACCTCATCTGCCAGCAGTCCCCCATCCAGCCGCCACAGCGGGCGTTGGTCCCTCTCCTCTCCCAGCTCCAGTTCCACCCAGTGAGGGGCGTGATCTGAAACGGCTATGGCCGAATACTCCGTCCCCTCCACCCTCAGGATGAGCGCCCTGCCCAGAACAAAGAAATCTATCCAGGAGTAGGCTTTGTGCACGTGGGAGAAAAAAGAAAATTCCCTGGCCTGTGGCCTAGCAAACCTCCATGGGTCCACGCCCCCCATCTGATCCATAAACCCCCTAAGCACCTTGGCCGCTGCCGGCCTCTTTCCAGTCCTCGATCTGGAGCGGTCCAGTGCTGGGTCCAACACTGTATTGAAGTCCCCCCCCATATCAGGCCTCCTACCTCCAGGTCCGGAATGCGCCCCAACATGCGCTTCATGAATCCAGCATCATCCCAGTTCGGGGCGGATACATTTACCAACAGCACCCACGTCCCCTGCAACCTACCACTCACCATCACATATCGCCCTCCATTATCCACTACGATAGTCTTGGCCTCAAATGACACCCGCTTCTCCAACAATATTGCCACCCCTCTATTCTTCGCGTCCAGTCCCGAGTGGCATACCTGTCCTACCCATCCCTTTCTTAATCTGACCTGGTCCGCTACCTTCAGATGTGTCTCTTGGAGCATGACCACGTCTGCCTTCAGTCCCTTTAAGTGCACGAACACTCGGGCCCTCTTCACCGGCCCATTCAGGCCCCTCACGTTCCACGTTATCAGCCGGATTGGAGGGGCTCTCACCACCCCCCCCCCCCCCACCCTCGCCACCGACTAGCCATCTCCTTTTCTAGGCCAGTCCCGTGTCCGCGTCTCCCTCATCCTCCAGTCCCCCAGCCGGGGGACCGCGCCCCGACCACCTCTTCTGTGTCCCATTCCCTTTCGGCCAGTGCAGCAGCAACCCTTCCCCCCCCCCTTCCCCCCCCCCCCCCCCCGCTAGACCCCTGTCTAGCTTTTTTGCTCCCCCCATATCACTCCCGTAAGTCAGCTGACACCTGCTGACCCCGGCTTCCCCCGCCGTCCCATTGACCTCCCCATGTGGGAGTGTCCCAATCAGTATGCGTTCCTCCATTCCCCTTCCCGCCTTTCTTCCCTCGCGCGGGAAAAACCCCGCGCTTTCGAAAGCCTACCCTGCCACCTCTGTCGCGGCCTTGTCTCTCCCCCCCAGCCAATGTAACATTTCCTGCGCGTGATTGACCCCCTATATAGAACAACCATCACACATCAAACCTCAAACATCCCCCCCACCCTCACAAACCCTCAGTTTGAGTCCAACTTTTCGGCTTGTATGAAGGTCCACGCCTCTTCAGGCATTTCGAAATAATAGTGTTGGTCCTTGTGTGTGACCCACAGTCGCGTTGGCTGCAGCATTCCAAATCTCACTCCTTTCCGGTGCAACACCGCCTTGTCCCGGTTGAAACCCGCTCTCCGCTTTGCAACCTCCGTACTCCAGTCCGGGTATATTCGGATCTCTGCATTGTCCCACTTACTGCTCCGCTCCTTCTTGCCCCATTTCAGGACCAACTCTCTGTCCGTGAACCGGTGAAACCTCACCACCATCGCCCTTGGCGGCTCATTTGCCTTGGGCCTCCTTGCCAGCACCCGGTGTGCCCCATCCAGCTCCAGCGGCCTCGAAGGGGCCTCCGCGCCCATCATCGCCCCGAGCATCGTGCTCGCATATGCCCCAGCATCGGCCCCCTCCACTCCTTCAGGGAGACCAGGATCCGCAGGTTCTTTCTCCTCGACCTGTTCTCCAGGTCTTCGAGTCTTCCCGCCCACCTCTTGTGCAGCGCCTCGTGCTCCTCCACTATCACCGCCAGGCCCAAGATCTCGTCCTCATTCTCACTGACTCTTTTCTGTACCTCCTGGATCTTTACCTCGTGGGCCTTCTGGGTCATCCCTAGTCCTTCAATTGCCGACAGCATAGGCGCCAGCATCTCCTTCCGCAGCTCCTCGAAGCAGCGCTTGATGAACTCCTGCAGCTCCGGCCCGCACTCAGCTTTGTCCCCGGCCGCCGCCATTTTGCTTTTCTTCCCTCGCTTCTCCCGCTGCTCCAATGCCGCTTTTTTGGCCGTTTCACTTCTGGTCCGGTCCATAAAAGTTGAAGGGGGACCTCTCTCTTCCCTTCCCCACGGGTTGTCTTCGAAAATATTCCGTTGGGGCTCCTCTAACGAGCCCGAAAGTCCTTGATAGCGGGAGCTGCCGAATCGTGCGGCTTAGCTCCGCATCGCCGCAACCGGAAGTCCCTCACCTGTCAAATTAAAGGTAAGCGAAAATGGTGGGTTGTAGAGATCGGGCCGCGTGGGTCGCAAAGGTCGGCCGGCGTGGTTACAAAGGTCAGTCGGCGTGGGTCGCAAAGGTCGGCCGGCGTGGTTACAAAGGTCGGCCGGTGTGGGTTGCAAAAGTCGGCTGACGTGGGTCGCAAAGGTAGGTCGGTGTGGGACACGAAGGATGTCCGTTTGGTAAAAATGGGTCCCGGGCAAAAAAGTTTGAAAAACACTGCTTTAGATGAAGTCACAGGTATATTGTCCATGTGTGAGAGATACACGATATTTGCAAAAGTTTCTTCAGATTCTTGTCTGACTTCATGATCTTGTTTGACTTGTAGCGGCAGTCTTGATAAAGCATCCACATTTGCCTGATTTAGGATATTGGATATCATAATCATGCACCGACAAAATAAAAGGCCAGCTTTGCAATCGACCAGCTGCTGAAGTTGGAATACCTTTACCCAGCCCCAAGATTGTAGTAGATGGTCGATGGTCAGTCAAAAGTGTAAACTGACGTCCAAAAAGATAATGGTGGAACCTTCTGACACTGAAAATGATGCTCAGAGCTTCATTTTCCAGCTGAGTGTAATTCGACACGGCGCTAGTCAGTGATCTTGAGGCAAATGCTTTTGGTTGCTGCCTCTCCTCAGGGCATTATGTGCGAGACAACTGTGCCAACCCCATAGGGTGTTGCGTCAGGGGCAACCTGGGACCTCAGCTTTGGATTGCAGTGGGCCAGGAACTCTGACTTCCTTAAAACTTCTCTGACATTTTGATAAGCATTTTCAAATTCTTTTGTCCTGCACCAAGCTTATTTGACACAAAACAAAGTGTGTAATGGCTTCAGCCTCGTTGCTAAGTGAGGAATGAATTTGCCATAATAATTGAGCAATCCTAAAAACCACCTTAACTGCGTCACATTTTGTGGACGTGGGGCTTCTAGGATCTCAGCAACATTCTTTGGTTCTTTCTGGAAACCGTCTTTGTCAATGTCATGACCCAGATCGTCGATAGAAGACTTACAAAATTCACAACTTTCTCTCTTGACGCTAAGATTGTGACTTTATAATCGTGCTAGATTAGCTTTCAAATTCCGTACGTATTCATCATCATTTGAAACTGTAATACGGATGTCAGAATGTCGGCGGGTCGGAGAATCGGCGGGGGGCGGCGTGAATCCCACCCCACCACCCCAACGCTAGCTGCCGAATTCTCCGGCGTCGTTTTTTTGGCAGAGGCGGGAATTGCGCCGCGCTGGTCGGGGGCCGTTGGCAGCGGTCCCCCCCGACGATTCTCCGCTCCACGATGGGCCGAGCGGCCACCCGTTTTCGGCCAGACCCGCCGGCGTAAGTTACACAAGGGGCAAAATTCTCCGGTATCGGCGCGATGTCTGCCGACTGGCGCCCAAAACGGCGCAAATCAGTCGGGCATCGCGCCGCCCCAAAGGTGCGGAATGCTCCGCATCTTGGGGGACCGAGCCCCAACCTTAAGGGGCTAGGCCGGCGCCGGACTAATTTCCGCCCCGCCAGCTGGCGGAAAAGGCCTTTGGTGCCCCGCCAGCTGGCGCGGAAATGACATCTCCGGGCGGCGCATGCGCGGGAGCGTCAGCGGCCGCTGACGGCATTTCTGCACATGCGCAGTGGAGGGAGTCTCTTCCGCCTCCGCCATGGTGGAGACCGTGGTGAAGGCGGAAGGAAAAGAGTGCCCCCACAGCACAGGCCCGCCCGCGGATCGGTGGGCCCCGATCGCGGGCCAGGCCACCGTGGGGGCACCCCAGGGGGCCAGATCGCCCCCGCGCCCCCCCCAGGACCCCGGAGCCTGCCCGCGCCGCCTTGTCCCGCCAGTAAGGTAGGCGGTTTAATCTATGCCGGCAGGACCGGCATTTTAGCTGCGGGACTTCGGCCCATCCGGGCCGGAGAATCGCGGGGAGGGGAGCCCGCCAACCAGCGCGGTGCGATTACCCCCCCCCCCCCACCGAATATCCGGTGCCGGAGAATTCGGCAACCGGCGGGGGCGGGATTCACGCCAGCCCCCGACGATTCTCCGACCCGGCGGGGGGTTGGAGAATCTCGCCCCAGGTTTGTACCGTCGGGACCTGGCTCTAAGGGCGGCCTGCGGAGTCCTCAGGGGGGCCCGGGAGGATCGAGCCCTGGGCAGGGGCCCCCACAGTCACCTGCCCGGCGATCAGGGCCCACCGATCTACGGGCGGGACTGTGCCATGGGGACACTCTTCCCTCGGCGCTGGCCGCTGTAAAGCTCCGTCATGGCCGGCGTGGAGACGAAACCCCCTGCGCGTGCGCAGGAATCACGGCAGCGGTTCTGGGAACACACTGCGCTGCTGTGCATGCGGCAACTCACGACGGCCGGCGGAGGCCCTTTGGCGCCGGTTGGCGCATCGCTAATCACTCCAGCGCCTGCCTAGCCCCCGAAGGTGCAAAGGATTCCGCACCTTCAAGGCAGCCCGACGCCGGAGTGGTTCACGCCACTCTTTGGCGCCGGTACAGCCCGCCCGCCGGATACCGGAGAATCCCACCCCAGATGTTGAAGTTATCCCAAACGAAAGCCTCCAATAATGAAAAAGACCCTAATGTGTCACTATGGTAAGTATCGGTTGTGACTCTGCAGCCAGATTCATCTGAAGACATGCCTGAGAAAGATCTGTTTTTCTAAAGTTGGCCTCCTGAGAGTCCAGTGAATAAATCTTCAATAAGTGGTACATACAATACTGGGTTAATTTTGGTTTAAAAATCTCTGTAAATTCCTACTGAACCATCATGCTTTAATACAGGAACTATTGGTGTTGCCCAATCACTGGTGGGAACGGGTCCAATTACAGTTGCCTTAATTAAACTTTCAGGTTCTTCTTCTATTTTTTGACCTGATGGCGTATGGTGCAGCAGGTGTTCTAAGACATTTAGGTGCATTGCCTGGCTTGACCATGAGTTTAATTTCAACTCCAGTCATTGAGCCCAGTGACTCTTCAAACATATTTACATATTTGTTCAGAAGTTGTTGCAGGTCATTCTTTGAATCAACTAGTTGGTTCACGGCAACTCAGTTGAGTTTTATCTTTCTCAACCACAATCTACCAAACAAGGCTGGGACATTTCCTTGGACAAGGTGGAGAGGCAACTCTGCTTTTTGAGAGTTAATTTCCACATTCACCATAATGCATCCTTTATTTGTTACAACCTCTTCTGTGTACATCATTAGGATGACATCTGGTGGTTGGAACAGTAGATGGTTTAGCTTCTGACAGTATATTGTCTCAGTCATTAGTTATATATCAGCGCCCGTATCCACTTCCATCTTGACAGGATCTCCATCAAGTTAAACCCAAAGCGTTGCTGAGCAACTTGTACTGACGGGGCAGCAAGCTTGAATTCTTGAAGCTGACTTGACACCATTGTCTCCTCGTGAGTCTTTAATTCCGTCACTAAACTGGCAAACGCGACTAACATAATGAGCTGTATTTTTCTTGGGACACTTCTATGCTGATGAAGGGTGGCATGATCAACATGCCTTGACAATGTGGCCTACTTTAAATCTCTGCATTTATTCTCCTTTGTCCAACACTCTCTTGCTGAACAGCTCATTTGAGCACAGCAATGACAAGGCAGATTTTTTGCAAACTTGCTTTCAGCAGCCTCCATCTTATGACCTTTTGCTCAGACACCAATCAACGAAGCCACTTTCGCTGCGTGTTCCATGGAAGTAGCGATTTCCGCAGCAAGATTTTAGAGTTAATACACCTTCGGTCAACAGTTTCCTTTGGATGGCTTCATTTCCAAAACCTCAGGCCAATCTTTTTCAAATTGTATCGACAAGTGTTTGACCAAATTCACAGCATTCTGTTAATTGACGTAGTGTTGTGCGAATTGCAAAATGCTTCCCTCTTCCTTATGAGCACAGGGATGGAAGTGGAATCGTTCAGCTATCAGCAGCGGATGGTGAGAGAAATGTCTTCCCAAGGTTGTCATTAGATGATTTGGAGTTGGGGACCAAGGGCAATGTGTCCAAGTTTGCAGCCGACACTAAGATGAGTGGTAAAGCAAAAAGTGCAGAGGATACTGGAAGTCTGCAGAGGGATTTGGATAGGCTAAGTGAATGGGCTAGTGTCTGGCAGATGGAATACAATGTTGACAAATGTGAGGTTATCCATGTTGGTAGGAATAACAGCAAAAGGGATTATTATTTAAATGATAAAATATTAAAACATGCTGCTGTGCAGAGAGACCTGGGTGTGCTAGTGCATGAGTCGCAAAAAGTTGGTTTACAGGTGCAACAGGTGATTAAGAAGGCGAATGGAATTTTGTCCTTCATTGTTAGAGGGATGGGGTTTAAGACTAGGGAGGTTATGCTGCAATTGTATAAGGTGTTAGTGAGGCCACACCTGGAGTATTGTGTTCAGATTTGGTCTCCTTACTTGAGAAAGGACGTACTGGCACTGGAGGGTGTGCAGAGGAGATTCACTAGGTTAATCTCAGATCTGAAGGGGTTGGATTATGAGGAGAGGTTGAGTAGACTGGGACTGTACTCGTTGGAATTTAGAAGGATGAGGGGGGATCTTATAGAAACATATAAAATTATGGAGGGAATAGATAGCATAGATGCGGGCAGGTTGTTTCCACTGGCGGGTGAAAGCAGAACTAGGGGGCATAGCCTCAAAATAAGGGGAAGTAGATTTAGGACTGAGTTTAGGAGGAACTTCTTCACCTAAAGGGTTGTGAATCTATGGAATTCCTTGCCCAGTGAAGCAGTAGAGGCTCCTTCATTAAATGTTATTAAGATAAAGATAGATAGTTTTTTGAAGAATAAAAGGATTAAGGGTTATGGTGTTCGGGCCGGAAAGTGGAGCTGAGTCCACAAAAGATCAACCATGATCTCATTGAATGGCGGAGCAGGCTCGAGGGGCCAGATGGCCTACTCCTGCTCCAAGTTCTTATGTTCTTATTAACTCTTTGTGGAACCTATCTCCTGGTTTAGCTGGGTGGACTAGATTTCGTAACAGTATGAATGTTTTTCGCCCAACACAGCTGAGGAACGTCGCAACCTACAGTTTTTCTGGGGTGAAATTCTCCCCCACCGGCGCGATGTCCGCCGACTGGCGCCCAAATCGGCGCCAATCAAATGGGCATCGCGCCGCCCCAAAGGTGCGGAATGCTCCGCATCTTTGGGGGCCGAGCCCCAACATTGAGGGGCTAGGCCGACGCCGGAGGGATTTCCGCCCCGCCAGCTGGCGGAAATGGCGTTTTTTGCCCTGCCAGCTGGCGCGGAAATGCGGCGCATGCGCGGGAGCGTCAGCGGCCGCTGACAGTTTCCCGGCGCATGCGCGGGAGCGTCAGCGGCCGCTGACAGTTTCCCGCGCATGCGCAGTGGGGAGAGTCACTTCCGCCTCCGCCATGGTGGAGGCCGTGGCGGAGGCGGAAGGGAAAGAGTGCACCCATGGCACAGGCGCGCCCGCGGAGCGGTGGGCCCCGATCATGGGCCAGGCCACCGTGGGGGCACCCCCCGGGGTCAGATCGCCCCGCGCCCGCCCCAGGACCCCGGAGCCCGCCCACGCCGCCTGGTCCCGCCGGTAAATACCAGGTTTAATTTACGCCGGCGGGACAGGCAATTTCTGGGCGGGACTTCGGCCCATCCGGGCCGGAGAATTGAGGGGGGGGTCCCGCCAACCAGCGCGGCCCGATTCCTGCCCCCGCCCAATCTCTGGTACCGGAGACTTCGCCGGGGGCGGGGGCGGGATTCACGGCGGCCAACGGCCATTCTCCGACCCGGCGGGGGGGGGGTCGGGGAATGACACCCCTGGTGTCTGATTTACTACAAGATACAATTGGAACCTTTCTTCATAAGACTTCCATGTCTTATAATTCCCATCAAGCGCATCCATGGAGCCACATTTTCCCGCCATTTTGCGGATCTCAGTTCCCTGGTCTGCACTTCTTCAGCTTTTGGCCTTTTCCCCTTATGTTTAATTTCACAAAGCAAGCAATCTCCTAACCCACAGTAAAACTAGCTCTTCCCTTGCCTGGACTAATAGTTCCCGGGCAGTAGGTTGCAGAGTTGGCAGCTTCCCAGTTTCCCAGTCCCGCAGCCCATTTACAGGGCCACGTGTGTTAAGTAATGGGTTATGAGACATTGCAATTAGTTGTCTCATTTATGTTAAGTATCCATTAATTGACACTGATATGTAAAGGGGCTTCAGGTGGCCTCTGTCAGGTGATGTATAGTGAGAGTTTTGTGCAAAGGCTGTTGGAATAAAATAAATGTGTGTTTGTGAAAAAGGAACAGAACTTTAGACTCTTCATATCACAGCATCTAAAACGTCTAACAATTGGGAGCAGAGGGTGGTTGCTGTGTAAATGTGAAGTGTTGAAAGATACAACTTTTCCAAATCAAACCAAGGAGTGAGTGAGAAAAGAAGAAATGAAAAGGGATATATGGCTGAACCGAGAATAAAGATGGCTGGATATGACTATCCTCCCTTATTTTCTGAAAGGGAATCGTACGACCAATGGAGAAGTGCAGTAGTTATGTGGACTAAGGTAACTGCTTTGGGAAAGAGAAAACAAGGTATGGTATTCGCTCTTTCTCTACCATATGGCAGTAAAATCTGAAACAAAGTGCTTTCTGAGCTGGAATTGGAAGAGTTAGACTCAGAAGAAGGTCTGGAGACTTTATTACATTATATGGATAAGATTTATAAAAAAGATGACTTGTTAAGTGCGTGTGAAGCATGGTCGGATTTTGATAAGTTCCGGAAAATGGAGGATATCTCCATGGAAGACTATATAATGGAATTTGGCAGACTATATAAAAGGCTACAGAAACACAACCTGGAATTTCCACAGTCTGTGTTGGCCTTTAAATTACTTGACCAGAGTGAGCAACATGGATAGGCTCCTGGTTTTGACAGGAGTTCAGTTTACTGATAAGGATACCTTATTCGAACAGATGATAAAAGCTTTACAAATGTTTCTGGGGACCCAAATAGGTCAGCCTGCAATAAGCCAGAATATGGAAGATACACTACTAACAGGATGGCAAAATCGTATGGCTACAAACAGGGCTCAAGACTATAGAAGGAGACCGAGACAAGGAAATTATGAAGACAGAAACCCAGTTAGAACCTACAATAGGAAGATGAACTCCAAAAATGCACGGGGCATGATAAATCGATGTTTTCGATGTGACTCTCAATACCATTATGCTTTCAACTGTCCAACTCGTTATGATAGAGTGTTTGAAGCGACACATGACACGGAAAAGTCAGAAGAGGAAAAAGATAGTGACCAGAAAGAAGGCATTGTCCTATTGACAAGCAGTTTTACGCCGGTAATGAGGGTGTTGGTTGCAGAATCCTTCAACTGCGCTGTATTGGACAGTGGCTGCACATCTACTGTGTGTGAAATTGACTGGTTAAAACGTTACTGGACTCTTTGAATGCTGAAAGTCGTAGCAAGGGTAAGGAATTTGAAAGTTCCACAAGTTTCAGGTTTGGGGATGATAATACTCTGAAGTCGCTGAAAAGAGTGGTGATCCCCTGCAATATTGCCGGAGTGAATCATTTCATTAGCACGGATGTTGTATCAAGTGAGATACCTTTGCTTCTGAGCAGACCGTCGATGAAGAAAGCACACATGAAACTGGATATGGAACAGGATAAGGCAACCGTTTTTGGAAAGACGGTGAACTTACAATGTACACAGTCGGGACACTATTGTATTCCATTACTGACAAATAATATTGCAAATAGAGTGATTAAGGATGTGTTAATGGCAGTTGAAAATGGGACTTTAGCTGATAAAAAGCTTGTGGTATTAAGACTGCATAGGCAATTTGCACATCCGTCTCCTCGGAGGCTGAACATTTATTAAAGGATGCAGGGATAAGGGATGACGACTATACTAAACTGATAGAACAGGTTAGTGACCGTTGTGAAGTTTGTAGGAAGTACAGAAGGACACCAGCTCGGCCGATAGTAACCCTACGTTTGGCCATCGATTTTAACAACATTGTGGCCATGGACCTTAAGATCTGGGATAAAGCAAATAATATATTTATTTTGCATTTTGTAGATTTAGCAACCAGATTTAGTCAATCAACGATTGTACGAAGTAAAGAAAAGAGAGTAACTCTGGATAAAATGGTGGAAAAATGGATAGGGACAGGAATGGGTCCACCGGCAAAATTCCTTACGGACAATGGGGGAGAATTTGCTATTGATGAGTTTAGGGATATGTGTGAAAACATGAATATCAGAGTTATGAATACGGCTGCAGAAAGCTCATTTAGTAATGGTGTCTGTGAAAGAAATCATGCTGTCATCGATGACATGCTTCAGAAAATTTTGGCAGGTCGACCAAATTGCAGGCTAAATTCAGCTATAGCATGGGCAGTACATGCAAAGAATTCATTGCAGATGGTTGGGGGCTATAGTCCTTATCAATTAGTGTTTGGTAGAAATCCTAAAATTCCGTCCATTTTGGAAGACCAGCCTATAGTTTGGGAGGGGACTACAATTAGCTCTGGTTTTGCTGAACATTTAAATGCATTACATAGCAGTAGAAAAGCTTTTTTGGAAGCAGAAGTCTCTGAAAGAAATCACAGAGCTTTAAGGCATAATGTACGGCCATTAAATACCATTTTTCAGCAAGGAGACATAGTATACTATAAGAGAGACAATTCTAATGGATGGAAAGGCCCAGGGAAGATCATAGGCATAGATGGCAAAACAATTATTTTGCAACATGGTAATCCAACTGTTAGGGTACATTCATCAAGGATAATGGGTACAGATTACAAATTTTCACATTGAGACAGAGCAGACAGACATGACGAGGAACCAGAGTCATCTGGTATGCATGTGTTACAGAACTATGAGGACCAATTAACTGATATAGACAGGGTTTCTGTGGGGGAACACAACACTTCTGATGAATTCATTTCATTTCATTTCATTCAATTAGAACAGGCCATTTTTCCGAAAGGGCAACTGCCAAAAGTTGGTACAAAAGTGACATGCTTGCCTGAAGGGTCTAGTCAATGGAAGGATGCAACTGTTATTAGTAGAGCAGGGAAGGCCACTGGAAAGTATAAACATTGGTTGAATGTACAGCATTCAGGGGAAGGAGTCAAGACAATGGATTGGGAAAACAAAGTTCAAAAATGGAGGGCACAGAAACGCAGTGCCAGTTCAGATAGTACATCGGATAGTGAACAGGTCCGCAGGAAAAGGTCGAGAACTATTGAAAGGACATCCCACAGCAGAAGGGAAAGATCAAGCAGTAGCAGTACAGAACGAGATACCAGGCGGAAGAGGGGACGGAGTTTATCAAGATCTCCGAACATGAGTAAGACTACGAATACTAATAGGAGTAGAAGCCCACATGCACGTGAGATTTTGGTGGCTTCAAATAAATTAGATGAAAAAGTTATCAAAGAAGCTAAACAGCAAGAATTGCATAGTTGGAGTGAATTTGGGGTATACACGGAAGTACCGGATAGGGGACAAAGAGCTCTGTCCCACAGATGGATTTGCATGGAAAAGGTTCTTCTGGATGGAACTTATAAGGCAAAGGACAGGCTTGTGGCAAGGGGATTTGAAGAAAACTTAGAAGATCAGGATTTAAGGGTAGATTCACCTACAGCAGGAAAAGTTATTTTAAAGATCTTTTAAAGATGCCCTTAGTGTTGGGTCAGGTTACTGGGTTATGGGGATAGGGTGGAGGTGTTGACCTTGGGTAGGGTGCTCTTTCCAAGAGCCGGTGCAGACTCGATGGGCTGAATGGCCTCCTTCTGCACTGTAAATTCTATGATAATCTATGATCTTCTTGGCTCTATTAGCCACAAAGGCATGGGAATGCAAATCTATAGATAAAAAAGCTGCCTTTTTGCAGTGGCATCAACTCCAGAGAGACATTTTTCTCCGTCCTCCTAAAGAAGCAGCGAACACAGAAGGTGTACTCTGGAAGTTGAACAAATGTGTATATGGATTAAATGGTGCATCTAGAGTCTGGTATTTTTCGGTAAGGTCAGTTTTGTTAAAGTTAGGCTGTTGCCAGTTGAAAGCAGATCCTGCAATGTTTTACTGGCACTATAAAGGAAATCTTTCTGGCATTTTTATGATGCATGTCGATGTTTTTTTGTGGGGTGGGGCTAGTGATTTTGAAGCTATTGTAATCTCTGGTTTGAGGAAAGGATTCAGGGTTGGAAGTCAGGCTTCCAGTGCATTTAAATATATTGGACTGGAAATTGGACAGACTAAATTAGGGGCAACTTTACATCAGCAATCTTATTTGGAAAGCATCAGCCCAATAGCAATTAGTCATGGCCGAGTTTCACAAAAAGGCGCAATGATTTCAAAGATAGAAAAAGAGCAACTGCGAAGTTTAATTGGATTGGATTGGATTTGTTTATTGTCACATGTACCGAGGTACAGTGAAAAGTATTTTCCTGCGAGCAGCTCAACAGATCATTAAGTACATAAGAAGAAAAGGGAATAAAAGAAAATACATAATAGGGCAACACAACACAATTGGGCAACTGAACTGGCTATGTAGACAGACTAGACCGGACGTGAGTTTTGATGTCTTAGAGTTGAGTACAAAAATGAATGATCCCAAAGTGGAAGACATAATCAGAGCAAAATAAAGCATTGGCCAAACTAAAAATGCAGGGTGTGTTTTGAACTTCCCGGTTTTAGGAGACCTTCGGCACTTGAAACTCATAGTTTATAGTGATGCGTCCTACGCAAATTTATGTGATGGGGTTTCAAGCGCAGGAGGTTTTATAATTTTCCTTTTGGGGAACAATGGTAAATGTTGCCCACTTCTGTGGGAAACAAAGAAAATAAGGAGTGTGGTAAAAAGCACTTTGGCTGCTGAGACGTTAAGCCTTGTAGAGGCGGTGGATATGGCCTTTTATATAAGTATGATATTGACAGAAATTTTGGGATTAGAGGATTTGGGTAATATACCTATTGACTGTCACATTGACAATAAATCCCTGTGGGAAAATGTGCACTCTACAAAAAGTGTCAATGAAAAGAGGTTACGGATAGACATCGCAAGTTTGAAACAGATGTTGGACAGAGGGGAAATAACAAAAATTAAATGGGTCGACAGGAGCTCTCAACTGTCAGACTGTTTTACGAAAAGAGGGGCGTGTTCACATAAACGTTTGGATATTGTTAATGAAGGGGCTGTTTAGCACAGGGCTAAATCACTGGCTTTGAAAGCAGACCAAAGCAGGCCAGCAGCACGGTTCAATTCCCGTAACAGCCTCCCCGAACAGGCGCCGGAATGTGGCGACTAGGGGCTTTTCACAGTAACTTAATTGAAGCCTACTTGTGACAATAAGCAATTTTCATTTCATTTCATTTTTCATTTCAAGGGCTCTTGTTTCTGTGACTGTTTTTTTTTCTCGTCCAAACAAAACAAAGGGGGTGGAAATCATGTGCGTGTTTTTGCGTTTCTTGAAATTTTGTTTTCACCTAATTTATTTTTTCTCCAAGGAAGGGGAGACTGTTAAGTAATGGGTTAAGACATTGTAATTAGTTGTCTCATTTATGTTAAGTATCCATTAATTGACACTGATATGTAAAGGGGCTTCAGGTGGCCTCTGTCAGGTGATGTATAGTGAGAGTTTTGTGCAAAGGCTGTTGGAATAAAATAAATGTGTGTTTGTGAAAAAGGAACAGAACTTTAGACTCTTCATATCACAGCAACTAAAACGCCTAACAACGTGCACAGTCTCCGCAGCTTCTACCCACTGCAAACAGGAAGTGTACCTGTAACTTTGTTTTCTTGTTTAAAAATATTCTCCATTTACTCATAGTTGTGTCCTCATTTAGTTTCAAAACCCTCTTTGCACTGGCGGCGGTCGTGATCGATTGGTTTACTCGTCCACGGCTTCCTGACATCTGAACAGTTGTTTTTTAACTTCACCTTTTTTGACTTGCCACAAACACATCGGTGATTGTTTCCAGTCCAAATTCTTGTTGAAGGTTTTCTCTGACCCAAATCTTTGTCATTTGCGGCCCAAATCCTTGCCGCCAGCTTTCTCTTCTGTTGTATTCTTGTTCTTAGCCCCAAAGAGAAATGAAGGAAAGATGCCGCGCTCTAAGTTTGTAAAAAAAAAACAGAGTGCAGGGTTTATTAAGCGATGTTGCTTCGACTGGGTAAGCTGGTGAACTTCCCAAAATCTATGCAACCATTCCACTGATGTGCTACAGATTATGTGATGATCCACCAGCCAATAGTGTTATTTGAACATATAACAGGGAGTTACAGGGATTTGTGTTTTTTATAATTCCGGCAGATCTTTATTGGTTTATTTAGAAAAGGCCAACTTAGAGCCACACTTTGTTGGGCCAGAATCATCAAGGTGATGGAATTTATTAAAGGAGACAAAAAACATCCAATTCTTCAGAGAGCGCTGGACCTGCGAGGTCTTCTCAGAGCGAAGGATAAAGGGAGCACGAGGCTCAGGGCCCACACTCACCTGCGGGCAGTGGAGTGCACCGGACCTGCGAGGGACACTCTTCTGGGAGCGGGGGATACAGGGAGCACGAGGCTTGGGGCCCTCACCCCAACCCTTCCTGGACCCGCGGCCACCGTTCAGACAGTGCGCTGAGTTTGAAAAAGATCCAAGTGTAATGTGACAGAAAAGCGGTAAGCTGATTGGTTGGTGAGTAACTGATATTAGGGACTCTCCTTAAATAACTAAAACTTAAATAACTAAATAAGATAGCAGTATGGGAACGAAGCTAGGAGGATAAAGGAGTAAATAAAAAGTGAATCTAAGAGCAGAACCATGGGCGAGATTCTCCGACCCGGCGGGGGGTCGGAGAATCGCCGGGGGCTGGCGTGCATCCCGCCCCCGCCGGTTGCCGAATTCTCAGCAACCGGATATTCGGCAGGGGCGGGAACCACTCCGGTTGACGCCCCCCCTCCCCCGCGCGATTCTCCAGCCCGGATGGGCCGAAGTCCCGCTGCTAAAATGCCTGTCCCGCCGATGTAGATTAAACCACCTACCTTACCGGCGGGACAAGGCGGCGGGGGCGGGCTCCGGGGTCCCTGGGGGGGGGGGGGGCGCGGGACGATCTGGCCCCGGGGGTGCCCCCACGTTGGCCTGGCCCGCGATCGGGTCCCGCCGATCCGCGGGCGGGCCTGTGCCGTGGGGGCACTCTTTTCCTTCCGCCTTCGCCACGGTCTCCACCATTGCGGAGGTGGAAGAGACTCCCTCCACTGCGCATGCGCGGGAATGCCGTCAGCGGCCGCTAACGCTCCCGCGCATGCGCCGCCCGGAGATGTCATTTCCGCGCCAGCTGGCGGGGCACCAAAGAACTTTTCCGGCAGCTAGGCCCGCGTCGGATGAATTTCCGCACCGCCTGCTGGCAGAAAAGGCCTTTGGTGCCCCGCCGGGCGGCGGGGCGGAAATTCGTCTGGCGCGGGCCTAGCCCCTTAAGGTTGGGGCTCGGCCCCCCAAGATGCGGAGCATTCAGCACCTTTGGGACGGCGCGATGCCCCACTGATTTGCGCCATTTTGGGCGCCAGTCGGCGGACATCGAGCCGATACCGGAGAATTTCGCCCCATGTGGTTAAAGGGTTATAAGAAAGAGCAGAGTGCATGTTTACATCTCCCTTGGAAATCTAAACAACTGTTTGGGTGAGTACTTACTACTACTATTGGTTATAGAACATAGAACATAGAATATACAGTGCGGAAGGAGGCCATTCGGCCCATCGAGTCTGCACCGACCCACCTAAGCCCTCACCTCTACCCTATCCTACCCTAAACTACCTCACTTCTGCACATTCTCCCCGCGTGTGCGTGGGTTTCCTCCGGGTGCTCCGATTTCCTCCCACAGTCCAAAGATGTGCAGGGTAGGTGGATTGGCCATGCTAAATTGCCCTTAGTGTCCAAAATTGGCCTTAGTGTTGGGTGGGGCTACTGTGTTATGGGGATAGGATGGAGGTGTGGAGCTTGGTAGGGTGCTCTTTCCAAGAGCTGGTGCAGACTCGATGGGCCGAATGGCCTCCTTCTGCACTGTAATTTCTATGATTCTATGATTCTATCCCCGGAACCCAATAATCCCTCCTAACCTTTTATTAGTCACTAAGGGCAATTTAGCATGGCCAATCCACCTAACCTGCACGTCTTTGGACTGTGGGAGGAAACCGGAGCACCCGGAGGAAACCCACGCAGACACGGGGAGAACGTACAGACTCCGCACAGACAGTGACCCAGCGGGGAATCGAACCTGGGACCCTGGTGCTGTGAAGCCACAGTGCTATCCACTATGCTACCGTGCTGTCCACTAATTATTATTAATTATAATTAATTATTAATTATAATTATTAAGATATCTGTGATTCATTGTTTGTGAGAAATATGTTCTATAATAACAAAGAGCGGAGAAGAAGGGCCCTAGTTGATATTGTTTGATATGAAAAGGATTAATTTAACATAAAGGGGTAAGACATGAGAGCAGAGCTCAAGCTGTGGTCTGTTCTTCTTGCTGCCCGTGGGAGGCCAGGAACGCTTCCAGTTCCCAGGACCAACATGTGTGCAGGAAGTGTCTCCAGCTGCAGATCCTGGAAGCCTGCGTTTCGGAGCTGGAGTAGTGCCTGGGGACACTGGAGCGTCCACGAGGCGGAGAGTATCGTTTGTAGCACGAAGATAGAGATGGCCACACCGCAGGCTCAGACTCCACAGGCAGGAAGGGTATGGGTGACCACCAGGCAGAGCAAGAGGGCTAGGCAAGCAGTGCCGGAAGCAGGGATCTCCAGTTACAACTTCAAAGAATTCCAGTAGATTTGTCAAGCATGATTTTTCTTTCGTAAATCCATGCTGACTTTCGCTGATTACACCACTGCTTTCCCAATGCTGTGCTGTGAAATCCTTGATAATGGACTACAGCAACTTTCCCACTACTGATGTTAGGCTCACTGATCTATAGTTCCCTGTTTTCTCTCTCCTTCTCTTTTTGAATAGCGGGGTTACATTCTCTACCCTCCAACCTGTACTAACCATTCCAGAGTCCTAAAAATTTTGGAAAATGACCACCAATGGATCCACTATTTCTTGGGCCACCTTCTTCAATACATTGGGATGAAGATCATCAGGGCATTTGAGATTTATCCGCCTTCAATCCCATTAATTTCCTCCATACCTTTTCTTTACTAATACTAATATCCTTGAGTTCCTCACTAAAACTTGTGCTTCTCATAACTTCCGGTACATTATTCATGTCTTCCTTTATGTAGACAGAAGCAAAGTATCAATTTAGTTCCTCAGCCATTTCTTTGTTCCCTGTTATGAATTCCTGTTTCTGACTGTAAGGGGCCTACATAAATTTGTAGTAATCTTTTTCTTTTTACATATCTATAGAATTTTTTACAGTCAGTTTTATGTTCCCCCCCCCTAGTTTACTTTCAAATCGTATATTCCCCTTCTGTTTTGTTTGAGGGGAAGGCCGGGTGCCTTAAATGGGGGCACTCCGCTGTGACGGTGGGACAGGCAGGAAAGGCGGAGCGGAGGAAAGAATGGGAGGAGAATGGAGGTTGAAAAAGCATGCAAGGAGCCACAATATAATCATTTGTAAACCTGGAATGGTCTTTCATCTGATTTTTGTTTCAATGGGAGGATTGATTCCCGTACCAGCCTCCCCAAACAGGCGCCGGAATGTGGCGACTAGGGGCTTTTCACAGTAACTTCATTGAAGCCTACTCGTGACAATAAGCGATTTTCATTTCATTTTAATCAATCCCTTGGTCTGCCTTTGTTGAATTTTAAACTGTTCCCAATCCTCAGATCTATAGATTTCTCTTGCTCTGAATCCTTACATAGGTTCCCATCATCTTACCATATTAGTTTGACTGTCCACAAACACTCTACAAAATATGCCCCCCCCCCGCCCCCGGCAGAAGGACATCAGTCCCGGTCCTGCCCAGGTGTAACCCATTCAGTTTGTACAGATCCCACCTCACCCAGAACCAGTCCCAATGCCCCAGGAACCTGAAATCTTCCCTCTCACACCATCTTTCCAGCCACGTATTCATCTGATACATCCTACTATTTCTATTCTTACCAGCACGAGGCACTGGTAGTAATCCTGATACTGAGCAGCATGGTAGCACAGTGGTTAGCACTGTTGCTTCACAGCGCCAGGGACCCGGGTTCGATTCCTGGTTGGGTCACTGTCTGTGCGGAGTCTGCACGTTCTCCCCGTGTCTGCGTGGGTTTCCTCCGGGTGCTCCGGTTTCCTTCCACAAGTCCTGAAAGATGTGCTGTTCTGTGAATTGGACATTCTGAATTCTCCCTCTGTGTACCCGAACAGGCGCCGGAGTGTGGCGACTAGGGGATTTTCACAGTAACTTCATAGCAGTTACCATGGCACGGGCTTGGAGGGCCGAAGGGCCTGTTCCTGTGCTGTACATTTCTTTGTTCTTTGTTCTTTGTTCAGTGTTAATGTAAGCCTACTTGTGACACTAATAAAGATTATTATTATTACTATCTTTGAGGTCCGACTTCTCCGCTTCTTCCCACTCCCTATATTCTGCTTTCTGGACCTCATCCCTTTTTTACCTGTGTCGTTGGTACTGATGTGCACCACGACCACTGGCTGTTCACCCCCCCCCCCTCCAGAGCGTCCTGGGGCCGCTCCGAGACATCCTTGACCCTAGCACCAGGGAGGCAACATACCATTCTGGAGTCTCGTTTGCTGCCACAGAAATGCCTATTGACTCCCCTTGCAGTCGAATCCTCTATAACTATTGCATTCCCAAACTTTTTACCCCTCCCCTCTGCAGCAGAACCAACCGTGGTGCAACAAATTTGGCTGTTGCTGCTTTCCCCTGAGAGGCCATTCCCCTCAACAGTACCAAAGCGGTATATCTGCTTTGCAGGGAAATGGCCACAGGAGATTCCTGCACTGCCTGCCTAGCACTCTTGCTCTGACTGGTGGTCATCCATTCCTTCATACATGTGGACTCTGAGCCTGCGGTGTGACCAACTCTATATGCATGCTACGCAAGACACGTTCAGCCTCACGGATGCTCCACAGTGTCCCTGCCACCGCTCCAGCTGTGAAACTCGGGCTTCCAGGAGCTGTAGCTGGAGACACTTGCTGCACACATGCTGGCCCCAGGCACTGCTAATGTTCCTGACCTCCCACATGGCGCAAGAGGAGCAAACCAAGGCTTTGGTTCTCCTGCCATGAATCACACTTTTGAAATAAAGCTTTGGAAGATGCTTGGTATTAGATTAAATCCAATTCTCTATGGCCCTTCCTTGCTTGTCCTTGTTACTACCAATTGTAGCCCTTGCAGATTATAAACCACAAAACTTATTTTCAAACTATAATTGATGAAAGCTGTGAAGACTTCCCGACCTTACCCCTACTTATCAATCAGCTCTAACCCTTGTAGCCTCAGCTGCAGCACCAAGACCAAGACCACTCTCTGAAGATTTAAAAGTTGCAAAGCAAGTAGAAAAAGCAAAAAGCACCTCTTCCCGCTCTGCACCAAATTCTCACTCTGTTTCAAATTCCCAAGTTTGGCCCCACTCTGTCTGTGGCCTAACTCAGGATGTGGCCTCTCTCCCACTGCTCATGCGCAAAGCTCAGGATCACACGTACTTCAATCAAGTTGCCTCTCGCTCTTCTAAACTCCAGTGGATACAAGCCCGGCCTGTCCAACCCTTCCTTAGCTGTCAATGAAAATGATCCACAAAACTGAGCGAGAAATCCCCATTAACACTGGAGGACAATTCAACAAGGCTCTCTCCAGGAAGAGCTGTCGTGTTGTCATTCTGAAGATCTCTCCCGGCAGAGCCCTGGCGGAGCAGCACCAGAGAACGGGTGACCTGCTCTTTGTCGCGTGGCACTTTCTGGGATCTTGCTGTGCACCGACCTGCTGGGCAGCAGGGGAAGGCCGGGTGCCTTAAATGGGGGCACTCCGCTGTGACGGTGGGACAAGCAGGAAAGGCGGAGCGGAGGAAAGAATGGGAGGAGAATGGAGGTTGAAAAAGCATGCAAGGAGCCACAATATAATCATTTGTAAACCTGGAATGGTCTTTTATCTGATTTTTGTTTCAATGGGAGGATTGATTCCCGTAACAGCCTCCCCGAACAGGCGCCGGAATGTGGCGACTATGGGCTTTTCACAGTAACTTCATTTGAAGCCTACTTGTGACAATAAGCGATTTTCATTCATTTTTCATTTCATTTCATTTTCATGTCAAGCCTAGTGGGTGGGGAGTGTGTGTGGGGTGGGGGTGCAGGCATATTCATAATAAAAACGTTTAAAGATAATTATTCAATAGGGAAATACCTAAAAAGTTCACCTACACGATATGAAATTGAACAATCCCCCACTGCTAAGATATACCCTGTTATCCCTTTGTTTAAGGATGTGGCCTTGGTGTGTGCATGTGTGTGATAAGCTTCCTTGAACAAGGGTGGCAGTGTTGAGAGTGGAAGTGACTGGTCTCTAAGAGACAGAGACGCTGTCAGTGAGAGTGCTGCACACACACACGGGGAGTGAGGAATCCCTATTAACGCCGCAGAAACAGGCAGCCGCCGCCAATTAGCCCTCACTTCACCATGGAGCAGGAGCCTGCCCGGAGCTCGTTAACAGCCAGCACCGGGAGCAATTTTGAGGAGTAATCCCGAATTGAATGCAAGATTTAATCGGGGTTTTTTTTTCTCTCTCTTAGCGCTGGCTGGAGGAGTAACAAGCTGAAGGACTCCGGGTTTTAAAAAAAATAAATAAATGCTGTGTTCCCATCGGATTTGACATTTCGACCTCGTCGGTAGGATTGAGGGATTGTGACGCTTGTTGCTGCAATTTGGTGAGTTAAAGAACAAGAGAAATTGCCACCGGTTAAGGTGTAAGTTGCATTTTGCACCAATACAATTGATTCTCTCTGCTGATCGATCATTTAGCTGTTTCGATTGTTCATTTTTTCAAACCCAAGGCACCGTGCGAGGAACTCTTTTATTTGTTTAAAATGATTTTATTCGGCTGTTTATTATTTTGTAGGAGCTTGAGGGATGGAATATTCCCTCCGTATTTAACACCGGGTGGTACACCACCTTCTCCAATGCTTTTTTTTAGCAAATGAGCACCGGTCAATGTTAATTGTCTTTAGGGGCATTAAAAAAAAAAAATATTTTCTTTGGTCTTTGTGCTGGTACTTATTGTTGTGGCGTCACTCCTGGTTCAGTGGGTACCACTTTTATTTTGTGAGTCAGTAGGTTGGAGTCTCACGCTGGTGATTTGAGCCCAGAATCCAGGCTACTGCTTGCCCTGCAGTGCCGAGTGAGTGTTGCACTGTCGGTGAAGCTGACTTTCAGCTAAGATATTGAACTGAGGCCCGGGTCGTGACAACACTGAAATAGACAAGAGGCTGCTATGTTTGTGCCCATGTGGGGAAACTAACATTTCTGTTCTGTCATCGTTTATGAATGAAACAGCAATGTGGTCAATGACCGAATAACCCTGTTTTTATGATGTTGATTTGAGGGATAAATATTTTGCAGGACTCTAGGAGGCTACACTCCCAGGCTCTCTGAAGTAGAGCCAAGAGATCTTTTACACTAGCAGACAAGGATCTGATTTAAACATCTTGTCTGCAAGACATTGTAGTGCTCCCTCAGTACTGCTATTTCTTTTTGTCCTCAAGCCCTGGAGTGGGAATTGAATTTAAAACTTTGTGATTCAGAGCTAAGTGTGCTACACACTGAACCACAGCTGATAGAACTGTACCCCATGGTGACCAGGCCAGCATTTATCACTGCACCAGAATCACTCAAATATTGACTGGTCTTTATTGCAATGCCGTTGGAGGGAGCTTGCTGTAATGGCTGCCATGTTTCCTACAGTGCTTCAAAAATGGCCATGGTTTGGGCGGCATGGTGGTTAGCACTGTTGCTTTGCAGCTCCAGGGTCCCAGGTTAGATTCCCGGCTTGGGTCACTGTCTGTGCGGGGTCTGCACGTTCTCCCCGTGGCTGCATGGGTTTCCTCCGGGTGCTCCGGTTTCCTCCCACGACGTGCTTGTTAGGTGAATTGGACATTCTGAATTCTCCCTCTGTGTACCCGAACAGGTGCCGGAATGTGGCGGCTTGGGGATTATCACAGTAACTTCATTGCAGTGCTAATGTAAACCTACTTGTGACAATAAAGATTATTATTATTGGGATATCCTAACGTTGAAACGGTGTAAATAGGTGCACGTCTAACTTGCATTCTCAATATCAATAAGAGTGCCTTCAAATCTTAGAATTGCACCCCTCTTGAGGTTTGGTTATATTTCTCTGCTGTATTGGCGTAGACAAGATGATTAATAATGGTGCGGACAAGCCAGGATCTGGATGAAACCAGAACGTTCATGGCTATGGGTAACTTGTTAGCTGCAATGATCAGTTTTCCTTCAGGGGTAATGTGCATGTGAGGAAACTTCCAAAGGGAATGGCAAGCTGGTGAGTTCGGATGAGAATGAAGAGAGAGAGGCTCATGGTTAATTTGGAGTGCACATGCCTTTGTTGCCAGATAGGGCAGGAGCTCTTGTTTAAGGGTAAGCTTGGCTACACTCAAATGTATGAGCAATAGAATGAGTCTCTGCATTAAAGAGCTTAGTTTAAAAAATGGAATGTGGGTGTTGCCAACACTTATTGCTCTTGAACTGAGTGACTAGCTATTGAGTCAACCGTGTTGCTGCGGTGGAGTCTCCCATGTTGCTGTGGACCTGGCGTCTTGTGTAAGCTGGACCCAGTAAGCATGGCCCATTTCCTTCCTTTTTCATTTATATGATAATCAATGATGGTTGTCATGCTCAATATCACTAAGACTAGCTTGATATTCGATCAAAATTGAAAATATGGATATTTGCGATTTTAATTATGGGTTTTAAACTCCACCAATTGCCGTGGTGGGATTTGAACCCATGACCCCAGAGCATTAGCCTGGGCTTTGATTTACTAGTCCGTTCGCAATAACACTTTATTCTCCTCTTTCCCCCGTACAGGCGATTTGTCATTGAACAACCAATTTATTAGCTTCCAGGTTGTAAGAGTTAGAAGTGAGTGAGGAAATAACTTGTCACTTGTGTTGGGCTGAATTCCAGATTGGGTTTTTCTACGCAACCCGAGGAGTGCGGACGAGATGTTATTTATTTGTTCCCACTGGGCATTGTCACACAAGCACGCTCTAGAATTGCCAAACTGAAACAAAACCTATAATCAGTGACTTCCTCTGCTGTTCAGCTGTTTGAAGGGCTGAATTAAGTTGTTTGCTGCAGTGATGCTTTCAATTTAACATAAACGTGTATCCAAGTGATTGTTAAATTGGATTGACGTCCCTTTTCATTTCTCGAGAATTGATCAGTATCAGTTTACCAGATTGGAATATTCCAAAGAATTGGTCATTCCTACACACCTTCCAAAACTTAGTTTTGCTGTTGATATTGGTTATTCTATTATATCTGGAAAACTCAGATGAAATAACCATTCAGTCCATTTTTATGGCTCGTCCCCCTCTAAATGCAACTTTAAAAATATTGTTTCTAAAGTTCCATTTCTGCAACAATACAGTTACATTACATTTCCTCACCCTCGTAGTGTTGAACATTGTCTCCTAATCTAACAAGTTATGTCCCAAGAATCTCCAAAATTATCAAACACCGTATCTCCTTGAGCCTTCCCTCCCTTCTAACCTCTTCCTGCCCTGGAAACCTCAGCTTGGTATCTCAAACCACCCTGCCTTCATTTTCCCCTTGGTGTGGTTCACGCAAACGCGCAATTGGAATGTTTCCGTAAGGTTTCAGTGATTTTGAACACTTGAGCTTTATTTTCACTACCTTTGTAATGCTTCATACATCTTTTGTGGAGCTTGGACAAAGAAGTCAGTCCCCAATTGCAGCCAGGGCTCAGTGGGTAACACCCTCGCGAGTCAGGAGGTTGTGGTGTCAAGGTCCCACTCTGAAACCTTGAGCGCAAAGGCCAAAGCTGACACTTCTTCAATACAGAGGGACTACTCCACCGTTGGGAGTTGCCACCTTTCGGAGGAGGTGTTAACCAAAGCCTCTGCTAGCTCGGGACGAAGACCTCGTGCCCCATGAAGACCTTGTGCCGTACTGGGGTAACCCTCCTAAATGTTTATTGGATTTGTTTACTGTCACTTTATTGTTCTGCTTGCAGTCCAGACAGATCATTCCATACCTGAAAACATAAATACACAATGTAAATGCATAGACATTGGGTGAAGCAGACAGGTGTGTAGTATTATTCAGTAGAGCAGATGTGTGAAGAGATCAGTTCAGTCCATAACAGGGTCGTTTAGGAATCTGATAACAGTGGGGAAGAAGCAGTAACCAGAATCTGGTTTGTGCATGTTCTCAGACTTTTGTATCTCGTGCCCGATGGAAGAAGTTGGAAGCGTGAGTAAGCCGGATGGGAGGGATCTTTGATTATGCTGCCCGCTTTCCCAAGGCAGCGGGAACTGTGAATGGGTGGCAGGTTCGTGTGATGGACTGGGCGGTGTTCACGACTCTCTGTAGTTTCTTACAGTCATGAGCCAAGCAGTTGCCATACCAGGCTGTGATGCAGCCCGATAGGATGCTTTCTATGGAGCATCTGTAAAAGCTGGTAAGAGTCAATGTGAACATGCTAAATTTCCTTAAGTTTCCTGAGGACGCATAGGCGCTGTTGTGCTTTCTTGGTCGTAGTGCAACGTGGGTGGACCAAGACAGATTGTTGGTGACGTGCATACCTAAGAATTTGAAGCTGTCAATCATCTCCCCCTTGGACTGATCTGTTCCCTGTAAGAACACTATTCACGACGCCCTATGCTGCTCTTGCTCATGTATTTGCTTTGTTTGGCCCTTGCCCTGCACTGTAACCAGTCGACTCTGTCGATTATTCTCTTTGTCTACTGTGTATGTTCCCTTGGCTGCAGAAAAATACTTTTCCCTGTACTTTGGTACACATCATAATCAATCAAAACCATTGATGCAGACAGGGGTGTGTACGATACTTTGCTTCCTGACATCAGTGGCCAGCTCTTTAGTATTGCTGACATTGAGGGAGAGATTGTTGTTGTTACACCACTGCACTAGATCCTCTCTCTCCCACCTGTATTATGACTCATCGTTGTTCAATACCTCCAGTGGATGGAATGCAATTAGGAGTCAGCATTATTGGAGACCAGAGAATGGAAAAGTCCAACAGAGCTGTAATGGTGGTTGAGAGGAACAGAGAGGTCTATAACAAGGTGACAATAATTGGATGTTGAAGCTGCTTGTGTGCAAAATTGGTTGGACTTCCAAGAGGTGAGAAGAACCTCACTTCTGAAGGTTATTTTCAAAGTTCGTTCATGTGGTTATCACTGTAATTCATTGCCTGCATTGCTTATTCATACTAGGATTTGGAACTAGCCTGTCTGGCTTATTAATCTGATCTGCTAGTTTACTAGTCTAGTAACATAACCTCTATATTACTGATCCGAATTGGAAGACAGACTGAGGAGGACAGACCTGAAAATATATCATCATTGTAATACAAGAGATGCTGTGACATTGATGTAAAGGAGGTCGGTGACTAGTGGACCCATCCGATAGCAAGTGTGGAACTTGACAATGTGTACTGCAGGTCAGTGAGAGGAATGAGTAAGAAAGACAGTTATGTGGAGTCCTTGAATTATTGTAACGGGAGCCCTCAACTACAGTGTAGATGGGAAGTCCCACACCGTTCTCTGCAGGATGTCCTGCAATGGTTGTTTTTAAAAATAATATAAGTAGTGTTATTTTGACCAAAGCATTGGATATGTTGCCGAAGAATTCAAAGGTAAGAGTTCTAGAAGCGTTCTAGGTAGCTAGCATCATGAGCTTAGAATAGCCATGCCCCCCCCAAAATATACAAACAGGATTCAAAATGATGGGTTTGAACCATTTTGAGAAAGGACTGATATTGGATAAATGGGTTGGTGGTTGAACGGATGAGCAGGTTCATCTTTCTCCCAGCCCATTGGAAACTCCTGGGCGGTCGGACTCTGGGCATGGTTGTACCCTTGCACTCCTGACACCAGGGCACCTAGGCAATGCCAGACTGATGCACTGGCAGCAGCATTGGCAGGGTGCCAGGGATCGGGCCTGGAGTGTTTTGCTCATGAGAGGGGGGTGCTCGAGGACCCCATAAGAGATACGTTGGATGCAGTGGGGGGGGGGGGGGGGGGTGTTCTGGAGGCTATGGTGAGGTGGCTGAGGGGGTGTCGGAAAATCGAGACGCCATTTTAAAAATGGTGCTCCGATCCACGAATACTCGTCATGCACTGGTGAGCTGAGCTCGTCAGTGCAGGAAATGATGCAAGTGCGGCCATGGTGGGCCATCCCTCGCCGAGGCCAATAAAACCTGGCAAAGTGCCGTTAAATAGCTATGTCATTCTCAGCACCATGCACCCAAAACTATACTCCATTTCTGTCCTGTTAATCACATCCAAGGGGCAGCAGGGTGGCACAGTGGTTAGCACTGCTGCGGCACCGAAGACCCGGGTTCGATACCGGCCCCGGGTCACTGTCCGTGTGGAGTTTGCACGTTCTCCCCATGTCTGCTTGGGTCTCACCCCCACAGCCCAAAAAGATATGCAGGGTAGGTGAATCGGCCATGCTAAATTGCCCCTTAATTGGGCGAAAACAAAAGAATCTGGTACTCTAAAAAATGTTTTTAAATTGTGTCCACTATGGTCGATTAGAACTAGATTAAGAGTAATGTAGGGTTTTGTGGGGAGGGGAAAGAGTTAGTTATCTAATTGGTGATAGGAAAGAGAAAACATAGATTTTTAATTGCTATTGGCTCCTTGTTAAAATTCACCAGTGATCTCTGATCATGGAGCTCATGGATTTAACTCTTACTCCCCTTGAACATAAAATCTAGGCTGACACTCCCAAGGTAGTACTGAGGGAGTGCTGCACTGTCAGAGATGCTGGGCGGGATTCTCCGTCCGCGGGACCCTCCACTTTACCGGCAGCGTACGCACGCCCGCGCATATCCCAACGGAGTGAGGGTGGCCACAATGGGTAACTCCATTGGCCGGCTGCCGGGGCGGAATGTCCCGCTGCCGGCAGGGAGGGCGGGCGTGCTGCTGCAGAAAACGGGTCTGGCAGAATGGGGAATCCCGCCCGCTGTCTTTTGCATGATGAATCGCCAAATTGAGGCCCCTTTTTAACCTCCTGGTAGATCCTGTGACAGTTTTGAAGAAGAGCAGAGGCGTTTCTCCTCCTGATCTGATCTGACCAGATTTTATTCCTCCTCCGCCATCCCTTAAAATGCCCGGACAAGACGGTCTATTTTTTAAATCACATTGCTGTCTGAGAACTTGCTGTGCACAAATTGGCTGCTTTGTGATTTCCTGCTGATAGTGATTGTACATTGGCTGAAAAGCACCATGGGATGGCTTGCTGTTGCGAAAGGGGTGCTACATAAATGCAAGTTTCCTTTCAATTCTAGCAAATCTATTGGTGGCAATTATGAAATTAATTTAATGTAAGAAATGATCCCAAGGTGCAACACTGACAAATTAGAAAACAAAATATGACACCAAGACCCATGAGGTGGTGTTAGATCAAATGGACCAAAAGCTTGGTTGAAGAGGTAGATTTTTCAGGAATGTCTTAAAAGGAAAGTGAGGTAGAGAGGTGGGGGGGGGGGGTATTCCAGAGCTTGGGGCCTGGCCATCTGAAGGCATGGCCACTGATGACCGAGAGATCAGATGCTTAAGAGGACTAAATTTATTGACCAAGCACAAATATGTCGGAGTTGTGGGGCTGGTGGAAATTACAGGGATAGGGAGGGTCAAGACCATGGAGGGATTTGACAAGCAGAATAAGAATTTTACAATTGAGGGGCTGTTTAACCGGGAGCTAGTGCATGGGAGGCTGGTGAGCAGGACTTGGTGCAAGTTGTCATGCGAGTGTACCTTTAATAATTGGGTGTTTATAAATGGGTGTGTATATAAATATCTGCAGTGAGTACCTTTAAGAAATGGGTGTTTACTACTGCAGTGATGTCAGCGTGGGTGGAGCTGGGCTGTCAGCTTTTTACTTTTGTTTTTGAGCAGGCTGCAGGGTGTGTTTTAACTTTTGTTTTCAGTGTTGGAGCTGAAGCCAGACCAAGCAGGTGTACTGCTGTTCTCTCTGCCATGAAAGGACTATCTCTTGATCATTTGGTGAATTCAGAATTATAAATGTTTTCGGTACCGACTTTAACCTGATGTGCTTCTGATAAAGGTTTTGTTTTTAAGACTGATGGATGTTAAAGAGGAAAGCTTAAAGGTTTACTTTGTGTTGCAGTCTTTGGGGGTTGTAGTTGAATTGATGGTTGCTAGGATGTTCACTATGTTTTAAAAAGGTTAACTTGAGTTCATAGAATAAACATTGTTTTGCTTTAAAAAATACTTTTCCATTTCTGCTGTACCACACCTGTAGAGTGGGCCGTGTGCTCCCCAGACCACAATCTAGTAAAAGTTGTGGGTCAGGTCAACTCCATGATACACTTTGGGGTTCTCTAAACCCTGGCCCAATGACAAAGTTAAGACACGGGTAGCAGAGTTTTGGATGACCTCCTGGTTTCGGAGGGTGAGGAGTGTGAGTTGTGTTAGACCCCCCCAAAAAAAAGAGGGGATGGGTTTAATCATTGAATCATCATAGAATCACAGAATTTACAGTGCAGGAGGCCATTCAGCCCATCGAGTCTGCACTGGCTCTTGGAAAGAGCACCCTACCCAAGCCCACACCTCCACCTTATCCCAGTAACCCCACCTAACATTTTTGGACACTTGAGCAATTTATCATGGCCAATCCACCTAACCTGCATATCTTTGGACTGTAGAGGAAACGGAGCACCCGGAGGAAACCCACGTGCGCACACTGGGAGAAGGTGCAGACTCCACATACAGTCACAACCACCGCTGATTTGTGACAAACAAGTTGCACACTATGAAGTTGGGAATATTGTTCGACTTGCTAATTTTAAAGAATTGTCAGTTCCTGTGATTACACCGGAGAAGCACCTCACACACACCAGGTTGCCGCCGTACAGCGCTGGATTCATACTGATTGCTCATGTCGAAGGTTCAAATTGATTTCCCTGTGAAAATGTGATTTGCTTGCCATTGGCATATAGCGAACACTGGGCCTGCATTGTTGACGGCTGGAGTATTTTGATTGTCGCTTCTGCAGCCCTTGGGAATCACTGTCTGACCTCCTGCATTAGCTTCATGTTGTTAAGATGGCACTCAGCTCACATCTTCGAATTAAACTGCGAACGGTTGCTGTTGCTGTAAGTGATACCTGCTCTGTATCCGATTTCTCCTCCCAGTCCCCACGCACTAGACTCTCTTACAGCTCCTGCAGGCATTGAGAATCTTCGAACCCAGAAGGAGGCCATTTGGGCCCTCGTGCAAGCACTGGCTCTTTGAGTGAGCTATCCTAACAGTCCCACACTCACTTCTCCTCCTTCCGTATAGCCCTGCTGATTTCCCCCCCCCACCCCCCAAATAAGCCTGCAGTCACTGACGTGTTATGTACTCTGGGATAACACAGGCTGCAACTGGATGCAGCTTCAACCAAAAGATACTCCAGACCTTGAAGTTAGTTCAATCTGGTTTATTGAACCAGTAGCACAGTTAGAACTGTTCTCTGTGAGTTCGACTCTCTGCTAACCTAAGTGTGGTTACTCTGTCTGACTGAACCCCTCTTAGCCACGTGCTGGAGGTGTGATACTGTACATACACCCTGACTCATTCTGTCGATGTGAGTGCCTCATGCCTTTTATAGTGAGATACCACCCCGGAGTGTCCTGCCTGCTCATTGGTCATGTCCTGTTCTCTGTGTTCATTAGCTGCCTGTCTGTATATCATCGTCTGCATAATCATGACAGTCACTTTCCTTTTGAATGTTATCATTAAATCTGCTTCCCCCACCTGAGCAGCGCCTTCTTGATCATCAGAACTTGCTGCCAGAAAAGAGCATTCCCATCACCTTCCTAGCACAGGGTTAGCAGCTATGGGAATCCGGATGTGGTTGTTTGCATTTCGGATTTAGTAAATACAAGAATGAGTAATAGACACTCTAATTGGGTGATACGATCTCTTGATACTTGATGCATGAATACAGACTTTAACCTTTTTGTGCATTTACTGAAAAATGGGATGGTGAAAAGCTGTATGCGAAAGTGCTTAATTTCCTTGGTTACTCGATAGTGGGAGGTGTTAAATAAATATTCAAACACGTGAAGTCTATTAACCGGTAATCTGTAAGGTGAAAATGAATGTTTGTGGTTAAAATTGTGTTGCAGTAGCCTCACTTGTAGTTAGTCAACACCAATCTTCTCCTAGCATGGTCGGTACGTTTGTGCTGTAGGACCACCGATGTACCTCCTGGGTGAGGTGGAGATGGTGTGCCGGATGAAGAAAATAGTTTTTTTTGGTCACTGAAAGTGATCAAAAAGAGAAATCGTAGCTGCCATATTTCACGAACTTGCCTCCTTAACACCCACAGTTTAATGTTACCCTGGCACGGTAGGAGTGGGCTCTAATGTTCGTGGAGCAACAAACCAGCGAGGGCCAACAGCTGCAGAAGCGGGTGGGAGAAAAGGGGAAGCTTGTGTCCAATTCTGGGCAATTGGTGAACTGGGGGAGCACCGTGTTCACTCTGAAGTACAACAGAGATGCAAACGACGGGGAGGTGTTAATAGATTCCTGCTGCAGATGGAGTGAAAACTGTACTTATTCACGTTGTGTAAGTTTAAACTGCGAGTTCCAAATTGCTGACTAAGTGACTTAATAAGCTGGGCACCGAGATAATAAGGTTAAGAATGTGTTGGATTTTGTACAGAAATGAAATTCTTTGGAACAGGTTAGAAAAGACAGAGCAGTGTGATTGAACAGGAACAGAGAACCTGGCTCTTAACAATTGCCCTGTAGATCATAGAATTTACAGTGCAGAAGGAGGCCATTCGGCCCATCGAGTCTGCACCGGCCCTTGGAAAGGGCACCGTACTTAAACCCACACCTCCACTCTATCCCAGTAACCTAACCTTCTGGGCACTATGGGCGGGTTTCTCCGTTCCCGGGACTAAGTGCCTGCGCCGTCGTGAACGCCGTCACATTTCACGACGGCGCGAACAGGGCCCGGGCACGACCTATTTCTGGCCCCCATAGGGGACCAGGACGGCGCTGGAGTGGTTCCCGCCACTCCAGCCTCCTTGCGCGGTGCCAAGTGGGTGCCGCGCCAACCCACGCATCCGCAGTTGCGGCAGCTCATTCCTGCGCATGCGCGGGGAGCTTCTTGCGCGTGCCAGCCCCGACACAACATGGCACCGTGGTTCTGGGGCCAGGCGTGGAAAGAGTAGGCCCGGGGGGGGGGGGGAAGAGAGGAGAGGCCGGCTCGCCGATTGGTGGGCCCCGATCGCGGGCCAGACCCCATCGGAGGCCGCCCCCCCCATCGGAGGCGTTCCCACACAGTTCCCGACGGCAGTGACCAGGGGTGAACGGCACCAGCGGGACTGTCTTTTTTTTTCCGCCAGTCGCTCGGCCATCCGGGCCGGAGAATCGCCGCTCGCCGTTTGCGGCGATCCTTCGAGCGGCCCGGCCGGCGCAATTCTCGCGGTGCTGGTTTCGGGGAGGTGGGAGCATCACGTGCGGGTGTCAGGGGGCGGCGTGGCGGGACTCTCGCTGCGCCCCGGCTATTCTCCCATCCGGCGTGGAGGGGGAGAGAATACCGCCCTATAAAAGGGCAATTTAGCATGGCCAATCCACCTAACCTGCACATCTTTGGACTGTGGGAGGAAACCGGAGCACCCGGAGGACACCCACACAGGGAGAACATGCAAAGTCCACAGAGGCACAGTCACCCGAGGCCGGAATTGAACCCGGGACACTGGAGCTGTGAGGCAGCAGTGCTAACCACTGTGCCACCATGCCGCTTTGCAGATTGTGTGAAGTGTTGCAGTGATCCACCCGCTGGCTAGGTATCATCATGTCCTGGTCAGGCTCTTTCTTTGGCTATCAAACCTGATGAGGATTGTGGCCAAAAGCCTGTTGTGTATTCCTGGGGAATGTAGCCTCGTGGTAATATTACTGGACTAGTAATTGGAGACCTGGACTAATGCTCGAGAGTGACCAGTTCAAATCCCACGATGGCACTGGGGGTATATCTGGAATAAAATGCTCATCTCGGTAGTGAACAGTGATCCAGTCAAGTCCTACAGCACTATGAGGCCCTTCGGCCCAGACGCGCAGTTTCATGATTAATGCCCTTCAGGGAAGGAAATCTGCCATCCTTACTAGGTCTGGCCTGCATGTGCCTCCAGGTCCACAGCATTGTGGTTGGGCTCTTAACCTCCTAGAAAGTTGTTTGTTTATATAAATTTGCTGCAGGAACAAGAGGATTGTGTGTACACCTGTGCCACATGGACTGTCAAGAAGGTGGCTTTCCATCTCCCAATTCTCCAGGGCAGGTGGGGATGGGCAATGAATGCTGGTCTTTCCCTAACCCCAATCCTAACCCTAACAAATTTAAATAACTGAAGGCCTTCCCAATTCTCCCCCTCTTTCTCTTTTCCGTGGACCCCCCCCCCCCCCCACCACCAACCTACCTTCTGCAGCACCCTCTGAATAGACCCACAACACTTTTACAAACTCCTTAATGATAAATTAAATTAAACCTATTTCCATGGGGATTTGGCAGGAGTTCGCTCTAGGCCCCGGGTCTGAATGATCCATCCTCCTTTCCCAGCCACTGTTGGATGTCTCCAGTTGAGTTTCGAAATTGTTACTCGCTTGGGTCTTGCTGCCCTCCCTGTCTTTGCTTTACCTCCATGCTTTTTAAAGTCGCTTGAGCAACAATTCTACAGATGCTGTCTTCCCCTGACCAAACTCTTGTGTCATGTGAGAGTACCTTTAAGACATGGATGTTTAAGTAATGTACCTTTAACAGTGATGTCAGAGAGTGGGTGGAGCTGAGGTCGGGTCAGCCATTTTGCAGTTTAGTTTTGCAGTTTGAAAAGCAGCTTGTGCGTGTCTGTGATTCCAGAGAGCTGCAGGAAGAAAGCAAGGTGGTGGAGCTGAAGTCAACCAAGCTAATATATCTCTGCCATTCTACAGAAAATATATATATTCTTTAACCTGATGTCATTCTGTTTAAAGGTATTAAGTCTCTTGGAAGTTTGAAGGAACATTTTAAGGAATTATATACTGCTGCAATATTTTCTGAGTTATCTTTGAAGTAAGGGGTGTTGCGAGATCCAATGTTTATTTAAGATGTTAAGTTGAGTTCATGGAATAAACAGTTTTGTGTTTAAAAACCCACGTGTCCATAATTGTAATCCACACCTAGGGAACAAGCTGTGTGCTCGGAAAAGCAACAAATACATTGAAGGGAGAGGTTGGTTGAACTCCATGATACATTTTGGGGTTCTGAAAACGCCTCGCCCATAACAATTGTTGATGCTTTATTTTTAATCTAGGCACAGGAAGCTTCAGAATAAGGGGCGGGATTCTTGATCCTCGCGAACGAGCCACGCCAGCACGGAGAATTGGTGCCGGTGTGGTTGGCGCGGCGCTGGTTGCGGGCCACTCTAAGCGGCTGGCCTGCCGATTCTCCGGCCCGGTTGGGCCGAGCGGCCGTAGGAAAAGAGCCGAGCCCCGCCAGCGCCGTTCTAACCTGCTGAGCCGGCGGGACATCAGCGTGTAAGGGTTGGGGGGGTGGCCTCCGATGTGGCCTGGCCTGCGATTGGGACCCACCGATCGGCAGGCCGGCCTCTGTGGCTGGGGGCCTCCTTTCCTCCGCGCCGGCCCTGTAGCCCTGCGCCATGTTGCGTCGGGGCCGGCGGGTTGAAGAAGCGCATTGGAACCACTGCGTATGTCCTCGTTGGCACCGGCGCAACTGCGGATGCGCGGATCCCGCGGCGCCCAGTTCACGCCGGGATCTGCGACTGGAGGGGCCAGATTTAGACGTGGGAGCGGCCTGTTCACGCCGTTGTAAAACGCGACAGCGTTTATGACGGTGTGGACACTCTGCCCGAGATCCCCCTGCCCAGTCAAGAGGAGCTGGTGCTGGCATTGCCTTTGTTTTGCCAAAATAAAAATAACAGCCAGGAAATCTATTCAGAAATGTTATTAACCTTGAGCCTTGCCTCCTGTGTGACATTTATTCCCAGTTTTAAAAACTAATACTTGCAGTCATTGGGTGGATGTTCGCAGAAATACCATTTGGCCCAACAGGTCTATGCTGGCGTCAAATCTCCACCCAACAGGAGAACTGAGCCCAGAGTGACTACCTTTGACATCAAGGCAGTATTTATCCCAGTGTGGCATCAAAGAAGCCTATGGGAATTAGGGAGACGGGAGAACTTTCCCTTTGTGGACTCTAGCCAGGTGAGGATGGTTGCTAGATGTCAATCATCTCAGTCCCGAGACATTAGTATAGGAGTTACTCAGGGCAGTGTCCTGGGCCCAACCACCTTCAGCTGCTTCAGCAATGACCTGCCTTCCACCATAAGGTCCGAAGTAGAGATGATGTTTGCTGCTGAAGACTACACAATGTTCATCATTCATGACTGCTGAGATGTTGAAGCAGCCCATGTCCATGTGCAGCAGGACCTGGACAACATTCACGCTTGGGCAGATAAGTGGCAAGTAACATTGCACCACACGCATGCCAGGCAGTGACCATTTCCAACAAGAGAGAATCCAACCATCTCCCCTTGACATTCAATGACATTATCATCACTGCAAACCCCTAGCATCAACACCATTGACCACAAACCAAACTGCACAGCCATTTAAATGTTGTGACGCCAAGAGCAGGTCCGAGGCCTGGAATCTTGCAGTGAGTAATTCACCTCCTGACTCCCGAAAGCCTATTCACAATCTACAAGGCATGAGTGTCGCTCCAATGAAACAAGAAGCTCAACACCATCCCGGTTTTCCACCAAACAGCTTGTTTGATTGACACTCCGTTCACCACCTTTTAAATATTTACTCCCTACATCGCCAATGCACAGTGGCAGCAGGCCATTCTTCGAGTCTGCACCAGTTCTCTGAAAGAGCACCTTACCCAGGCCCACTCCCCTGCCCTATCCCCATAATCTCACACAACCTGCACATCTTTGGACTTTGGGAGGAAGCCAGTACTCCCGGAGGAAATCTATGCAGACACAGGGAGAATGTGGAAACGCCACACAGTCACCTGAGGCCGGAATTGAACCCAGGTCCCTGGCATTGAGGCAGCAGTGCTAACTACTGTGCCACCCATCTACAAAATGCACCCCCCCCCCCCCCCAAGGGTTTCTCAACAGCACCTTCCAAACCCGTGACCTCTACCACCTAGAAGGACCTGGGCAGCAGACGCCCGAAAACACCACCTCGTGCAAGTTCTGCTCCAAATCGCTTCCCATCCTGACTTGGAACATGTTGGCCGTTCCTTCACTGTCGCTGGGTCAAAATCCTAGAACTCCTACCCTAACAACATGGTGGGTATACCTACACTACAGGGACTGCAGCGGTTGAAGAAGGCAGCTCAACACACCACCTCGAGGGCAATTAGAGATGGGCAATAAATGATGGCCTAGCCAGCGGCCTACATCATCTGAAAGAATATTTGCAATCCCTCCCTCCCAGCTGCACTATCAGCATTTTGTCAGGCTGGAGACCGGAATTCAATGAATTAAAATGCAACCAACCTCAACACAGCTGGGATTTGGGAGTTGAAGATGGAGGAGACTGCAACAACTTGTTTAGTGCCTTTTAACATAATAAAACATCGCAAGGTGCATTAAATCAAAATTACGCCGTTGAGCTGCATATGGAGATATTGGAACAGATAATTAAATGTTTTGTCAGAGGCAGACATTCTGTGGGGAAAGTGAGGTAGAGAGGATATAATGACCCACATAGTCTTTGGGACGAAGTGCTGAATATATCTGCACACCCATTTAGGGAATGTAACACTTGCAAAGTTCTAAGTAACCAGAGGTTCTGGAATGAAAGCAAATGCTGCTGCTTGAAGATACATAATAACATCAATGATAGCTGGAATTAAGTGGTGTTGACCATCTGTTTGTGTAATAAATACTTCTTTTAAATTATTGAAGAGGATATTGCCCTTCAGCGCATCAGGGCAAGCTCCAACGTGGGCTGCAGAAGTTAGTATGGATCTACACTCCAACTAAAAGGACAGAATATGAGGCACTGGAGAAGGTGGGATAAAGATTTCCAAGAATGGCAAATCTCTGAAAAAAAAAACTGATGTCTGGCCTCCTCTACAAAGGAGAAGGGTGATGTGATGAGGTCTTTGTCCTTTCCAAGACTCCTCTTTATTTGGCCAAAAAATACACACCTATTGGCCGGTAGTCCAGAACTATACAGGTCACTAATATGAAATGGTCATCAATAGATCCCATAGGGAATTCAGGAGAAACCCCTTTTCCCAGAGAGTGGTGGGAATGTGCAACATGCTACCACAGGGACTGGTTGGGATCAAGCCTACGGGGATATTTCCAGAAAAGTTAGAGAATTATGTAAGGAGAAGGGACAAAAGGGATATGGTGACGGGGTTATCTGAAATTCAGGAGGAGGTTCACGTGGAACATAAACGGCAAGCATGGATTAATTGGACCAAGAGGGGAAGGGGGGCTGGCACAGTGGTTAGCACTGCTGCCTCACAGCAGCAGGAACCTGGGTTCTAATCTAACCTTGGGTGACTGCCTGTGTAGAGTTTGCACATTCAACCTGTGTCTGCGTGGCTTTCCTCCGGGTGCTCCGGTTTTCTCCCACAATGCAAATATGCATAGGTTAGGTGGATTGGCCGTGCAAAAATTGCCTCTTTAGTATCCAAAGATTAAGTGGGGTTACGGGGTTGCAGGGGCGTGGCCTAGGGAGGGTGCTCTTTCAGAGGGTCGGTGTAAACCTTTTAAAAAAAAAAAAAAAATAAATAAATAATAATTTTTATGAACGTTTTCACAAAATATCAATAACAATGTAACAGGAACCCAATAGAATTAAATACAAAACCCCCCTCCCCCTATACATAATAACACCCGCCAAAACACATAGCAAACATAGCAAATATATACACCCACTCAGATCCCCCAGTATAGACAAACAAAAATAGAAGAGACCCCGCCCCCCCGGGTTGCTGCTGCTGCTGACCATTGTCTACCGTTCTGCCAGGAAGTCCCAGAACGGTTGCCACTGCCTGAAGAACCCTTGCACCGATCCCCTTAAGGCAAATTTCACCCTCTCCAATTTAATGAACCCCGCCATATCGTTGATCCAGGATTCCACGCTTGGGGGCCTCGCATCCTTCCACTGAAAAAGAATCCTTCGTCGGGCTACCAGGGACGCAAAGGCCAGAATACCGGCCTCTTTCGCCTCCTGCACTCCCGGCTCCTCTGCAATCCCAAATATTGCGAGCCCCCAGCCCGGTTTGACCCTGGATCCTACCACCCTCGACACCGTCCTCGCTACGCCCTTCCAAAATTCCTCCAGCGCAAGGCATGCCCAGAACATATGGGTGTGATTTGCTGGGCTCCCTGAGCACCTAACGCACCTGTCCTCACCCCCAAAAAACCGGCTCATCCTTGTCCCGGTCATGTGTGCCCTGCGCAGCACCTTAATCTGTATGAGGCTGAGCCTTGCGCACAAAGAGGAAGAGTTCACCCTCCCTAGGGCCTCTGCCCACGTCCCCTCCTCGATCTCCTCTCCCCAACTCCTCCTCCCACTTCCCTCTCAGCACCTCCATCGAGGCCGCCTCCTCCTGCATCACCTAGTATGTTGCCGTGATCTTCCCCTCTCCAACCCGAGAGTGTCCTGTACCATGCGTGGCGGCGGCAGCAGCGGGAATTCCACCACTTGCCGCCTGGCAAACGCCCTTGCCTGTAGATACCTAAAGGCGTTTCCTGGGTAGAGCCCGTACTTCTCCTCCAGCTCACCCAGGCTCGCGAACTTCCCATCCACAAACAGGTCCCCCAACCGTCTTATCCCTGCCCTGTGCCAGCCCGAAAACCTTCCATCTAGTCTCCCTGGGACAAACCGGTGGTTCCCCGTATCGGGATTCACACCGAGCCCCCCCCACCCCCCCGTGCCGCCTCCATTGCCCCCACATTTTGAGGGCAGCCGCCACCACCGGGCTCATGGTATACTTCATTGAAGGGAATGGCAGCAGCGCCGTTGCCAGCGCCTCCAGTCTCTTCCATGCCGCCCCCTCCATCACCCACTTGCGCACCATCGCCGCATTGGCGGCCCAGTAGTACCCACAAGTTGGGCAGCGCCAGCCTACCTGCCAGGGACAGCGGCAACGCGTCATACCTCTTAAACTCCTCCTCCATTTGCTCCAGCTGCCCCGTGAAATTAAGTCTACGCAGGGCCCCCCAGCTCCTGGCCACCTTGACCCCCAAATACCTGAAGCTCCTCTCTGCCCTTTTTAGTGGGAGCTCGCCAATCCCCTCTCCTGGTCCCCTGGGTGAACCACGAACAACTCGCTCTTCCCCATGTTGAGCTTGTACCCTGAGAAATCCCCGAACTCTCTGAGGATCCTCATTACCTCCTGCATCTCCCCCCCCCCCCCCCCCCCCCCCCCAAACCGGGTCTGCCACATATAGCAGCAAGTCGTTGCATAGAGCAACACCCTATGCTCCTCCCCACCCTGCACCAGCCCTCTCCAGTCCCTCTACTCCCTCAGTGCCATAGCCAGGGGTTCAATCGCCAGCGCGAAGAGCAGGGGGGCAAGGGACACCCCTGCCTCGTCCCTCAATGCAACCAAAAGTACTCAGACCTCCTCTTGTTCGTGGCCACACTCGCCATCGGGACCTCGTACAACAGCCTAACCCACCTGACGAACCCCTCCCCACACCCGCTATCAGGACCTCGTACAACAGCCTAACCCACCTGACAAACCCCTCCCCAAACCTCTTCAGCACCTCCCACAAGTACCCCCACTCTACCCTATCGAAGGCCTTCTCTACCCTAGCGAAGGCCTTCTCAGCGTCCATCGCCACCACTATCTCCGCCTCCCCGTCCGTCGCCGGCATCATAATAACATTCGCCTTCAACTGCCTCCCCTTCACGAACCCCGTCTGGTCTTCGTGGATCACCTGCGGCACCCAGTGCTCAATTCTCGTGGCTAAGACCTTCGCCAGCACCTTGGCATCTACGTTTAGCAACAAAATCGGCCTGTAAGACCCACACTGCAGGGGATCCTTGTCCCGCTTCAGGATCAAGGAGATCAGTGCCCAGTACATCGTCGGGGGTGACCCCCCCCCCTCCCTTGCCTCATTTGAAGGTCCTAACCAGCAACGGGTCTCCACATTTTTTGTGAAATTCGAACGGGAAACCATCCGGCCCCGGTGCCTTCCCCGCCTGTATGCTCCCTGTCCCTTTGACCAGCTCCTCCAACCCAATCGGGGCCCTTAATACCGCCACCAGTCCCTCCTCCACCTTGGGGAACTTCAGTTGGTCCAGAAAGCTGCCCATCCCTCCCTCCTCCAGTGGGGGCTCGGACCGATACAGTTCCTCATAAAAGTCCCTGAAGACCCCATTGATGCCAACCCCACTCCACACCACACACTTTCTCCCCCCCACCCCCACATCCTTAACTCCCCCGATCTGCCTAGCTGCGTCCCGCTTCCGAAGCTGATGCACCAGCATCCGACTTGTCTTTTCCCTACATTCATAAATCGCCCCCTGGGCCTTTCTCCACTGCGCCTCCGCCTTCCTGGTGGTCAACAGGTCGAATTCGGCCTGGAGGCTTCGCCTCTCCCTCAACAGTCCCTCCTCCGGCACCTCCGCCTACCTCCTGTCTACCCTCACCATCTCCCCCACCAGCCTCTCCCTCTGCTCTCTCCTCTCCTCCTTGTGGGCCCTAATGGAGATCAGCTCTCCCCTAACCACCACCTTCAGCGCCTCCCAGACCATCCCACTCAGACCTCCCCGTTATCGTTGGCCTCCAGGTATCCCTCTATGCTTCTTCGGACCCGCTCGCTCACCTCCTCGTCCGCCAACAGCCCCACCTCCAAGCGCCACAACGGGCGGTGGTCCCTCTCCTCCCCCAGCTCTAGGTTTACCCAATGCAGGGCGTGATCCGAAATGGCTATCGTCGCGTACTCTGTATCCTCTACTCTCGCAATCCGCGCCCTGCTCATAACAAACAAGTCGATCCGGGAATAGGCCTTATGAACGTGCGCGAAGAATGAAAATTCCCTAGCCCCCGGCGTTGCAAATCTCCAAGTGTCGACCCCTCCCATCTGGTCCATAAACCCCCTCAGCATTTTAGCCGCCGCCGGCCTCCTACCCATCCTAGACCTGGAGCAATCCAGTGTCGGATCCAACGTAGTGTTAAAGTCTGCCCCCCATTATCAGGCCCCCTACTTCCAAGTCCGTGATCCGACCCAACATGCGCCGCATAAAACCCGCATCGTCCCAGTTCGGGGCGTACACGTTGACCAGCACCACCCTCTCCCCTTGCAGCTTACCACTTACCATTACATACCTGCCGCCATTGTCTGTCACAATGTTCGACGCCTCGAATGACACCCTCTTTCCCACCAAGATCGCTACCCCCCGATTTTTGGCATCCAGCCCCGAATGAAACACCTGACCTACCCACCCCTTCCTCAATCTTACCTGGTCTGCCACCTTCAGGTGTATCTCCTGGAGCATGACCACATCCGCCTTGAGCCCCTTCAGGTGCGCGAACACCCGGGCCCGCTTAACCGGCCCATTCAGTCCCCTTACGTTCCAGGTTATCAGCCGGATCAGGGGGCTACCCCCCCCCCCCTGCCGACTAGCCATAACCCCTCCACATTCAGCCACGTGCCCGCACCCCACGCCCGGCCCGTTCCCCACAGCAGCAGCCCCCTGTCCCAACCCCCTCTACTCGCTCCAGCTCCCCCTTGACCATACCAGCAGCAACCCGGTTACCCCCCCCCCACCCCAGCTAGGACCCCTCCTAGCTGCTTTGCTCCCCCCATTGCACTCCCGCAAGTCAGCTGACCCCAGCCACTCCCGCCTCTCCTTCGACTCCTCCCATTGTGGGACATCCCCTCCTCCTACATTACCCATCAGAAGGCTTTCCACCTCCCCCTTCCATCCTAAGCGTGGGAAACAACCCTCGCTTCCCCGGTGCCGCCCCTCAAGCCTTCAGCGCTGGAAAAAGCCCGCGCTTTCCACCTGCCCGGCACCGCCAGCTCTGACGCAGTTCCTTTTACAGGCCCAGTCCCCTCACCCCCGACTCGGGCCTCCCCCTCCCCCGCGGAACCCCATCTCCCCCCCCCCCCCCCCTACCGGCCATCCACCCTACCGGCCATCCACCCCTCCTCCATTTACTTGCCCCCCTCCAAGAGCCCACCCCACAGACACAACCAAAACAGTGCCCAACCCACCCTAACCACCCACCCTAACCACCCACACTGAATCAAAAAGAAACAAGAGCAAAGACCCCCCCCCCCCTCAAAATAAAGCACACCAGCAGCAATCCCCGACCCCTCAGTTTGTGTCCAGCTACTTGGCCTGAACAAAGGCCCATGCCTCCTTCGGGGACTCAAAATAATGGTGCCGGTCCTTGTAGGTGACCCACAGTCGCGCCGGCTGCAGCATGCCAAACTTCACCCCCTTCCTGTGCAGCACCGCCTTCGCCCGGTTGGACCCGGCCCTCTTCTTCGCCACCTCCGCACTCCAGTCCTGATATATTCAAACCTCCGCATTCTCCCACCTGCTGCTCCTCTCTTTCTTGGTCCACCTGAACACACACTCCCGATCAGCGAACCGATGAAACAGCACCGCCCGCGGTGGCTCGTTAGTCATGGGCCCCTTCCAGCTCCAGGGGCCCCTGGAAGGACCCCACTCCCATCAGCGAGTTTAACATGGTGACCACAGGCCCCCATGTCCGACCCCTCCGGGAGGCACAGAATCCGCTGATTCTTCCGCATTGACTGATTCTCCATCTCATCGAACCATTCCTGCCATTTCTTGTGGAGCGTCTCGTGCGCCTCCACCTTTACCGCTAGGCCCAAGATCTCGTCCTCGTTATCGGAGATCTTTTGTTGGACCTCGCGGATCGCCGCCGCCTGGGTCTCCAGCAGCTTATCAATAGAAGCCTTCATCGGCTCCAGCAGGTCTGCTTTGAGCTCCCTGAAGCTGCTCCTGCACCCACTGCATCCACGCTGCCTGGTCCCCGCCCGCCGCCATCTTGCTCTTCTTCCCTCACACTTTCTTTGGCTTCACCACCACTTTTTAGTCACCCCGCTCCTGGTCCAAGCCATACACTGTCGGGGGAATGTTGCAGTCTTCTTCCCACACCGGGAAATGTCGAAAAGGTTCCGTTGGGAGCCCTGAAAAGAGCCCAAAAGGCCGTTCCAAGCGGGAGCTGCCGAATGTGCAACTTAGCTCTGCATAGCCGCAACCAGAAGTCACCTTATATTTCTTAACTTTTAAAATACAATAAGTTTCAAAATATCATTTTATGAATTTTGGGTTGTACAGTAGCTTTTGTTTTTGACTGGCGTTGTAATATGTCTTTAGGAGTTGCAGAATGACATCACGAGGAAAGGGAAGTGTGTCATGCGATCCGGTTTCAGTTTCACTTTTTCTTCCAGCAGAGCACCTCACGGACAGCTCTGCTGATGTCTTCAAGCTTTATGCCTCCAACTGTTCCAGATGTCTCAATAAATGAACCCTCGGCATGTTCGCACAAATGGTGGGGGACATGCTGGTGTGGTGACAACATCACCACTGGTCCAGTAATCCAGAAGCCCAGGCTGATGTTCTGGGAACATGGGTTCAAATCCCACCATGGCATCCATTAACAATGAAAAACTTTGAAGCTAGTGGCCATGAAACCATCATCGATTGTTGTAAAAACCCATCTGGTTCACTAATGTCTTTTGGGGAAGGAAATCTGCCATTTACCTGGTCTGGCCTTCATATGACTCCAGACCCAAGTACTAGGGGTGCACATCACCAAAAATCTGTCCTGGTCCACCCAAGTAGACGCTACGTCCAGGAAAGCACAACATCGCCTATACTTCCTTAGGAAACTAAGGAAATTTGGCATGTCCACATTGACTCTTACCAACGTTTACAGATGCACCATAGAAAGCATCCTATCGGGCTGCATCACAGCCTGGTATGGCAACTCCTCAGCCCAAGACCGCAAGAAACTTCAGAGAGTCGTGAACACAGCCCATCCATCACATGAACCTGCCTCCCATCCATTGACTCCATCTACACCTCCCGCTGCCTGGGGAAAGTGGGCAGCATAATCAAAGACCCCTCCACCCGGCTTACTCACTCTTCCAACTTCTTCCATCGTGCAGGAGATACAGAAGTCTGAACACGCACGAACAGACTCAAAAACAGCTTCTTCCCCGCTGCCACCAGACTCCTAAACAACCCTCTTATGGACTGATCTGATTAATACTACACTCCATGTATGCTTCACCCGATGCCTGAGACTATGTATTTATATTGTGTACCTGGTGTTGCCCTATCACTTATTTTCTTTTCATGTACTTAATGATCTGTTTGAGCTGCACACACAAAAATACTTTTCACTGTACCTCAGTACACGTGGCAATAAACAAATCCAATCCAATCCACAGCAATGTGGTTGACTAGAGAGGGTGCGGAGGAGATTTCACCAGGATGTTGCCTCAGCTGGAGCATTTTGACTATCACGAGAGACCTGATGTGTACAAAATTATGAGGGCATAGATAAAGTGGAAGGAACCTTTACCCTTAGTAGAGGGGTCAATAACCAGGGGCATAGATAAAGGTAAGGAGCAGGGGATTTGAGGAAAAACCTTTTCACCCAGAGGGTAGTGGGAATCTGGAACTCGCTGCCTGAAAGAGTGGTGGAGGCAGGAACCCTCACAACATTTTAAGACTCATTTAGATGAGCATCTAAAATGCCACCGCACGCAAGGCTATGGAGCAGGTGTTGGAAGATAGGATTAGAATAGATCGATGCGTGATGGCTGGGCCGAAGGGCCTATTTCTGTGCTGAAAAGACTCTATGACTCTCAACTGCCCTCTGAAATCACCTCACAAGCCACTTGGTTCAAGGGCGTTTCGGGATGAGCAACAATTGCTGATGTTACCAGCGATGTCCACATCCCAAGACCGAATAAAATAAAAATCCTGTGCCCCAGTTGTACCTCCCCTCTTGTCGCAGCTTTAATGTCGTGGTCCGCGAGGTTTGAGAAAGGGGTGCTCTCGTTATTGCCTCACTGATATCAAAATCCCTTGTGAGCGATTGGTACCTTTTTTGATATTGACAACTTGACAATGGCGACCTCCAGTATTGCTTGTCTATTGGTTGCTGTGGGAAAATCTGATTTGCTTTAAGATGTTTCAGTTGAAGTTGCACTTTTCAGGAATGCAAGAGATTCAGAATCTAAGTGAAGGACAAATGTATCCTCACTACGAGTAAGGCAGATTGCTCCTGAAGCTTGCAGTAGAGAATCTGCCTTTGCAGTGAGCCATTTAAAAATAAGAACTTGTGTTTAAGGGTGTCCCACGATGCCAAGCAGCCAATAAAGTACTTGGTAGCGATATGGGCCGGGATTGTCCAAAAACCCAGCCAAGTGTTGACGTCGGCGTAAACACCGAAGTGGTGTACGCCGGCGTCAACGGGCCTCCTGGCACAGTGAGTCCCCGTTTTTTAATGGGGCTAGCGCCGGAATGCTGTGCGCTGCCCCAGCGCCGAAAGGCTGCCCTGCACGGCGCGCGCGCGTCCGCACCTGCATACGACGGCCGTCTCCGCGCTGGCGCATGCGTGTGGTTGCCGTCTCCGCGCCAGCGTGGAGCAACATGTCGGCGACCGAACAGCGGGCCCGCGCAGAAGGAGGCAGGCCCCCTCCAGATCGCGGGCGCCGGCCGATCGGAATCCCCCGATCATGGGCCTGGATCCCGTGGAGGCCCCCCCCCCCCCCCCACCAGGGCGTCCACTTCGGCCACGGGTCCGAGCTTCCATCGGGTGGTACCAGGTTTGAACCACGCCGGCAAGACTCGGCGGGAGTTCAGCCTGCGGAGAATCGCTGCGGGGGGCCTATTTCAGGGACTGATTGGCGCCGATTCTCTGGTCGCTGGAGAATTGGCAGCCCGGCGTTGGCACGGCGTGGCGGGATTCTCGACCCCCCCCCCCCCCCGGCCGATTCTCTGACCCGGCGCGGGCTTGGAGAATCCCAGCCATGGTGACTATGACAACTGGGAGAGGTGCAGCTTGTGCACAGCAAGCTCCCACAAGCAGGTTGTGACCAGCCAACCTGTTGGGAGAGCGGAGAACTAGTTGCGAGTTACATTTTTGCTCCAGTATTCCCAAGTAGTGCATCAGAACTGATGAAATTCTACCAGGGCAGGTGTGACCTAATATAAGAAGGACTGGTTGCATCTACACTGGAGAGGCATAAATATCCTGGCCGTGTCACACGGGAGGGTTTAAACTAGTATGGTGGGGGGGGTGCACGGGAGCAATAGGTCAGAAGGTGAGAGCATTGAGGGAGAACTAGGGAATAGGGACAGTGGGGCTCTGAGGCAGAGCAGACAGGGAGAAGTTGTTGAACACAGCGGGTCTGGTGGCCTGTAGTGCATATGTTTTAATGCAAGAAGTATTACGGGTAAGGCAGATGAACTTAGAGCTTGGATTAGTACTTGGAACTATGATGTTGTTGCCATTACAGAGACCTGGTTGAGGGAAGGGCAGGATTGGCAGCTAAACATTCCAGGATTTAGATGTTTCAGGCGGGATAGAGGGGGATGTGAAAGGGGTGGTGGAGTTGCGCTACTGGTTCGGGAGGATATCACAGCTGTACTACGGGAGGACACCTCAGAGGGCAGTGAGGCTATATGGGTAGAGATCAGGAATAAGAAGGGTGCAGTCACAATGTTGGGGGTTTACTACAGGCCTCCCAACAGCCAGCGGGAGATAGAGGAGCAGATAGGTAGACAGATTTTGGAAAAGAGTAAAAACAACAGGGTTGTGGTGATGGGTGACTTCAACTTCCCCAATATTGACTGGCACTCACTTAGTGCCAGGGACTTAGACGGGGCAGAGTTTGTAAGGAGCATCCAGGAGGGCTTCTTAAAACAATATGTAGACAGTCCAACTAGGGCAGGGGCGGTACTGGACCTGGTATTGGGGAATGAGCCCGGCCAGGTGGTAGAAGTTTCAGTAGGGGAGCATTTTGGGAACCGTGACCACAATTCAGTAAGTTTTAAAGTGCTGGTGGACAAGGATAAGAGTGGTCCTAGGGTGAATGTGCTAAATTGGGGGAAGGCTAATTATAACAATATTAGGCGGGAACTGAAGAACCTAGATTGGGGGCGGATGTTTGAGGGCAAATCAACATCTGACATGTGGGAGGCTTTCAAGTGTCAGTTGAAAGGAATTCAGGACCATCATGTTCCTGTGAGGAAGAAGGATAAATATGGCAATTTTCGGGAACCTTGGATAACGAGAGATATTGTAGGCCTCGTCAAAAAGAAAAAGGAGGCATTTGTCAGGGCTAAAAGGCTGGGAACAGACGAAGCCTGTGTGGAATATAAGGAAAGTAGGAAGGAACTTGAGCAAGGAGTCAGGAGGGCGAGAGGGGGGTCACGAAAAGTCATTGGCAAATAGGGTTAAGGAAAATCCCAAGGCTTTTTACACGTACATAAAAAGCAAGAGGGTAGCCAGGGAAAGGGTTGGCCCACTGAAAGATAGGCAAGGGAATCTATGTGTGGAGCCAGAGGAAATGGGCGAGGTACTTAATGAATACTTTGCATCAGTATTCACCAAAGAGAAGGAATTGGTAGATGTTGAGTCTGGAGAAGGGTGTGTAGATAGCCTGGGTCACATTGAGATCCAAAAAGACAAGGTGTTGGGCGTCTTAAAAAATATGAAGGTAGATAAGTCCCCAGGGCCTGATGGGATCTACCCCAGAATACTGAAGGAGGCTGGAGAGGAAATTGCTGAGGCCTTGACAGAAATCTTTGGATGCTCACTGTCTTCAGGTGATGTCCCGGAGGACTGGAGAATAGCCAATGTTGTTCCTCTGTGTTTAAGAAGGGTAGCAAGGATAATCCAGGGAACTACAGGCCGGTGAGCCTTACTTCAGTGGTAGGGAAATTACTGGAGAGAATTCTTCGAGACAGGATCTACTCCCATTTGGAAGCAAATGGACGTATTAGTGAGAGGCAGCATGGTTTTGTGAAGGGGCGGTTGTGTCTCACTAACTTGATAGAGTTTTTTGAGGAGGTCACTAAGATGATTGATGCAGGTAGGGCAGTGGATGTAGTCTATATGGACTTCAGTAAGGCCTTTGACAAGGTCTCTGATGGTAGACTAGTACAAAAGGTGAAGTCACACGGGATCAGGCGTGAGCTGGCAAGGTGGATACAGAACTGGCTAGGTCATAGAAGGCAGAGAGTAGCAATGGAAGGATGCTTTTCTAATTGGAGGGCTGTGACCAGTGGTGTTCCACAGGGATCAGTGCTGGGACCTTTGCTGTTTGTAGTATATATAAATGATTTGGAGGAAAATGTAACGGTCTGATTAGTAAGTTTGCAGACGACACAAAGGTTGGTGGAATTGCGGATGGCGATGAGGACTGTCCGAGGATACAGCAGGATTTAGATTGTTTGGAGACTTGGGCGGAGAGATGGCAGATGGAGTTTAATCCGGACAAATTTGAGGTAATGCATTTTGGAAGGTCTAATGCAGGTAGGGAATATACAGTGAATGGTAGAACCCTCAAGAGTATTGAAAGTCAAAGAGATCTAGGAGTACAGGTCCACAGGTCACTGAAAGGGGCAACGCAGGTGGAGAAGGTAGTCAAGAAGGCATGCGGCATGCTTGCCTTCATTGGCCGGGGCATTGAGTATAAGAATTGGCAAGTCATGTTGCAGCTGTATAGAACCTTAGTTAGGCCACACTTGGAGTATAGTGTTCAATTCTGGTCGCCACACTACCAGAAGGATGTGGAGGCTTTAGAGAGGGTGCAGAAGAGATTTACCAGAGTGTTGCCTGGTATGGAGGGCATTAGCTATGAGGAGCGGTTGAATAAACTCGGTTTGTTCTCACTGGAACGACGGAGGTTGAGGGGCGACCTGATGGAGGTCTACAAAATTATGAGGGGCATAGACAGAGTGGATAGTCAGAGGCTTTTCCCCAGGGTAGAGGGGTCAATTACTAGGGGGCATAGGTTTAAGGTGCGAGGGGCAAGGTTTAGAGTAGATGTACGAGGCAAGTTTTTTACACCGAGGGTAGTGGGTGCCTGGAACTCGCTACTGGAGGAGGAGGTGGTGGAAGCAGGAATGATAGTGACATTTAAGGGGCATCTTGACCAATATCTGTTCTGGGGCCGTTGCTGTTTGTCATTTTTATCAATGACCTAGAGGAAGGCGCAGAAGGGTGGGTGAGTAAATTTGCAGACGATACTAAAGTCGGTGGTGTTGTCGATAGTGTGGAAGGATGTAGCAGGTTACAGAGGGATATAGATAAGCTGCAGAGCTGGGCTGAGAGGTGGCAAATGGAGTTTAATGTAGAGAAGTGTGAGGTGATTCACTTTGGAAGGAATAACAGGAATGCGGAATATTTGGCTAATGGTAAAGTTCTTGAAAGTGTGGATGAGCAGAGGGATCTAGGTGTCCATGTACATAGATCCCTGAAAGTTGCCACCCAGGTTGACAGGGTTGTGAAGAAGGCCTATGGAGTGTTGGCCTTTATTGGTAGAGGGATTGAGTTCCGGAGTCGGGAGGTCATGTTGCAGCTGTACAGAACTCTGGTACGGCTGCATTTGGAGTATTGCGTACAGTTCTGGTCACCGCATTGTAGGAAGGACGTGGAGGCTTTGGAGCGGGTGCAGAGGAGATTTACCAGGATGTTGCCTGGTATGGAGGGAAAGTCTTATTAGGAAAGGCTGATGGACTTGAGGTTGTTTTCGTTGGAGAGAAGAAGGTTAAGAGGAGACTTAATAGAGGCATACAAAATGATCAGGGGGTTAGATAGGGTGGCGGGTGAGAGCCTTCTCCCGCGGATGGAAATGGCTGGCACGAGGGGACATAACTTTAAACTGAGGGGTAATAGATATAGGACAGAGGTAGGTTCTTTACGCAAAGAGTAGTGAGGCCGTGGAATGCCCTACCTGCTACAGTAGTGAACTCGCCAACATTGAGGGCATTTAAAAGTTTATTGGATAAACATATGGATGATAATGGCATAGTGTAGGTTAGATGGCTTTTGTTTCGGTGCAACATAGTGGGCCGAAGGGCCTGTACTGCGCTGTATTGTTCTATGTTCTATGTTCTATGAGTAGGATGGGAATAGAGGGATACGGACCCAGGAAGTGTAGAAGATTGTAGTATAGTCGGGCAGCATGGTCGGCCCGGGCTTGGAGGGCCGAAGGGCCTGTTCCTGTGCTGTACTTTTCTTTGTTCTTTGTTCTTTGTTCTTTGTTCTTTGTTCTTTGTTCTTTGTTCTTTGTTCTTTGTTTATTGTGAAATTCAGCTTTAAATTTTTCAGTTACACACTGGTTCCGAGAGACAAAGAACAAAATGAAACCGTTCGTTCTCTCCCTCCCCTTTTGTGTTCAGGCTGGTTTTAGTCGTGACACCAGGATCCAATGTCTTTTAATACAGTGTTATTACTCCTATGATTAACTGGGCGAGGTGAATTGCTGCTGTCTTTTGTTGCCTCTAATGGGACATCTGTCATGTTGCATTGTATAAGAATCCAGTCCCCTGTATTTATTAATGGAATGGCATTAGAGATCAAATATTGGCGCTGTGGGACAATGACTTTTCGGGTTAGTCCTCTGAAGTATAATGACCACATGCTTGCATCTGTTAACACCGACGATGGAAGTACTTCTCAATTAGTCATAAACTGGTGTTTGTTTTCTTTGAAAATAGAACCTTCCGGGTCAATGGAACTTGTCCTGTCAAACCCATTTTGAGCAGATTCTGGCTCTTTGCTCATCCCCAATCTTTCTTGTGACTCTACCAATGGTGTCCACGTCTTCAGCTGTCCATGAATTTCCCCTCCCTAAACCTCCCCACCTCTGTCTCCATGAAAGCCCGGGGATCATTCTTAATCAACCTATTTCCTGTCCCAATATAGCTGCGGTTCGAGAAACGCTGGAGAAATCCCACCTGTGGTGTCTTTGCGAAATCCTCCAAAGCTGGCGGCAAGGACGGCACTCCCAACAGCAGCATCCTCTCCCAAGTCAACATAATCTTTATTATTGCCACACATAGGCTTGCATTAACAGTACCAGCCTCCCCAAATAGGCGCCAGAATGTGTCGACTAGGGGCTTTTCACAGTAACGTCATTTGAAGCCTACTTGTGACAATAAGCAATTTTCATTTCATTCAATGAAGTTACTGTGAAGAGCCCCGAGTCGCCACATTCCGGCGCCTGCTCCGGTACACTGAGGGAGAATTCGGAACGTCCAATTCATCTAACTGCACGTCTTTCGGGACTTGTGGGAGGCGGAGCACCTGGAGGAAGCCCACGCAGACACTGGGGGAATGTGCAGACGCCGCAGTGACACTGACCCAAGCCGGGAATCTAACCTGGGACCCTGGCGCTGTGAAGCAACCGTGCTAAACACTGTGCTACTGTGCCACCCATGCCCAGGATAGGGGTGCTAATCACTCAAAAACCAGCTGCTCTGGGTGGGACGTCATTCGTAATCCTGACACCAGACTCTCGATCAACAGCTCTACTCAGAACTTGACCGTGGCAGGGGATCTCCAAGGAGGACTGTGGAAACGCTTTTGGGGGTGTCCTTGAAGCATCCTCGAAGAGCTCAAACATCTCTGCCGGCTCATGGTTAGGGTAGCACAGTGGTTAGCACAATTGTTTCACAGCTCCAGGGTCCCAGGTTCTATTCCCGGTTTGGGTCACTCTGTGCGGAGTCTACACGCTCTCCCCGTGTCTGCGTGGGTTTCCTCCGGGTGCTCCGGTTTCCCCTCGCAGTCCAGAAATGTGCGGGTTAGGTCGATTGCCCATGCTAAATTGACCCTTAGTGTCCAAAAAGGGTTAAGCGGGGTTACTGGGTTACCAGGATAGGGTGGAGGCATGGGCTTGAGTAGAGTGCTCTTTCCAAGAGCCGGTGCAGACTCGATGGGCCGAATGGCCTCCTTCTGCACTTTAATGTTAATGTATATGACTGTCCTGGCCTCACTGTCGTATGTCCATCCATACACCTTCCAGTAGTGGTCATTGCTTGTAACTAGGTATGAGAAACTTGGATGGCTTTGCTCACTATTGTAATCTCCCAAGGCACCACATTGAATAGTGTCATTTTTAAAAATGCATTTACGGGATGTGGGCGTTGCTGGTTAGGCCGGCATTTATTTCCCATCCCTAGTTGTCCTTCAGAAGGTGGTGGTCAGCTGCCTTCTTGAACTGCTGCAGTCCTGGATGTATAGGTACAAGCACTATTGTTAGGGAGGGAGTTCCAGGATTTTGACCCAATGACAGTGAAGGAGCGGCCGATATATTTCCAAGTCAGGATGGTGATTGACTTGGAGGGGAACCTCCAGCTGGTGGGGTTCCCAGGTATCTGCTGCTCTTGTCCTTCCAGATCGTACTGGTCGTGGGTTTGGAAGGTGCTGCCGAAGGAATCTTGGTGTGTTCCTGCAGTGCATTTTATAGATAGTACACACGGCTGCAAACGTGCCGTCGGTGGTGGAGGGCTGGAATGTTTGTGGAAGGGGTGCCAATCAAGCGGGCTGCTTTGTCCTGGATGGTGTCGAGCTTCTTCGTGTTGGAGCTGCACTCATGCAGGCAAGTGGAGAGTATTCCATTACACTCCTGACTTGTAGATGGTGGGCAGGCTTTGGGGGTCAGGAGGCGAGTTACTCGTCGTAGGACTCCGAGCCTTTGACCTGCCCTGGTAGCCGCAGTATTACTATGGCTAGTCCAGTTTCTGATCAATGGTAACTCCCCAGGATGTTGATGAAGGGTGATTCAGCAATGGTAATGCCATTGATGGTCATTGCCTGGCATTTGTGTGGCGCGAATGTAACTTACCACTTGTCAGCCCAAGCCTGGATATTGTCCATGTCTTGCTGCATTTGGACATGAGATTGCTCTTATGAGGAGTCACGAATGGTGCTGGACATTGTGCAGTCATCTGCAAACCTCACCACTTCTGACCTTATGATGGAAGCCATGGTGTGACGATGCCGGCATTGGACTGGGGTGGGCACAGTAAGAAGTCTTGCACCATGTTAAAAGTCCAAAGGATTATTTGGAATCACTAGCTTTTGGAGCGTAGCTCCTTCATCAGGAACTCCCCACTCACCTGATGGGTATGGGATAGTGTCCATGTGTGTGGGGGAGACATTGTCCATGGGTGGGGGCTGTGGGGAACCCTCAAGCTCACTTCGAGATCAGGGCACCCTTTCAAAATGGGGGCCCGATCGAGGAGCCGGTCAGGCCAGTGAGTTCAGCTCCCTAGTGATGAAAATAATTCTACCTGAATGAGAAAGTCCCCGGGCCTGGGAAAGTGACTAAGTGTGGTTAGATAGGGGTGGGGAACTCACTGACAAGAGCCGGGTTGAAACTCCCAGCCAAACCCACCTGAAATGACACCTTAGAAACTTTCCCATCGGTTTGTGTCCTTTGTCTTTTGGATGAGCTGTTACACTGAGGTCGTCCTCCTCCTTGGGTGGATCACAAGACACTATTTCGAAGAAGAACGAGGGAGTTATTCCTGTTGCCTCCAATAGTTATCAACAAAATACTGATGATCTGGTCATTATCCCGTCATTATGGCCACAGCACTGGTTGCCATGTCTTTTCCAATCACTCCTCACAAATCACACAGGAGCTTTCTGGTTGGTTGAAAAAGCAGAACTCTTGGATTGCCAGAACTCCTTATTAACTGTGATGTGGAGATGCTGGCGTTGGACTGGGGTGAGCTCAGTAAGAAGTCTTACAACACCAGGTTAAAGCCCAACAGGTTTGTTTCAAACACTAGCTCTCGGAGCACTGCTCCTTCCTCGGGTGAATGTCGCACTGCTCCTTCCTCATTCACCTGAGGAAGGAGCAGTGCTCCGAAAGCTAGTGTTTGAAACAAACCTGTTGGACTTTAACCTGGTGTTGTAAGACTTCTTCCTGTATCTGGGTGTGTGTGTGTCCCTCCACTCCGCCTCCATCTAATTGCTGCTATTGGTTATTCATTGACCCCAGGGTGGAGTTTTGCTCCCTCTGGAGTTTTTTTTTATCACTGCTTTGGTCCTGGACTCTCCCTGCTGCTAACATGTACCTTCAGAGCTGCCACCTTCCTTCAGTCACTACTTTCCCAACATGTCCAAGCGCTGTGTATTCATGAGAGGCTGTGACAAACTCCCTCAAGAAAAAACAATCGCAACACCCCAAACCCAGAGACTGGGGGGTTGTGACGACGAGTGAAGCTGACCCAAAATGTTAATCTGTTTCTTTCTCTCTCTCTTCACCAATGCTGCCAGGAGTTTATTCCGACATTGTGTTTTTATTTCAGTTCGGCAGCATCTGCAGTATTGTGCTTTTATTGATTGAGTCGGAGTCTATGATTGGCGGAGGAAAACTGTGTCTCTCTCTCACGTCTGAGACTCCTCCTCCAATCACAACTCTGCCATCACTTCCTGAAACTGACAAGTCCCTGATTCTTCCTTCGGGCAGGCTTTCTGATTGGCCGGCATCTCTTCAACAAAAACTGAACCATTTCCGTTTTATTTTTATTTTTTTTAAATCAACCCCCCCCCCCCCCCCGCTCCCAATTCTTCCACTTATTGGAAACTGCCTAGTTTGCCCATTGATTGCACTAGCCCTGCCTCCCTACAGTGCAGACAGAGGCCATTGGGCCCTTCGAATCTGCATCGGCCCTCAAAGAGCACCCCACCATAATCTTTATTATTGTATAACCTTAATCATAAGTAGGCTTACATTAACACTGCAATGAAGTTACTGTGAAAAGCCCCTAGTCGCCACATTCCGGCACCTGTTCGGGTACACGGAGGGAGAATTCAGAATGTCTAATTCACCTAGTAAGCATGTCTTTTGGGACTTGTGGGAGGAAACCGGAGCACCCGGAGGAAACCCAGGCAGACACGGGGAGAACGTGTAGACTCCGCACAGGCAGTGACCCAAGCCGGGAATCGAACCCGCCGTGAAGGAACCGTGCTAACCACTGTGCTACCCTGCTGCCCGTGGCTCAATTCGCCGACCTATCCCTGTAACCCCACCTAGGGACAAATTAGCTTGGCCAGCCCACCTAACCCGCACATCTTTGGACTGTGGGAGGAAACCGGAGCACCCGGAGGAAACCCACGCACACACGGGGAGGATGTGCAACCTCCATACAGACTCCGCACAGACAGTTGCCCGAGGTCGGAATCGAACCCGGGTCTCTGGCACTGAGGCAGCAGTGCTAACCACTGTGCCGCCCATCTCTATCTCTCTAATCCCTCTAACATCCAACCCCACAGCCCTCCCAACATATCTAGGCAGATCTAATTCTGGCCTTTTGTGCATCATAATGGCCCCGCCATTGATGGCCACGCCTTCAGTTTCTTGGGCCCAAACTCTGGAATTCCCTCTCCGCCCCTCCGTTCCTCCTCTGAGACAGTTCTTTAAAAACCTAGCCCTTTGACCAAACTTTTGGTTATCTGGCCTGATACCTCTGTCTCTCCGGACCCATGCTTTGTTTTATTGAATTTGGGGTGTTTATTAGATGCCATACAAAGTTTGTGAGGTATGAGGGGAATGGTTTCAAAGTAAATGAAATTAACGTTTTGCACAAATTCATCACGAAATTATGGTCGTTCTCCTGTACGTAACCTGTCATTTGTACTGGTGAACGATACGGTCCTGCGAGTTTGTGCTCACTCTCCTGGCATAGTCATGATCTTCTAAAATATTTCTACTTTTTATCGTTTTCTCTCCAGCTATTTTCTCAACTTATTAAATCGGCTTTTGAGGTTTTAAGTCTTTTGCCTGGCTTCGCAAATTGCTTCCAAGGAATATAACCGATACATCCTATTGAGAATGAGGAAATTCAAATGGGGTGGGTTGGGGGGAGGATGGTACTATTTTGGGGTCGGTCTTGATGGGCAGAATGGCCGTGTTTGTTGTTATGATCTTGAGAACTGGCACAACAGCTGTCGGTGCCGCTGGAAATCTGCCGGGTTGGTGTGAGACTGCGCGCAGGACAGTTGCGGCTGGCAATTTTTCCCAGTTGTCACTAGACTGGAAACTAAACCGTTGACTTTTTTTAAAAGGTCAGAAGTGCCACTGTAGCAATTATAAACTTGGCCGTTGGACAGATAATCTATCGCCGGAAAAATAGCAACATTTATCAGCAGTCAAACAATTTGAACACCATCGAATGAGTCAGAGGCTGTTAATCCAAATAGTTCATTTCATGAAAGGCAGGTTATGCTTTGTGAGGCTATTGAATGGTGAGTAATTTGTGTCTGAGCCTTTTCTGTTTCAGTAAGTGCCTCTCAAAATCCAGCTTTGGAATAGGAGCATTGATTCTAATTAGGTGATGGTTATTGGTCTGTTCTGGTAATCAAGTGGTTTGTCAATTTTATGTTTGTATCTATTTGGCTCCAATGTTATGCATTTTAAATGTAATATTCATTCTGTGGAATGTAATGCAGCACAGTGGATACTGTCCCTGTACTCGAGCCTCTGAACCACCACGTTCTGGATTCAAGTCCCACCTCAGGATTGGATGACCAAAAAAGTGGTGTTCCTAATGCGCCAAACCGTTTAAACTTGTCAATCCTTCCAACGTCAACTTGTCAATCCTTCCAACGCCACTCCAACGTCAACTTGTCAATCCTTCCAACTTCAACTTGTCAATCCTTCCAACGCTGCTCCAATGTCGACTTGTCAATCCTTCCAACGCCGCTCCAATGTCGGGCAATACGAGTGGGAGAGATTCCTGGTCTGCCCATGTGATGGAAGAGACTCAAATGTTTCTATATATATTTTTTTTTAATCCCCTAACACCATCCGTGAGAATGAATAATTTAGCGAACTAATCTTGCATGATTGAACCAACCTACTGTTGCAGACTGAATGCGGGCATTTAATATCCTTGGAAAATTATTCCATTCTTCGGCCTACAAACCATTGCACTTCGAAATTTAACATCAGCCGTAATCTCCAAAATATTTTCCTGTTTAGTACTCCAACCTAATCGATGGATTTTCAAAATAAACACGCAACCTAACTTTTCAAAAGGCGGAGATGGCAATTTGGCTTGAGCGCCGCTTCAAGTTTGCTCTGATCTGCGTTCACTCTTGGAATCAGAATGGTCACAGCACGGCAGGCCATTCGGCCTTCATGTCTGTGTTGTCACTTGACAACCAGTCCACTTCCCCGCTGCTTCACCATCACCCTGTCAATTATTTATCTTTGGGGTGTTTATTCCAAAGCCTCGATTGAACCTGCCTCCACCACTCTCTCTCTCTGGGGCAGTGCATTCCAGATCCTAGCCCCTCGCTGTCTTTCCTTTTTAAAGTAAAGGCTTCCCTCCTTCTGCCACTTGGCTTTCTATCAGTGTCTTGGTCTTGACCCTCTGCCAATGGGCATGGGATGGCATTGTGGTATTGCCGCTGGATAAGTAATCCAGGGACCTACGGTAACGCTCTGGGGACACGGGTTCGAATCCCACCTTGGTTGAATTTGAATTCAATTAAACAGAAATCCCGGGCGGGATTCTCCCAGCCCTGGGCTGGGCCGGAGAATCCCCGCGAACGCGGCCCGGCGCCGTTCTAACCTGCTCTGGGCCGGTGGGACCTCGGCGTTGAAGTGTCGGGTGGCCGCCTGTGGAGGGGGTAAAGGGGGGTCCAACCCCGGGGGGCTTCTGATGCGGCCTGGCCCGCGATCGGGGCCAGCCTCTGTGGCTGGGGGCCTCCTTTCCTACGCGCCGGCTCCTGTAGTCCTGCACCATGTTGCGTCGGGGCCGGCACGTTGAAGGAGACCACTGCACATGCGCGCGTTGGCACTGGCACCACTGCACATTGGCGCCGGCGCAACTGCGCATGCGCGGATCCCGCGGTGCACAGTTCGCGCAGGATCGGCAGCTGGAGCGGCACAAACTGCTCCAGTGCCATGCTGGACCCCTGCAGGGGCCAGAATTAGTCCCGGGAGCGGCCCATTCACACCATTGTAAAACGCGACAGCGTTTACGACCGTGTGGACACTCTGCCGCGGGATGGGAGAATCCCGCCCTTGGAATTTTAATAAGTCTAATGATGACCATGAAACTGCTATTATCATTAAAAACCTACCCGGTTCACTAATACAATGTTCTACAAACTTTTATTCCGGGGGCCCATTTTTCCCAACCCGGCCGACCTGCGCGACCCACCATTTTCTCTTATCTTGTTTGCTGCTGACAAAAGTGGAGGCTATGGTTTGGGGTCCCATTTGGCCCTCGTACTCGCTCCTCCAATGGAACCTGTTGAATGAAGGTGAAGCTTTCTGGTGTCAGAAAGTATGGAGTCTCCATCTGTCCAAAATTCTGCATTTTTTTCCTGTAAACTTTTATCAAATAAACCCCCTCTCGAACTTGTAAAAAAAAAAAATTAAAATTAAATGAATAAAATAAATGAAAAAGATAAAAATTAAATGAAGAAACCCCCCCGAACTTGTAAAACAAAAAGCTGCGGCCGTACAAAAGTAAAGTGGCCGCACTGCGCATGCGTATAGCTTTGCACGTGCGCGCCGATGATCTGGCACGTATGCGCAGTGCGGCCGCATTTTTTTTTTAACATGTTCGCGGCTGTTTTGGAGGCCGCTTGCAGCCAGCGTTATTAACAGCCGACTGTTGCGCGCAGATTTGCACGATGGGGAGCGCTGCGACGGACGGCTCCGTGACCCTCCTGACACCCGCCCATGGGTCGCGCCCCCGAGTTTGACAATGCCTGCACTAATGTCCTTTCAGAGAAGGAATTCTGCCATCCTCCTCTGGCCTAGCCTCTTGGGTCGTCATAAGAATTTACGGTGCAGAAGGAGGCCATTTGGCCCATCGAGTCTGCACCAGCCCTTACACAGAACACTCAAGCCCACATATTTACCCTATCCCAGTAACCCCCGCTTAACCTTTTTGGACACTAAGGGCAATTTAGCCTGGCCAATCCACCTAACCTGCACACCTTTGGACCGTGGGAGGAAACCGGAGCATCCAGAGGAAACCCACGCAGACACGGGGAGAACGTGCAGACTCCGCACAGACAGTGATCCAAGCCGGGAATTGAACCTGGGACCCTGGCGCTGTGAAGCAACTGTGCTAACAATGTGCTATCGTGCTGCCCACATGCTCCATGTGACTCCAGCCAAGCACTAATGTGGTTGGTGCTTAACTGCTCTCTGATGTGGCCGAGTAAGTCACTCCGTATCAACAGCTGGAACATCAATAAGGAATGAGACAGGACGGGACCCGGCATTGACCTAGTCACCAGAAACGGCAAACCCAGTTCTGTCGACTCTGCAAAGTCCTCCTTGCTAATATCTGAGGGCTTGTGCCACAATTGGGAGGGCTGTCCCAGAGATTAGATCATCAACAGCCTGACACAGTCATACTCACAGAATCATACCTTACAGATAATGTCCCAGACAGCACTATGCTCAATCCGGTGTCACCAGCAGGTCAGAACCAGCAGAGGTGGCGACGGCACGGGTGGTATCCAGTCGGGAGTGAGTTGCCCTTTGAATCCTTAACATTGACTCTGGACCTTAGAGGTTTCATTGCTTCAAGTCAAACATGGGCAAGATAACCTCTGACCCCATTCCGTCCACTGCCACCTGATGAATCTGTGCTCCTCCATGTTGAACACTATTTGAAGGAAGCACTGAGGGTGGCAAGGGTGCGGAATGTACTCTGGGTGGGGGACTTCCGTGTCCTTTTACTCTGGCTGAGTAGCCCCACAGCTGGCTGAGTCCTGAATGATGTAGCTGGACTCTGGCAGGTGGTGACAGAACCAACAAGCGGGAAAAATAGACTGGTCCTCACCAGCCTGCTTGTTGCAGATGCATCTGTCCATGACAGTATTGGTAGGAGTTACCACCGCACAGTCCTCGTGGAGACAAAGTCCCGTCTTCACATTGAGGATACCCTCCATTGTGCTGCGTGGCACTACCACCGTGCTAAATGGGATAGAACCATAGAATTCCTACAGTGCAGAAGGAGGCCATTCAGCCCATCGAGTCTGCACTGACCCTCCTAAAAGAGCACCGGACCAAGGCCCACTTCCCCACATAACCTACACACTGGGTAATTTAGCATGGCCAATCCACCTAACCTGCACATCATCTTTGGACTGTGGGAGGAAACCGGAGCACCCGGAGGAAACCCACGCACCCACGGGGAGAACGCGCAAACTCCACTCAGACAGTCTCAAGATCAGAAATGAAACCGGGTCCCTAGCGTTGAGGTGGCAGTGCCAACCACTGTGCCACCGTGATCGATTCAGAACAGATCTTGCAACTCAAATGGGCGTCCGTGAGGCACAGTGGGTCATCAGCCGATCTGTCCTCCACCCCCTGGCCGGGCATATCCCCCACTCTACCACCATCACCAAGCCAGGGGATCAACCCTAGTTCAATGAAGAGTGCAGGAGAGCGTGCCGGGAGCAACACCAACCAGACAGAAAAATGAGGTGCCAACCTGGTGAAGCTACAACACAGGACTACTTGTGCGCCAAACAACATAAGTACCTAATGATAGAGCTAAGGAATTCCACAACAATCCGATCTAAGCAGACCTTCCACATCCAGCTGATAATGATGGTGGACAATTAAACAACTCATTGGAGGAAGAGCTGCCACAAACATCTCCATATTCAATGGTGGAGCAGTCCAGCTCACCGGTCTAAACACTGAGGCTGGAGCATTTGCAATAATCTTCAGCCCGAAGTGCCAAATGGATGATCCAATGTCTCCTCCAGAGGGCCCCAGCATCACCGATGTCAGTCTTCAGCCAATTCGATTCACTCCACCTGATATCAAGAAACGGCTGAGGTACAAGATGCCGCAAAGGCTATGGGCCCTGACGATATTTCTGCAATAGTCCTGAAGACCGGTGCCCCAGAACTTTCCGCGCCCCTAGCCAAGCTGCTCCAGCACAGCTACAACACTGGCATCTACCTGGCAATGTGGAAAATTGCTCGGGTATGTCCTGTGCACCCTACTGCCTCATCAGTCTACTGTCAATGATCAGCAAAGTGATGGCAGGGGTCACCAGCAGGGCTATCAAGCAGCACTTGCTTTGTAAAACCCTCAGGGTTTGGGTGCTGCCAGGGTCACTCAGCTCTGACCTCGGTCTCCTTCAAATATGGACAAAAGAGCTGAATGTCAGAGGTGAGAGTGACTGCCCTTGACGACAAGGCAGATTTGAATATGGCATCACGGGAGCCGGAGCAGATCTGGAATCGGGGGGGGGGGGGGGGGGGGGGGGAACTCTCTCCACTAGTTGGAGTCACACCCGGCACAAAGGAAGATGGTTGTGGTTGTTGGAGGTCCATCATCTCAGTCCTGGGACATTCCTGCAGGTTCCTCAGGATAGTGCCCTAGGTCCAACCATTTTCAGCTGCTTCATCAATGACATTCCGCCAGTCATAAGGTCAAAAGTGGGGATGTTCCGTTCAGTACCATTTACTACTCCTCAGAGACTGAAGCAGTCCACGTGCAAATGCAGCAAAACCTGGATTCCTCCCACAGATCCCTGCCTCCAGTGCTTCAAGCCACCCCTTTTACAAGCACCTATTGCTTCCAGTGCCTCAATCCCACTTCTTCCTGACTGCCCGTAACTTTAAATACACCCAGGTTTGGCTTTCTCTTTTTAAAATTTTGTTTTTAGCCCTTCCTTAATGTGGATAGGGCAAATCCTTAACCCATCTCGTATTGCCTGCTCCAGAACCCCCAGGGCAAATCCTTAACCCATCTCATTGCTTGTTCCAAACCCCCCAGGACAAATCCTTAATCCATCTCATTGCTTGCTCCAGATGGGTTTTTACAACAACCGATGACTGTTTCATGTTCGCCATTAATGAGACGAGCTTTATATTCTAGACTTCTTATTAATAGAATTTAAATTCCACCGGCTGCTGTGGTGGGATTTGAACCTGTGACCCCAGAGCAGGTGTCTAGGCCTCTGGATTACTGCTCCAGGGACATTACACCACCATCTCTCCTTTTCTGTATGTGTTCATACAACGACCTATGCAGCTGGACCCCCCACGTCTCTTTAGACTTCCACTTGGTACAATACTTTGGGCGAATGCACGGTCAACTGCAACCCCACAGACCCCGGAGTCCCAACATAAGTGAACTAACATCAATTTTCCTGAGATCTGCACAGGGCTAAATCGCTGGCTTTGAAAGCAGACCAAGGCAGGCCAGCAGCACGGTTCAATTCCCGTAACAGCCTCCCCGAACAGGCGCCGGAATGTGGCGACTAGGGGCTTTTCACAGTAACTTCATTGAAGCCTACTTGTGACAATATGCGATTTTCTTTCTTCTTTCTTTCTCTCCAGTGAGTTACAGTACCATGTCAATAAGTAAAATATTAAAAAATACATTATTTATTTATTTACGAGGAAAAAGATGAATATATAATGGTAAGACTAGAACAATGGTCTGCTGATCTAACTGTTCCCCAAACCCTGTCCCACCCTCTACCCACATAGACACACAAACATACGGTGGGGTTAGGGAAAGGATTGAAAATAACAGGGATTAAAAGGCGTGAGATGGTTCTTTGCTGCCGATGTAGCAGTCTTTGTAGCAGGCAATCTTCTGATGGTCTTAAACTAGAACCTGCAGGCTGTAGAATACTCTGTGGTAAGTCACTTTTAACAATCTGGGTCTTCACTGAGAATGCTGCCTGGTTTGGAGGGTAGGTCTTATGAGGAAAGGTTGAGGGAGCCAGGGCTTTTCTCTTTGGAGCGGAGGAGGATGAGAGGCGACTTAATAGAGGTTTATAAGATGATGAGGGGGATAGATAGAGTGGACGTTCAGAGACTATTCCCTCGGGTGGATGTAGCTGTTACAAGGGGGCATAACTGAGGTTCGGGGTGGGAGATATAGGAGGGATGTCCGAGATAGGTTCTTTATTCAGAATGGAATGGACTGCCTGCTGTGATAGTGGAGTCGGACACTTTAGGAACTTTCAAGCGATTATTGGATAGGCACATGGAGCACACCAGAATGACACGGAGTGGGATAGCTTGATCTTGGTTTCGGACAAAGCTCGGCACAACAGCGAGGGCCGATGGGCCTGTACTGTTCTGTGTTCTAAGTTGGCCGGAAGCATTGTAATGGCTCAGCCAGGAGCTGATCGACCCGAGATCAGCTGTGTGCTGCTTCATAGGATTTCACAGAACAGTGACAAAATAGAGACTGCCTTCTGTTCCAGAATTTTCTGAAAAGCTCCACTAATCTCAAACAAAAACAGCATGTCCCAGAATTTCAGATGTACTGGTTAGCTGCTTGCCAAGTCCATCAAATGACACCATGGTCCATGCCATAATGCATCCAGGGGAGATCTGGGCCAGTACGTGAAACCAGGGGTGTTTCCAGTTTAACTAAATTGACCAAAGGCTGCAGGTTAAACAAGAACTGCAAGTTGCAGGGTCAGGGATTAAAAAACAAACACGAAATAGACCAGGATTTAACAAGATCCTTACAGATTGTTTTTAACTTCTCACTATTTACAAAGCACCCTGTTCTATTCCTTTTCGTAGGTCCAAAGTGCACGGTTTCACATTTGCCTACGTTGGACAGCACTCTCTGCCAAATCATTTTTAATTAAGCAATTGAAATCTATCTCTTCCATCTGTAACTCTTGCAATGCTGCTAAACAGGTAAATGAGCAGTTTATAAACTGTCAGCGAAGACTGTTTATAAAAAAAAAAAAAGAAACTGTGACTCTTTTTGCAAGAAAAAGGAGAAAGTTGAGGTGTAACATAAACAGAAAGGACCACAGGGGACATAGATTGGGGGTGGGGGGGAAGAATGGGGGCAGAAGGGGCGGTTCAACACGGTATAAATAGTTGACCCTCAACCTGTTTGGCTGTGTTATGAACTCTGGCCATCAAATCCGCTCAAACCTTTGAGCTCATAGACATAGTCCTAGAATATACAGTGCATAAGGAGGCCATTCAGCCCATCAAGTCTACACCGGCCCATGGAAAGAGCACCCTACTTATTCCCATGCCCCCACCCTATCCCCATAATCCAGTAGCCCCACTTCACCTATGATGGGCTGAATGCTGGTTTAGCAGAGTGGGTTAAACAGCTGGCCTGTAATGCAGAACCAGGCCAGCAGCACTGGTTCAATTCCCGTACTGGCGTCTCCAAACAGGCGCCGGAATGTGGCGACTAGGGGCTTTACACAATAACTTCATTGAAGTCTACTTGTGACAAGCGGTTATTAATTATTATTACCTTTTGGACACTAGGGAGCAATTTAGCATGGCCAATCCACCTAACCGCACATCTTTGAACTGAGAGAGAGCATCTGGAGGAAACCCACAACAGACACTGGGAGAACGTGCAGACTCCACACAGGCAGTCACCCGAGGCTGGAATCGAACACGGGTCCCTGGCGCTGTGAGGCAGCAGTGCAAACCACTGTGCCACCCTGCTGCCCCTTGGTGAGTGGTAAGGACATTGCCCACGGTACGCAAGACCTCCTCATCAGTACAGGATGGCCAGCCTGGAATATAGAAGAAACCTATTTATCCAGAAAGTTGTTCAATGCTTTCCTGGGTCGTCACTGGCTGGGCTGGTGTTTGTTGGCCTTCCCTAATTGCCCTGGAACTGAGTAGCTTGCTGACCATTTCCAAGAGCAGTTAAGAGTCCACCACGTTGCTGTGGGTCTGGAGTCGCATGTAGGTCAGATGGGGTAAGGAGGGCGGATTTCTTTCGCTGGGTGAGCCAGGTGGGGTTTTACGACGATCGCTGATGGTTTCATGCTCACCATTACAGAGACTAGCTTTATAATTCCAGACTTATTAATCAAATTCAAAGTTGTGCCTGCTACTGTGGTGGGGTTTGAACCCAGACCTCCTGGATTACGAATCATTACCACTAAGTCTCCGTGAATATATTTTCTTAAATTTTAAAATTTTAGAATACCCAATTCATTTTTTCACAATTAAGGGGCAGTTTAGCGGGGCCAATCCCCCTAACCTGCACATCATAGATCATAGAATTTACAGTGCCGAAGGAGGCCATTCGGCCCATCGAGTCTGCACCGGCTCTTGGAAAGAGCACCCTACCCAAGGTCCACACCTCCACCCTATCCCCATAACCCAGCAACCCCACCCAACACTAAGGGCAACTTTGGACACTAAGGGTAATTTATCATGGCCAATCCACCTAACCTGCACATCTTTGGACTGTGGGAGGAAACCGGAGCACCCGGAGGAAACCCACGCACACACGGGGAGAACGTGCAGACTCCGCACAGACAGTGACCCAAGCCGGAATCGAACCTGGGACCCTGGCGCTGTGAAGCAATTGTGCTATCCACAATGCTACCATGCTGCCCTTATGGTCTTTGGGTTGGGGGGATGAAACCCATGCAGACACGGGGAGAATGTGCAAACTCCACACGGACAGAGACCCAGAGCTGGGATCGAACCTGGGACCTCGGCGCCGTGAGGCAGCAGTGCTAACCACTGCACCACCGTGCTGCCCCTCTCTCGTGAATATGTGGAGCGTGCTTACCACGGGGCGTAATCACGGCAAATAATGTAGAATCACAGAATTGTTACAGCACAAAAAGAGACCAGCGCTTCTGCGCTGGCTCTGAATGAACAACTCTCTTACTGCCATTCCCTGCACACTCCATCCACTGGCCTTCTCTCCTTAACCCCACACATTCTCCCTTGTCAGATAATTCCCCCTTTGAATTACTAGATTCAACCTGCCTCCACCATGCTCCTCGAGCAGTGTTTTCCAGACCCTAACCACTCATGACGTGGATTTATTGAGGGAGAAAAGCTCACCCAACATATACGAGGGAGGAAGTAACAGAAGGAAATGTTGATAGGGTCACGTGAGGCAGCATGGTAGGAGGCTTTATGGAGCATAAAGCTAGCATGAAACTTTAATGGGCCGAATAGCCTCCACTTGTGCCCTTTTGCTCCTGGCCTTTGAAAGCCATTGGTGAGATTTGGAGTTCTTGTGCACCTCCCCGGCCAACGCAATAGCGGGTTCGCGATGAATGTTGTCGTGTTGGGTGTTCCGCTATACAGACGAACCAACACGGTTGTAGATGGTACAACTCTGTTTTATTACTCTTGATAACAACATCTGTAAACTTATGACTGTGGTTTGTATTTTACCCGTTAACCTGTGGACTCAGCCCTAACACTATCTTAGAGAGGCACTCAGCACATGGTGTATGTCTGAGTGGCACGTTTGTGAGCTCTGTGCCCTGAGCTGTCTCCTGCTGGAATGAGCAGGAACTGTGGTGTTCCCCATTTTATAGTGCGTGTGCTCTCACTGGTGATTGGCTGTGATGTTGCGTGTGTGTTGATTGGTCCGTTGATCTGTCCATCAGTGTGTGTGTGTGTGTGTGTGCACCATGGTATGTTTATCTGAACATCATGACAAATGGCACTTAGCCTAGTTAGTGAGTCACATTCTGGAGGGGGCGGAATCCACTGGCAAAAATGTGGCACTGATGCACTAGGCGTCAAGAACCACAAAGACGTGTGAGACTTTAACCAAGGCTTTAATACACTACATAGGAAGCTTACCGGACACAGACAACCCCAGACAAAATGGGTCAGGTCTCAGAAGCTGGGTCTTATACCTAACGGGGGAGTGGCCAAGGCGGAGCTCTCCGTGGCCAGGTCGGGTTACATACAGGTGACCGAACCGCTACAGTACAATACACAGTACAATACACAGGATTACAGGGCCACGTTACACACAACTATTATATAACTATGTACAATGCTAGGGCAGTACAGTGGTGTATCACCACAGGCACAGACTGAAAAAGGCAATGTCCATCGAAGGTCGGTTCTCCAGGACTCCCATGTGAAGTGGTGGGAGGAGATCCGTAAGGGCCATTTGGACCTGATCGCTGTGCTGCATAACGGCCCCCGTCATTGAGAGGCTGGAGCCTAAAAGGCACTGACTGCCATTGGCGCCAAAGCAGATCCTGCTGAGCGGCTGCGGGAAGCCTGGGGTGAATGAAGTTCGTCAACGAGAGCTTTGTTACCAGGCGGCTCCATGCCAGCCGGGGACAGGGGTTCGATGGGAACGGTCTGGAAGTGTCTACCCAAGTAAATCAGCCAGGCTTGACATTTGTACAGCGTGACTGGAGTGCCATCACCATGGGTTATGTGCGTCTTAATTAGATGGGAATGAAAAGCTGTGACGAAAAGCTGTCTGAACATTTAACCGAGTAGAGTCGCTCCCATCAATATTCACCTCATGAATGCAGCCTCTGTTTAGGGATGTTGTGTTCAGGCTGAAGCCGAGACATTTATTGGCCACATTGAATCTCTAATTGTTCTTTTCAGGAAACCGCACTGTAGTTGTTGGTGTGCAGTCTGTGCACCCCCCCCCCCCCCCACACAGACTCGAAAGAAAGGCATGAGTTTATAGTGCCTGCCACTACCTTGAATCCCCAAAGCACTTTACAGCCAGTGGATGGCATGTCACCATCCTGAGACAGGCAACACGGCCACTACACAGCAAGATCCCGCAAACAGCAATGACATTATGGCCCGGAAAATCTTCTGTGTTTAATATTGTTCGACTGATCGATTTTGGCCCAGCAGACATCCCTGGTCTTTAAAATTGGGATCTGGGATCCTCTCTGTCTGCCTTTAGTGAGCAGATGCGGTCTTGTTTGAATGTCTTATCCGGACGGCAGCACTGCTGACAGTGCGGCACTCCCTTCAGTGTTGCGCAGGGAGTGTTGGCCTAGTTTTTGTGCTCAAATCCTGGAGCGTGACTTGAACCGATGATCTTCTGAAGGTATGGCCATGTGGAGTGTGGTTGTGTTCACGGTTTGTCCTGTGGGCTAATGAAATCTACCAAAAACATATAAAACTACAGCCTGACTGAACGTTGTGTCTGTTGTACATCATTACGGCGGAAAAATAAGAGGAAGGATACATTTGGTCTTGAGGAGATTTACTGAGCTGATGCTGAACTGCGAGCATCATGCTGTGAGGCAATATTACACAAACTGGTGTTTTGTTCCCTGGAATTTAGAAGGATAAGGTGGGGGGGGGGGGGGGGGGGATTTCATCAAATGTTTCAAGATATTAAGGGAAACTGATAGTTTCTTATCTACCCTGTGGCATGTCTAGGACTTGGGAACATAGTCTGAGAATTGGAGCCAGACCTTCTTGGAAGTGAAATTAGAACCATTTCTACACACAAGATCTCTTGTTGAAAGGATCAAATAGCTTTCCCCCGCTCCCATGTCCTTGGCGAATGGCCATTGTTCAGTTCATGTGAAACTGATGGGTTTTTTTGGTCAGCTGAAGGTTTTAAGGAGTTATTGGGTTGGGGGGTTGGACCGCCATGGTCTTAATTGAATTGCAGACCAGGTTTGAGTGGCTGACTGGCCTTCTCTTGTCCCTATGTGATATTAATCTTTTATTTCTCTCCTTCAGCAGGGTCCCACATGGTGGATGGATGGTGTGGGGATTTGAGGTGGAACGATGGTGATTCTACAGCAGGTAAGGTTGTCTGCAACACCATTCATGGACGCAAAAAGCTATAGGAAATCTGGGACTCATTTTCCCCCCCCCCTCCCCCTCCAGATGTTGTTGAGACTATGGTGGGGTGAGGGAGGTGATTGTGTTGGGTGGTGGTCAATTGAAATTTTCCACACTGATTCTTGATAGGCAGGGGCATTAATGAATGCGGAGCCAAGGTAGGTTGATGCGTGAAGATACAGATCATCCATGAGCTAATGGACGAGACCCTGCTTGAGGATCTATGTGGCCTCCTCCCGCTGCTCCTCCCTTACTCCAGTTGTCCATACCTCCTTGCTTTGAAAGGAAAACCTTTGGATAATGTGGAATGGATTTAAGGATTGCAGCCAAGAACGGTTTGGACTCTTATCGGACTGATAGCTGGTTCATGTTATGAAACTTGAAATTCCTGTTCCTATGTGGCAATCCCAGCATTTTTTGGATGTGGCATTATGGGAATACTTTGCAATGATTTTTCTTTTCCCCATCTGTCATCACTGTTGGAAGGAGAGAATTTGTACCCACCTTGAAGAATTATTTTGTGTGATTTTTGCATTTCCCGTGTCCTGTTGTGCTGTTGAGAGAGGCAGCTATTTAGAGAGGCGCAGCTATTTAGAGAGGGGCAATGTGTTGGTTTTGAGGTATTAATCGGAATTATGGCCCAGGGATTAGAATCCAGAGAAATCGATCCTACTCACAGAAGCTGGACACTGAATTCTTTCTTCCAGATTCTATATTGCATCCGGAATACATCGCATGTGGATTCATTTGTATATAGTAATGGAATTTTAATCTCTTGTACTGTTGATTTGCTTCAAGTGTCAAATGTTCTCATTATTCTTCCTACCTACCCCCTCCACTTTCTGTTTGTTCAACTAACTGGCAAAGTTGCTCAAAGGATTTCTGACATAACCTCTCTTCACAGGGGAGTGATTGAAATGAAGGAGACTTTTGGTCACGAATTGGGAAAAGCTCTAGGGCTGGTTAGCACGGAGGGATCATCAAATGAAATGATCAGTAGCCTTAAAATGTACCGCCACCGCCACAAGAGGGAGCAAGGTGCAAAGCCAAAGAGTCCTGCGGAAGTTTTTGAAACTTCGTCCAAAGTTCTGTCTCCTGTCTGTAATTGTGGCACTTGTTATTTTAATGAGTTGGGAAAGTTTGTTGCTAAACCTGCCAGTGTGACATCTCTGGGTCAGTGGTGAATTTTCGGCTCTGTATTCGCACAGGAGTTTAGATCCTGGAACCTGACAATTAATGAGAGGGTACGACCACTGAGTGAGTCTGTTCGTGGTGATTGGCTGGCCCTTGCCGTCAGTCGTTCTAAAGTTTCGCCATCCAGCCACCATGCAAGTGTACCAATGGCCATTTGGCTAATTGGGCGGCACGGTAGCACAGTGGTTAGCACTGTCGTTTCACAGCGCCAGGGTCCCAAGTTCGATACCCGGCTTGGGTCACTGTCTGTGCATAGTCTGCACGTTCTCCCCGTGTCTGCGTGAGTTTCCTCCGGGTGCTCCGGTTTCCTCCCACAAGACGTGCTGTTAGGTAATTTGGACATTCTGAATTCTCCCTCCGTGTACCCGAACAGGTGCAGGAATGTGGTGACTAGGGGCTTTTCACAGTAACTTCATTGCAGTGTTAATGTAAGCCTACTTGTGACAAAGATTATCATCATTATTATTATGCGTTGGAACATAGAAAGCCTGCTCTGGTACGATACCAGGATGGACTCCTCAACCTTGCAAAACCCCGGATCGGTCAGCAGGACTCTTGGCGTCAGATAAACAAATCAAAGCCTTAAGCACAATCCAGACTGATACACCTGTGCTCTCTTAGTGGACAAGGTGATAGACCGAGGTCCACCTTCCGTCACTTGGTGCTGTGTGGTTGTTTCCCGGGAGGAGTCTAGAAGCAAAGGGCATAATCTCAGAGTGAGGGGTCACCCATTTAAGACCGAGATGAGGAGGAATTTCTTCTGAGGGTAGTGACTCTGTGGAATTCTTTACTGCAGAGGTTTGTAGAAGCAGGGGTCGTTAGACATGCTCAAAGTTGAGATAGACAGAATTTTAATCAGTAAGGAAATTGAGTATTATGGGGAAAATGGAGTTGGGGATTATCATATCTGATCAGTTATGATCTCATTAAATGGCGGAGCAGACTGGATGGGCCAAATGGCCTACTTATGGTCTCTCGAGTGGACCCCCAGGGACAGTAAGGTCAGCTCCTTCCTATGGAGGGAGTGCAACAAAGCCTTACTCGGCTGATTCCTGGGATTGGGGGAGGGGGAAGAGACTGTCAAATGAGGAGGGACTAAGCCTGTTACGATGATATTCATCGGAATTTAGAAGACTGAGGGGGGCTCTCATAGAAACTTACAAAATTCCAGAGGATTTGACAGGGTAGAACTACAGGTCATAGTTTGAGGAGAAGGGCTGAACCTTTTAGGACTGGGCTGAGGAGAAATTTCTTCACCCAGACAGTGGTGAGTCGGTTGAATTCTCTACCACAGAATGTAGTTGAGGCCAAAACGTTGTGTGATTTCAAGAAGGAACTAGATATCGCTCTTGGGGCTAAAGGGATATGGGGCATCAGGGTATTGACCTTGATAATCAGCCACGATTATGATGAATGGTGGAGCAGGTTCGAAGGGCCGAATGGGCTTCTCCCGGTTCTGTTTTATATGTATGTATGTTGGAGGGATGTGAGAATGGTGCAGGTTAGGGAGCACTGAGTGCACAATACTATGCCCATAGACAGCAGCATGACATCACTAGAAGGGAAGTGCATCATGTGATCTAGTCTTAGTTTCACTTTGGCCTGTGAGAAGACACAACACGCACTGCTCTGCTACTGATGACTTCACACCCATGTCTGTGTGCTCTCCTGTGCTTAGTTTGATTAAACTAACTCCCAACATGTTTGCACAATCCCTAACGAGTGATTGGCGTCTTTATTTGGAAAAAAAAACGACAAGGATTTAGATGAGAATTTTTGATTTGAGTTGTCGGAGGACTTTCATAGGATTTACAGTGCAGAAGGAGACCACTCGGCCCATTGAGTCTGCACCGGCCCCCGGAAAGAGCACCCTATCTAAGCCCACACCTCCACCCTCTCCCCGTAACCCAGTAACCCCACCTAACCTTTTTAGACCACTAAGGGCAATTTAGCATGGCAAATCCACCTAACCTGCACATCTTTGGACTGTGGGAGGAAACCGGAGGAAACCCACGCACACACTGGGAGAACGTGCAGACTCCGCGCAGACAGTGGCCCAAGCCGGGAATTGAACCTGGGACCCTGGAGCTGTGAATCAACAGTGCGAACCACCGAGGGTCAATGGAGGTTAGAGAGGACGGGGGGGGGGGGGGGGTGAATTTTACCCACCCTTGTGTGAAAGCATAGCCAGTTGCATGTTGTAGGATAATGGCGTCTGCTGTCTTTTTTTAGTCTAGAATCCAATTTATAAAATAAATCTGTTTACTGAGCTGTGAAGTACTGCTGTATCACCTTAAACCTCTGTGCTGTGTTCATTGTCCTTTGAGCTGCTATAATACCGAGTGAATCTAATCCTCGGAGCCTGTGTTGCATCTGTCTGGTATGTCGTTCATCCCTCCGGGACTGCTTAACGATGTCTGAGCAAAGTTTTATCCATTGCTGCAGTCCTAAATTGATTTTGACTGCTTTGTTTGCGTATGTACAGTGAGCGCCTTAACGAGCTGGAAGTTGGGGCAAAACTGAGTCACTGATTTGTTCCTTTTTTGTCTTAGTTTAACCTCGTGGATTGTGAGTTCATTCTCGCTCTCTCTCTCTCTCTCTCTCTCTCTCTCTCCCTCCCTCCCTCCCTCCCTCCCTCCCTCCCTCCCTCCCTCCCTCCCTCTCTCCCTCTCTCCCTCTCCCTCTCTCTTCCCAAAGTATCTGTGCAGCGAAGCGTTTGATGTCAGAGGGGGATATAGTGGTTCTGAATCCAAATGTCCGAGATTTGTCACTGTTCTGATTGGTGATGGAGTAGACCCAAGTGTAAGGTATTCTTGCGTAGCCATGGCAACCAGTGGCTTGCATGAAGTGACGGCCGGTTACACGGATGCCGTGGTGGTCGGTGAGGCGGTGAAATCATTGTGGGATCGAATCGAACGTTCCAACTCTCCGGTAATTCTTTTTGTCTTGTGCCAATGTTTCTGGCTGGGTTTGGGAGCCGAGGGCGGGGAGAGCTGCACGTGGGAGACGCCCAGCAGGAGATGTTGGTAGGCTACACGTATGAGGAGGGCTGCCCATGCACGTGTTGCCGCAGTGGAAGATTCATGTCGTGTTATGTTAATTTAACAGGTCTTTCTCTCCTTCACTCTATCTCAATACTCACTGTGCTGTGCCTGAATGATAACTGGAGCGCACCATTCTGCACTCCTCCATCCCTGCTTCACCATATCTATGACTGGAGTTATACAGTACAGAATAATGCCATTCAGCCCATCAAGTCTCTTCCTTGCGTCACCCTTGTTTGGCCTGGTTCTAATTTTCATATCGTTCTAGACTCTCCCGACCAGCTCCAGAAGAAGTAGCCCTTCTGCCTTTTGTTCTCCGCTCAGAGTTGCCAACGCTCAGCTCGCCTTACCTCCCCACCACCCCTCAATCCGTCCGCTTGCCGCTAAATGATCAGATTGCTAATCTGACATCCCGTACTGAGTGGACAGGAATTTCCTCGACGTTGTCGTCTTGGTTGCTGCAGCAAACTCCATTTCCGAATTGTTAGTGGCACAGTGGTTAGCACTGCTGCCTCACAGCACCAAGGACCCGGGTTCAATTCCGGCCTTGGGTGACTGTCGGTGTGGAGTTTGTACGTTCGCCCTGTGTCTGTGTGGGTTTCCTCTCACAGTCCAAAGATGTGCAGGTTGGGTGGATTGGCCGTGATCAATGCCCGTGGTTACGAGGATGGAGCCTAGATGGTGTGTTCTTTTGAAGGGACAGTGCAGACTTGATGGGCCGAATGGCCTCCTTTTCTACTGTAGGGATTCTCTAGATTTGGACTCCGTCACCCCCCCCCTGAGACTGAACTAACCTGTTCGCAACCTTTGTTGTGATCTTCTATGGACCTCGTATTTGTGCCATCACGGAGACTACCTATTTCCACTTTAGTGACTGCCTTGGCTCCTGTGCTGTCAAAACGCCTATTCATGCCGTTGCTACTTCTGGACCCAACTATTCCAATGCACTTCGTTGCTAACTTTTGGTTGGCTCTTAAATCGTAATTTGCTCTGTTTGTTTAACCTTTGCTCTAGAGTCACCAGGTATCTTTATGATACCGCCACGAGGTTCAAGTTCAAGTAATGATCAATAACTCAACACACCAATTAGTAAGATTCAAATCAAAGCACATTTATTATACACCGTAAATCACTACTCGTGCATAAACTCTACTCATGCATAAACTCTACTTTCTAGGCTATTCCTATCACTAAAAGGCCTATACCTGGCTTCGGAATTGGCCCACCAGGTCAGGGGAACAAATGGCCTTTTGTTCAGGTCCTGAGTCTGCAGGATTCAAAAGCTGGTATGGACTGGTAGCTAGGAGCGCCTATCTCGTAGCGAGCGTTGATTTGAGACTTACTTGGTTGGCGGCAGCGAGGCAGGTCACTGTCAAGGGTTGGTTCAAGTTGCTGAGTGACCCTGCCAAAGAAGAACGATTTGAACTTGGGGGATTTACTTTATAGTCCCCAGGGGCTTCCCGCCCTTCGGGGCGGACCCCGTACCTGGTTCCAAGTGATTGGACTGCGTTCCGATCACTTGGATCGATTTCTCCAATACTGGAGTTGTTCCCTGATCGTTGGCGATCCCAAAATGTCCGTTGGCCTTCCTTTGTCTTGGCTCCTCCTGGCGCCGAGGAGTCTGGCTTGGCTTTATTCACCTTAACTGTTGCCATTGTGCCCTGGAATCGCTCATTACTATGCAGATGACTGCTGGTTTCAGTGCTGTCTGGTTCCTTACAGGTTTCAATACACATGATTTCTGTATTTGCTAGTCTCTGCCTGTGTTGGCTGAATTTCCCTTCAGCCTTTGCGGTTCTCCATTTTAAGTCGGGAAGTGGCCAACTCGGGTGGCTACAACTTCTCTGGCTGCTCTCCCACATTCTGCCCTCTGTGCACTTTCTCGATTTTGCTGCCTGTGTCTTAGCTCGTAGAAAAATCAGGCTCCCCTTTGACCAGGAGAGCCTAGGTCAAATGTATAGACTCGAAATTCTCATTCTTGTTTTCAAATTCCCCATGGCCTCGGCCCTCCCTATCTCTGTAACCGCCTCCATCTCCACAATCCCCTCCCCAGATATCTGCGTCCTCAAATTCTGGCCTCCTTGTGCATTCCTGGTGCTCCACGATTGGTGGATGTTGCCAAGGTCCCTCCCTACACCCCTCTATACCACTGTCCGCATTTAAGATGCTCCTTAAATATACCTCTTTGACAAAGCTTTTGGTCACCTGACCTAATATCTCCTTGTATGGCTCAGTCTCATATCTTACTCATAATGCTCCTGTGAAGGAGTTTTGAGATGTGTTATTGCATTAAAGGTGCTTTACAAATGCAGACTGTCTTTCTTTTCAGTGCTGGAGGTAATGATCACGTCAGGCGCTGTTGGTTATGGGTCTTCGCTTCCTGTAGAGAGCTTAGTGGTGAGTTAATGTCTCTCCTTTATAGCAACCGTGTTTCTGCCCACACCACCTGGGCTGTTGTGTTCTGTTGTCTTGTCGTTGCAATGGTTCATACAGAACTGCTGATGACTTACTGACTATGATAATTTATTAGTTAACCAGTGGAAGGATCACCTACAGAATGCGATACAGACTACGTTGCTCTGGAACTACCCAATGTGCGACTGTCGCATTACAACCAACTCACGACAGACGGATGTCACATGACTGATGTATGACACCACCTGCTGGTGGGAGGCCGCATTGCTGAGTGTATGCAATATTATTCACTGGCATATCACCACATCTCCCTTCCTTTGGAGATGTTGATCTTTGTACACAAACATGCACTTTACGTACTTGGTTTATGTATAAACAGATTTAACTAATGCGTCCATAGACATGATATGCCTGCCAGGCATGTGTGTCTTGTGCGCAGTGCGTTGGGACCACCCCACTGATCATATGGGCTCTTTTTTTTGAAGACCGGGTTCCTTGACGGTCATTTATGTTTTGGCCTTTTTAGACGATGCGCCTTGACACCGGGTGTAGGCCATCCTGGAGTTGTGTGGTCTCCGGCTTGTCAGTCACATTGTCGACGTCTCCTTTCTTTGTGTCCTCGGCGGGACTCGTGTCCCCCACTCTCCTTCTCTGCCTCTTTTTTGTTTTTAGTGCCACTTTACGACCGCTCTGCTTATCTTTTTTGCAAGCTACCTTCTAGAGTGCTTTTCGTCTTTGGTATGGCTCTGGTAGCACCCATCTTGCCACTGGCCTGCGCCATGGAGCCAGGGTGTTGTGGGTTATCTGTAGAGACGCCTCGTGTCGGCAGGCTTCCGAGGGACTGCAGCACCTTTAGCGACCAGCTGCCAGAGCCTCACCCTCTGGTGTCTGGGATGGATTACCCTCTGCTGTCTGGGTTGCCTCACATTCTGGTATCCGGGTAGGATTAGCATCATCAACACTGGCCGCTGCCCCTTTATCTTGTCCTTAAGCCGCAAGTGATAGCTCCTCATCATCCGATATCATGATACACACCTCATCTTTTTCAGATAGCCCAGATGGGGACTCATCCTCATTGTGTATGTACATGTCATCCAGCACTGTGGAACTGCACCCCGATTCGGCATCAGCTGTCATCATGGCGCTGCCTCCGGATGCCATCATTTGCTCGTCTAACTCCCCCTGCAGTGGAATGGCCTCATGTCTCGGGGAGTCCACTATCGGAACTTCTTCCTGGGGCTTTGATGGTTCCCCGTTTGCTTCTGGAGCTAGTTTCTCCAGAACTGGAACAATATTTTCTGTTTTCAGTTAGTTTGGAGCTACGTCAGTTTTGTCTGAGGTGGCTGCTGCTGCAATGTTGCTGTCCATCTATACGTGCGCCATCTCCGAGCGTTCGCACTTCTCGGTATCCGGTGTAGGCTGAGCCTCCCTTGTGATCACCTCTTCTTTGCCGCCAAACCACCAACGTATCGCTGCGCAGGCTCCCTCAGCGAGTGTGCCATCTCTCCCACGAAACCGCTTCACTGGCGATTCATAGTGCTCCGGCTCATCCTCCAAACCTTTGCTTTCTTCATAGCCTTCATAGGATTCATCAATCAGCGAAGTCTTCTCCTGTAAAATACGACGCTGCGCATGGCATTCTGCGTTCACACCAGATTCGACCAATTTCCAAGTCAGCCGCAAGTCTTTGCTGCAGAACCTTTATTCCACATTCCGTGCTGCGGAGCTTCTGCAGGATTGAAGAATGAATTATTTGGTCCAGTGTTCGTGCCCGTTTTGTGAGTGCTCCGACCGTTCAGCTTCATTTTAATGGCCTTCAACTTGACATTTGATTTCTGGTTTGTCACAATGAGAATTCCCACTCGTCAGGCCACGATTCCAGCTGATTCGCTTTTGTAATTACTTCCTTTGTAAAATGCTCATTTGGCTCAAACGTAACCCCCAGAGTGAAGCTCGGCAGCTGTTCATGCTCTGAACATTAAACGTTCACATCTTGTAGATGCTTGAATACGGGCTCGGGCTGGTTTAGCATGGGGCTAAAGAGCTGGCTTTTAAAGCAGACCAAGGCAGGCCAGCAGCACGGGTTCAATTCCTGTACCATCCTCCCCAAACAGGCGCCGGAATGTGGCGACTAGGGGCTTTTCACAGTAACTTCATTTGAAGCCTATTTGTGACAAGCGATTTTCATTCCATTTCATTTCATTTCATCATGCTCCTGTATCATGCCACTGAGTATATAACCAAAAGCCTGGAATTTCCTTTGGCTCTTCCAGCGCCTCATTGGAGTTGGCATCTCGCGCCTCGACCTTCGCTTGCTTCTCATTGAGTGAGTGTGCCAGCATATCTCATTGCAAATCTCAGTAACCATCTTTTATTGCATTAAGTCGCCACAGGCCGTAGTTTACCAAGTCTGAAGAATCTTTGTTTCTGTTTCTTCCAACTCCCGCAATGCCCCTCCAGCAAGGACTGCTGACCATCTCCCCTTCTCTGCGCCCCCTCCCCCAAATCCAAATCCTACCCACTTATCACCTATGTTGGATACTTCTCCTCGCCATGGCTTGTCCAAGACCTTTGAACCTGGCTGGACCTTTTGAACCAACTTAGTGGCTTTTATGGTGGCTTAGTGCTGTTTTTTTCCCCCCCAAAAAAGGGGGGGGGGGGTGGTGGGTGCAAACTTGCTTACCTTCAACTGAGCTACCCGCGATGGTAGGCCCCAGGAGGGAGCTGCACTGCACAGGTTTTGCCCTGCCTGAGTTGAAAGGTTGGAAATGCTGGGACCCCCTGACTTTCCGGGTAAGAAGTTTTGAGCGGAGTGGAAATCTAACGTCCCAGGCCCCAACGCCTCGCTGTTGTAAAATGTTCTTGTTCTGTAATGTTGGTCCATTTGCCAGACATTTCAAATCTGTGTCCTTCTGTTCTCAAACACTTTCAAAAGCTGTGTTAATCATAGAATCCCTACAGTACAGAAGGAGGCCATTTGGCCCATCGAGTCTGCATCGATCCTCCAAATGAGCACCCTGCGGAGGGCCATAACCCCCACCCTACCTCTGTAATCCCATCTAACATTTTGACACTTAAGGGCCAATTTAGCACAGCCAATCAAGGTAACCTGCACGCCTTTAGACCGGCGCACCCGGAGGAATCCCACGCAGACACGGAGTTCAGACTCCGCACAGTCATCCAAGGCCCGAGTCAAACCCGGGCCCCTGGCGCTGTGAGGCAGCAGTGCTAACTGCTGTGCCGCCGGCTCCCACACCCACCCCATGTCTCCATCAAACCCGATGTGTGTTATGGTAGTCCTTTAAGGGAAAGCAGTACGCCATTGCATTCTAGGTGTTTGGCAGGGCAATGGCTAATGTAGGACTGGAGAACCGTACTGTCCATGGTTATGATGTGGAGAGTTATGCGATAGTATAAGAGTCTGGATGGATCGGACATGGAGGTAACACCCATGCAGGGCAGTACCTTGGATATGTACACAGTTATGGGTTAGCAATAAATAGTTTGTTTAAACATGCAAGTCGATGATCTCTTCATGAGGCAGCAAGCAACCTTTACAACTGTCCATTTTGTTTTGGCGATGGGAGGTGTCATGATACGCAGACATGCAGGTAATGACACACAGACAGGCAGCTAATGAACACCGAGAACAGGACATGACCAATGAGCAGGCAGGACACTCGGGGGTGGTATCTCACTAAAAGGCCCGAGGCACTCTCACTCCACCTCGAACATCTACAGAGTGAGTCTGGGTGTATGTGCAATATCACACCTCCAGCACGTGGCTAAGAGCTAGTCTGGTTCAGTCAGACCGAATAACCGCACTTAGGTTAGCAGAGAGTCGAACTCGTATAAAGAACTGTGCTACTGGTTCAATAAATCAGATTGAACTAACTTCAAGGTCTGGAGTATCTTTTGGTTAAAGCTGCACCCAGTTGCAGCCATTGTTATCCCAGAGTACAGAACACAACAGGAGGAGCTTTAATATTGCAGTGTAGGGGCCTTGAGCAAGTCATGGAGCATTCTCAATCCACGAGTGTGAGATTTTGTTATTCTTTCACGGGATGTGGGCATTGCTGGCAAGGCAGGCGTTCATTACTCGTCCCTAATTGCCCTTGAACCAAGTGGCTTGCCACACCATTTCAGAGGACTCTTAAGAGTCTTGTCTGGATTGGGGTGGTGGCTAGACTATGCAAAAATGGCAGATTTCCTTAAAGGGCATTGAAATGAGTTTTTATGACCATTGGCAGTGGTTTCACGGTTACTGTCACTGAAGCTCGCATTTCATTTCCAGATTTATTAATTAAATTTAAATTCCACCAGTTATCATAGAATTTACAGTGCAGAAGGAGGCCATTCGGCCCATCGAGTCTGCACCGGCTCTTGGAAAGAGCACCCTACCGAAGGTCAACACCTCCACCCTATCCCCATAACCCAGTAACCCACCCAACACTAAGGGCAATTTAGCATGGCCAATCCACCTAACCTGCACATCTTTGGACTGTGGGAGGAAACTGGAGCACCCGGAGGAAACCCACGCGCACACTGGGAGGATGTGCAGACTCCGCACAGACAGTGGCCCAAGCCGGAATCGAACCTGGGACCCTGGAGCTGTGAAGCAATTGTGCTATCCACAATGCTACCGTGCTGCCACAGTGGGATTTTAACCCCCGTCCCCAGAGCATTAGCCTGGGCTTCCGGATGACTAGCCCAGTGATGCTACCACACTGCCACAACCTCCTGCATCCATGCGATGCTGTCTAGGTGGGGGTACAATCTAGAGTCACCAACTATCGACACAATCCTGGAGTTTTGCCTACTGCCAACTGCGCTGCCCCAGTCAAACCACTTTCGCCACTCCAGTCTCTGATATTTTGCTAACTTGTGAACATTTCTTTTTGAAGAAATTTGGGAGGTGGGGTTGAATTTATACACTCACTTGTGTGACACATGATTTTTTTCCCCCCTGGATTTGCTTGCTGTAGTGTCCTGAAGATTAATCTACAATTCCTGGACATTCCAGACCAATGTTATGAGGAAGGATTGGACAGACGAAGCTTGTATCTGCTAGAGTTTTAAAGATTGCAACATACAGGATTCTGAGGGGCCTTGACAGGGTGGAGGATATGGAGAGGATGTTTCCTCTTATGGGAGCCTCTAGTGCTAAGGGGCCACTGTTTTTAAAAATAAATAAATAATGGGTTGCCCATTTAAGACTGATGAAGAGAATCTTTGAGAGACTTTGCAACTCTCTTCCTCCAAAATGCAGTGGAAGCAAGGTCTTTGAATATTTTCACCGCAGAGCTGGATAGATTCTTGGTAAACAAAATGTATTTTATTACAAACACTTATCAAAACAGGTTACAACAAATAAACACCCCGGGAAACATACTTCCCAGCAATCCACTATACAGCCTGTACAAATGCTTTCCCTTTTTTCACCCCCTCCCCCTCCACAGCTCCTCAAACACGGTCACAAGCATCCCCCACCTTTCCTCAAACCCCCCTGAAGAGTCCCTTAACTCGTACTTTAATCGCAGGAAGTCGTACAGGTCACCCAACCAAGCCGCTACCCCCCGGTGGCGATGCCGACCGCCACTCCAGCAAAATTCGCCGCCGTGCAATCAGAGCTGCGAAGGCCACACCATCGGCCTTCCTCCTCTCCGTGAGCTCCGGCTTCTCTGAAACCACAAACATCCCTACCCAAGGGCCCGGGTCCACCTCCTCCTCCACTATCCTGGCTAAGACTGCAAACACTCTTGCCCAGAATCCTCCCAATTTTTCGCAACCCCAAGACATGTGCACGTGATTGGCTGGCCCCCACCCACACCTCTCGCACTCATCTGTTACCCCCTGATGAACCCACTCATTCTCGCCCGAATCATATGCACCCCCTTAAACTGTATCAGGCACAGGAGGAGGTCCCGTTTACCCTTCGCAATGCCTCACTCCATATTCACCAATTGATCTCCCCTTCCCATTTCTCCTTGATTTTCACCACCTGCTTGCCTCCCTGCTCTCCCAGCCACTTATATACCCTCCGTTCTTCCCTCCCTCTCCACATCCAGAAGCTCCAGCAGGTTGTATCCTGGGAACCCCCTCCAGACCTTTTGCACAGTCCCTAACCTGCAGATACCTGAACTCACTCCCCAGTCGGCAGCTCTACCCTCTCCCTTAGCTCCCCCAGACTGGCGAACCCGGATAGATGGGAAATTACAATCGGAACTTATTGAATGTCGGAGCCGGTTTGAAGGGCCGAGTGGCCTACTCTTAGTTTGCGTGCTGGAAGGTTGGCAACCCATTGATGTTAGGCTGATGTACAGGAAATGCTATCTGCCAATCCTCCTGACCCGTGACCGAAAGGCAGGTTTATGGTCTAATTTGTGCTGTATCTTGTTACAGTGAATCATCAACTTGAATTCAGAGATCCATATACAACCTCGGTCGAGGGACCGTGGAGATGGGACTGGGTTAAGCTAATAAATTTGTCATGACCTGTTCTGGTGTGTTGGGCTTGTGATGTGTGACAGGGCAACCCGAGGTCAACCAGAGCACATTAGCATATAGATCGAATGGGATGTCTTCTGACCCCCGAGGTAGAGAATATTCTTTTCCCTCATAAATGATAGGATTTGTGGGACCTGCCTTTTACAGTGAGTGAGTGGTTTATTGTCCATGACGATCCAGGGCTTGAGGCAAATAAACGACGCTGCTGAGTTAATAACATTGCTGCGAGGAATATTTATTGACGTTTGAGAGTTTAATATTGCATCGTGAGTGTGTGTGTGGGGCGCTGTGTCATTAGTGTGACAGCGATTGGTGACCCACTCAAACACTTCAATTTATGGTTTTAATTTCCATTTGATGATCTGTTTGTATAAGCTGCTGCTTTGAGGTATATTGTGTCCTGAGATGCTGCTTGTGTGGTTATGAGGATCTATCGGAGGTGTCATAATATACACACAGGTATATGATGGTGCACAGACAGGCAGTGATTGACACACAGGATGACCAGTGAACACACAGAACACAGCAGCCAATCACCAGACAGGACACGACCACTATACAGCCAGAGGGCACTAGTTTTCCCGCTCTCTCGGGATCCAGCCTCTGAGACAGTCAGAGCCCGTGAGCAGCAACTAGAACATACACCATGTGGTAGTAAGATAATCTGGGTCAGGTTAGCCTCCGGTCTCCAGTCAAGACAGCATAGTGTCAACCCACAGTTAAAGTACGTATGATAGTGAAGAGTTCAATAAAATTGAGTTGCATTTCTTCAAGTGTTGGAAGCCTGTCTCTCTCTCTGCTGCAGCAAACGCAGTCCCCGTAGACCCGGCATACCCAACACATCAGGAGGCAGTTTCCTATCAGCATTACTGCTTTCATAATCATTTCTTCTCTTGCTTTTTTTGTGTTTGGAGTTCAAAATGGTACTTTGGTGCAAAAAGTTCCATTGCGACGACATCAGGCAAAATCCTCATTCCTTGAGCAATTTTCCACATGATGTCTGATAGTATTATTTAGTGACCTTGGAGAAATACAAGCTCTTCCTCGAAATAATGGGATCCTTTTATACTCTTAGCGAATTGATAGAAGTTTGGAGAATCCCATTCGGCCCATCAAGTCCACACCGACCCTCTGAAAGAGCATTCCATCCAAGCCCACTCCCCCGCCCTATCCCTGGAATCCCTCCTAACCTTTGGATACACTTAGGGGAAATTAATCATGGCCAATCCCCCTACCTGCATATTTTTGGACTGTGGGAGGAAACTCGAGCAGACACTGACCCAAGTGCAAACTCTCCCCAAACACAGTCCCCCAAGGTGGGATTTGAACTGTGGTCCCTGGTGCTGTAACCCCCCCCTCCCCCCTGCTGTGCCCCCCACAACCTGGCACAGCAGCGGGGCAACATGCTGGAGGTAGAGGTAGAGGTAGAGGTGGAGAGATATGTGGCCTCGTCCGAGGAAGGGCTGGAGGAGAGTCTGGGAGAACCCATGGCAGCAGCCGGTAGATGGAGGACAGGTGGCGGTGAGGTTCCAGCATAGCCAGAGGACCAGGGAGGCCCTCCTCCTCGCCCGCTTTTCAGAGTGATGGGTGGGGGGGGACCACGACCTCTGTCTGGGGTGCTGGGCATGGAGGAGACCGGAGGGCACCAGGGGGTGGGGTGGGGGGTGCAGGCTGGTCTGCAGTGCAGAACAATGTGGCAGAGGCTTCACGTGTCTCGGGTGAAATGTATTTTAACTGTGTACAATTGAAACTCTAACTGTCTCTAAACCCTAACTACCGATGGCACTGCACTCCCCCCTCCCTCCCCCCAGTGACCCTCTACCTTCTTAGCTCTGCCACTACGTCTAGGTGTGTCCCTAGGATACACATCAGTGGTGGAGGCAGCCTGCTTTCCATGACCTGTGGCCTTTGATCCCCCAGCATGCGTCCTCCAAGGACTTGGGCTTCAGGACCCAGGCCGACTTGCCGGTGGCACATGCTTTGCCGTGCCGCACTGTTCCATTCGGTGAACCCGGTGTGCCAGGCTAAGAAGCGGGGAACTTCAGAGAGCTGGAGATTGCCTTCATCTCCCCGTTGAAAATCTCCAAGCCAACCTCCGGCACACCCTCCTCCCGGGCGGTGCCCGTACAGCACTGGGGGCCTCCTTGGGATGGGGGGGGGGGGGGCGGGGGGGGGGAGCTGCAGTGAGCTCCAGAGGTCCCTGTGTCATCTGGCACGGCCTGTCCTGGGGGGCTCCCCACTGTCTGCACCATGGTGCTAACTCCCTCAGCGATGCTCCTCAGTGACTCTGACACGCTCTGGAGTGCCTTGGCAATGTCCATCTGTGTCTGGGACACTGACTTCAGGGACTCGGACACGCTCTGGGGTGTCGCGGCAATGTGCACCTGAGACTGGGACGTGCTCCACAGTGCTTTGGCAAGGTCCACATGCATCTGGGTCATGCCCCCCAGTGATTGGGACATGCTGTCGCGGCACTCACCCATGGCCGCCACAGACTGAGCCATGCCATGGACACCACCACTAATGATGCTGACGTTGTGCACCAGGGTCTCCACTGCGGTCGCCACCCTGGCACTGTTGGCCTTGGTGCCACGCATTGCCGGCATCATCTCCTGCACCCAGAGCCTTTGGAACTCGTCCAATTGGCTAAGGACCCCCTGGAGTGTTGCTGACATCCCCTCCTGATTCTCACGGCCGCACACTAGCAGCTGCATCAACTCTGGGACAACCTTGCTCAGCATCTGGCCGGGAACGAGCTGGGTCCTGGCATCTATATATTGAATATAGAATTTACAATGCAGAAGGAGGCCATTTGACCCATTGAGTCTACACCGGCCCTTGGAAAGAGCACCCTACTTAAGCCCACGCATCCACCCTATCCCCGTAACCCAGTAACCCCACCTAACCTTTTTTGGACACTTAAGGGCAATTTAGCATGGCCAATCCACCTAACCTGCACGTCTTTGGACTGTGGGAGGAAACCGGAGCACCCGGAGGAAACCCAGGCAGACACCGGGAGAACATGCAGACTCCACACAACCAGTGACCCCAGCCGGGAATTGAACCTGGGACCCTGGAGCTGTGAAGCAACCGTGCTGCCAGACCTCCGATTGCTGTCTCCCCCTGGGAGGTTCCTGCCTCCACCTGGCGTACATCGGCTGCCCACCAGATCATGTCCCAGAATGTTGCCCACCGAGGTGTGTGTATCTGCGCTGGTGGAAAGTGGGGATGACGGCTCTTGCACATCATTGGTGATATCCTCCGCCCTCCTCCGAGGTGTTCTCTTGGCGGCGGGGGGTTCCGGCACCATCAGATGGGGATCCTGTGGGAGAATGGACATGTGGTCACATGCAAAACTCACTTGGGATAGGGCATTTGAGTGGGGGCCCATGGATTCTCACCTCTGCGGCCCAGGCCAACCTCCATGTCGGTGACCGCTCTGTCCGCGGTCACCCCTGCGACCTCCAGAGCCCGTTCCTCATAGGGGGTGATGATTCTGATGCCCAGTACCCGCTGCCCGTCTGGGCCCTTTTCCATCTGTTGCGTGCTAACTTCTCTCGTGGGGACAAAGAGGGCATTGTGAGTCACACGGAGCATGCATCGGGTGGGACGGGCACTAAGTGGGCGACCGGCATGGGCATCACAGGATGGGTGAGTTGCACTGGGACACAGGCGCGGTATTGTGCTGGGAGGGAGGTACGTGCGGTGCCAACTGCTGGCTCGTTGGGGAGGCATGGGGGTGGCAGGTGGGGCCGATGCAGCCCGGTGGATGTCGTTGAGCTTCTTGCGGCGCTGGTGCCGGTCCTCCTGGTCACACTCCCCGAGCTGACGGCCGCTGCCCCTGCCTCCCAGGCGGCACCAGCTGCCCTCTGGCTGGCCCTTCCACCCCCTCTGGGGAACAGGATGTCCCTTTGCGAGTCCACCGCGCCCAGCAGTCTGGCCAGGTCGGCATCACCGAAATGTGGAGCGGGTGTGCGTGGCTGCGTGCTGCCTGGGGTTTGCTCGGAGGGAGCGTTAAGAGCTACCCCCCCCCCCCCCCCCCTTGTTAGCTGGGCACGGCCAGGCGAATCAGCTGGCGGGACAGCCATTTCTGCCGTGAAGCCCGTGGGGGATCATAACCGGCCCTAATTGACGTTAGATACCGTTCGCTGGTTCAGCCGTCGGGAAGCACCCGGCAAATCCCACTCGCTACCGCACTTGCTGCTCCTCCCGTTAGATTGTGGACAATTATGTATAAGAGAGATTGCTGAGTAAAGCTTTCTCTCATGGGTACAGTGTTTCATCCTCGCCCTCTTCCAAGCTCATGACTTCCAATGTTACTGATACGTGGTCTGCACCATTCATTAGGTTAGCTATTCACCTGACCCATTGCACAAATTAAACCGGGGCGAGCAGTGTACGAATGAGGCATGTCATTGTCTCCCATTTTTTCCAATTGAGGGGCAATTTAGCATGGCAAATCCACCTACCCTGCACATCTTTGTGTTGTGGGGGCGAAACCCACGCAAACACTGGGAGAATGTGCAAACTCCACATGGACAGTGACCCAGAGCCGGGATCGAACCTAGGACCTCGGCACCGTGAGGCAGCAGTGCTAACCCACTGCGCCACCGTGCTGCCCTCTGTCCCATTCATAAAGATGTTTTGTTATGAAGATGGCCAATGTGTCAGTCTGTGAATTGGGGCAATTTAGATTTTGGAGGGAGGAGAGGTAGCTGCCAACTTTCTGCGTAACGTTGCCTTATGACCATATGCTGTATGTCCACTCCATCACACAATGCCTTCCTGCACCAGCAAGTTCAGTCTCTGCGTGCATGAGTAGGTTACGGATGTTCAGTATCGCATTAAAGTTTAACATTGGGCAGTGAATTCTTGACCACAATTCCCAACAGTTGTCTCACAATCCCTCCTTGGAGCATGGCCATTTGCTCAAACAGTCGGCCAATCAAAAGAGCAAAATGGGCCTTCGGCATCATGTGACCAGTGGCATCAGGCTTGTTCATCAAATCAAGAGGAACTGAAGACCATCTGTCTGGTACAAGACTCCATAAATGATTCACAGCTCTTGTAGTTAGCAATGGATCACTCCCTCCTACTTCACGGGCTCTTCTCCCATCTCTTCCCTTCCCCCTCCCAGATGGTAATAGCGGTTTTAAGGGTTGTTGGAATCATGTTCATGCATTAATGCATGACTCTTTTCTCTGTCACATTGTCTAGTGGCTTAATGAATACCTGTTGCAGCTCGATGGAGCCTGGTTTATAAGTCACCAAGCTGTTTCTGCCAGAGGAGTGTGTTTTTAAAAAAAAAAACTCCAGTATCAATGTGCGAGGGTGTCACATGAACCGAAATTGGGCTGTGGGAAAACGCAAGTCGCATTGGAGTTTGGCTGGGGTGTTCCAAAGTCTGACTCCTGTTCAAGGCCAAGTATGTTTCCTCTGGGAACGTTATTCAACAATATGGCCTGATGTATGGAACGATCGCATTCCGCTCTTGTTACATACAAGTGCAACTGTGGGTGGATCGAGCTTCTCGTGTGCACCACAAGAAGGTTGCTTGGTTTCTGGATTTCCCTTCGACTGAGCTGGAGTCCATAGCCTTGCGGCTGCAAGCAGTCGTCTTTGTCGATTGCCGGGTTGTGTGAGGCGTGCTGTGGATGTATGAGAGGGGCGGAGGGTCCATCGCCGTTTTTGGAACATGTACGCACGCAGAGGGGTTGACGGTGACGTGTATGAGAAAGACGAAGGAAAATGGGCATTGCTGCGCAATGTCAACCAGGTGTTCAAATACCAACACGCACACCTTCCGGTAAGCGCCAAATACACTGACCGTGCCGGAGGTCAGAATCTGCTTCAGCTTGCGGTGATCGATCATCGATGTCCCAGTGTTTGTAGACCACAAGGTTTCTCATTGCCCTCTCGTGTAGGGTTCAAAAAGAAAATACCTTTGTGTCCCTAGTAGCCCGGCGAAGGATCTTGCTAATGTGGAAGGAGGCGAAGCCCCCCAGCGTGGAGGCCTGGATAAACGACATGGCTGGGTTCATAAAGTTGGAGAGGATCAAGTTCGCCTTGAGAGGGTCTGCGCAGGGGTTCTACAGGCGGTGGCAACCGTTCCTAGACTATCTCGCGGAGCGTTAGAGGAAGGCCGGTCAGCAGCAGCAGCAACCTTGGGGGTGGGGGTGGGGGTGGGGGGAGGGGGGGGGGGGTGTGGAGGGGAGGCCCGGGGAGAGGGGGGACTGCCTGGGAGGGTGGATGAGCAAGAGATAACATGAAGGGTTGGGGAAACTGGCACGTACAGGTGAGGGCCAGTGTACAAAGCTGTGTAAATATATCATTTTGCCATGTATATATCTTGCTCTGCGCGATTTCTCGTTTTGTTTTTTTTGTTACGAGGGGGGAGGGGTTATTGTTTGTAAGGGAGAAAAATTGTGCTAAAAAACTTGAATAAATATATTTTTTTTAAAAACAAAAAGAAAATAAAAGAGCAGCTCAAACCTTGCCAAAGTTCTCCAAATTTAAAATCGATAAAATGTCTCCTTTCTCTACCACCCCAAGCCCCCCTGCCTCAACTTGTCTCCACGGGGCGATGACCATAGGTGTGCTGCAAACGTGATGCGTGTCTCTGTATTCTGCCAAAATGCACCAAGTGGTGATGTTATCTGCGCCCCTTCAGCAGTGTCCCGTATCCCATTCATTGTCACTTTGAGCCAAGCCCACTCTTGACCCGATATTTAGAGAGGAATGTTGAAAATTCCGAAGGGTTCAGGCAAGGCTGGGAAAGCAGAGAGAGAAGTAACAAGAGGAAATCCTTATCGATGATTTTTCAATCATTCCCAACTTTCGACCTGGCACTTTGATCCGTACACTTGGTCAAACATCAACCTGGCCACCACCTCACTTTTTTCCTTTGTGCAAAGAAGTGATGGTGATGTGGGAATGTTCCTTGTCAATCTAACCCCCCCCCCCCCAGTCGTGTGTTGGAGAGGGTTAATATTGAGGCCATAATGTTTAACAATGTTCAGAGCTAATTATAATTGAGTTTCTTGAGAGTGCTTTACTTGCGATTATTGTTTGTTTTAATTGTTGCTCAGCGCTGCCAAGCAGTGTCATCTTATCCCTCTGACTTCATAGGATGGAGCATTTGTGTGGAAAAAGAATGTGTATAAGAATCTTGGGCTGTGAGAATCTATGTCGTTGTTGCACACTGCAGCACAAAATGTCTACGTCCACCCTGCTCGTTATAACCCCTCATCGGCTCTCTCACTTGCGCACACCTTCACCCCCACACAACTTATCTATTCTTTGGTGGGATGTGGGTGTTGTCCATCCCTTGGACAGAGTGGCTTGTTAGACTATTTCTGAGAGGTAGTTAAGAGTCACGTATAGGCCAGACCAGGTAAAGATGGCAAATTCCCTTCCCTAAAGGACATTAATGAACCAGATGGGTTTTTATGCCATTGGTAGGTCCAATGGCGAAATGTTCCCGGAAAGCAGCAAAGATTCATGTCGGGCGGGAAATCGGCAGCGAGCTCGTCGACGGCAGTGGCGGCTTTTCCTGTGCAGCAGTTAATGCCAATGGTTTTCATCCACGGGTTTCAAACTACATGGAGCACCCTACCTAGGCCCACTGGCCATGCCCTGTTCCCGTAACCCCATCTAACCGTTGGGCAATTTAGCATGGCCAATACATCTAGTGAAGTTAATGTTGAAGGTTCAATAAGAAATAACTCTTCCTGCAGTAACTCAAGCTGATCCTGAGCCATCTGTCTCTCCTCAGGGGGATTATGTCTGGTTGGATCTGAAGACTGGACGTGAGTTTGAAGTTCCCATCGGAGCAGTGGTGAAACTCTGTGACTCTGGCCAAATTCAGGTAGTGGACGATGAAGGCAATGTGAGTATTTTGCTGTCTGGTTATTGCTGCATCATTCTACCTTGTCTAGCTGATTGGAGAAACACTTTGTCCTGTTTGTCCGGGCAATTCAGAACAAGGACTGGGCGGAACGGTAGCACAAATGCTTCACAGCTCCAGGGTCCAAGGTTCGATTCCAGCTTGGGTCACTGTCTGTCTGAAGTCTGCACATTCTCCCTGTGTATGTGTGGGTTTCCTCCGGGTGCTCCGGTTTCCTCCCACAAGTCCCGAAAGACGTGCTTGCTAGGTAAATTGGACGTTCTGAATTCTTCCTTCGTGTACCCGAACAGGCGCCGGAATGTGGCGACTAGGGGATTTTCACAGTAACTTCATTGCAGTGTTAATGTAAGCCTACTTCTGACACTTAATAAACATTATTATTAGGAGGCCAAACCTTAAAATGTAGAGCTAGGATGCTTGGGGGCAGTTTCAGGAAGTGCTTCTTCATACTTTTGACTAGTGGAGATCTGGGACTATCAGGAAGTTGTTGCATTTGTGGAGTCAATGAAAGTTTAAAAAACGGGAGGTTGAATTTTGTTAGCTATGGGCATGAGAGTCACAGAACCAGGAAGTGGCTAATCCGAGCAAAGAGATTTGAACTGGCTATCTGACCCATAGTAGTGAATGACCAGCTCCTGATCTGAGGATATATTGGATTCCTGTGCATGGGCAATACTCAAAACAACAACAACTTTTATATTTATTTAGCACTTTCAACGTAACAAAACGCCCCATGGCGCTTCATAGCAGCAGCATTGTATGAAACAAGGTGTGATATTGAGCCATGATTGGGTCTGATGACCTGAATCAGAGAGGTAGGTTTAAAGGAGGAATGTGCAACAGGGAGACACCGATGTAGGGAGGGAATTCCAGAGCTTGGGCGTCTGGTCAACTAAAGGCACAATGGTGGAGAATTCTGATTGGGAATGAGCAAGAGGCCAGAATTAGAGGACTGACATCTCAAGAGGGTTGTGGGTCGGGAGAAGATTAGAGTTTGCGAGTGGCAAGTCCATGGACTGATTTGGGAATGAGGCTGAGAATTTTCAAAGCAACACATTGCTTGATCCGGACCGGAATACTCGCCACATGTCTGGATGAGTGCAGCTCCAGCAGCACTCAAGAAGCTTGACCTCCATCCAGGACCAAGCAGCACGCTTGATTGGAACCCCATCTGCAAACATTCGCTCCCTCCACCGCCGACACACAGTGGCAGCCGTGTGTACCATCTACAAGATGCACTATAGCGACTTACCAAGGCTCCTTAGACAACACCTTCCAAAACCGCCACCCCTACCACGTAGAAGGGCATGGGACAGCAGACACCTGGGAACACCATCACCCCTTCAAGCCGCACCCATCCTAACTTGGTAATATATCGGCGTTACTTCAATGTTGCTAGGTCAAATTTTGGAACTCCCTCCCGAACAGCACTGTGGGTGTACCGACACCACATGGACTGCAGTGTTTCAAGAAGGCAGCTCTCCACCGACATCTTCTCAACGGCTTAGCCTGCGAAGCCCACAGTCCCATGCGTGAATTTGTTTTTCAAAAAAAGCAAAGTTGTGAATTAATTGGCTTAAGACTGTTGGCAGAGGGTTGGATTTTGTAGCTGGAAGCAGAGTTAGGAGCAGCAGCGGAAAATAATTAACTATGTAAAGTGGAGAGGAGGAGGTGGGCGTGCATGCACGAGTGAGCGAATGTTTCACCAGGCAACAAAGTTAATTGTGTTGGAGGACATTTTGACGTCCATTTCTGTCACCTTTTCCTTCAGAAGTGGAAGGGCTAACACACGCGATTCAATCGACATCCGTAGAAGAGTCTTTTGCATTTTGAATAATTCTTTCATAGCCAGTATTGGAGATAGGCGTCTGATGAGGTTTGTGCAAATACAGTCAACATGGTGCCTTTCTAAGTCCATACTTCCCTTTTGAATTAGGCTTTTAAACACAAATTAACCTTTAAAGCAGCTGTCCTTAAATTCCGAGGGAGGTGATTGGTTGAAGCTAATTTGGCCGGTTCTGTGATATAAATGCTCCATTTCCTTCGATCCTGAGTCATTGGGTATCCAACTGCATGGTCAACACCCAAACGCAGGAAGTGCTTAAATCGATGGCTTCATAACCTGAGGTTTCTGTGCTCTCAAGTCGCTATTTTAGCCATTGATGTAGATGAGAATTTGTGAAGGTGTTAAAGAATGAAATTACCATGGTGTAAAATGTTGTTGTACAATTTCCCCCCCCCCCCCCCCCCCCCCCCCTCTTCTGTGCTGATCCTTCAGGAACACTGGATCTCCCCTCAGAATGCCACTAATATTAAGCCAATGCATCCAACATCCATTCATGGAGTGGAAGATATGATCCGTCTTGGAGACTTGAACGAAGCGGGAATTTTGCGAAACCTCCTGATCCGATACAGAGAGCATTTAATTTATGTGAGTACCAACCTCAACCTGTCGGCTTCTTGCGTACATTCGATACACTATTGCACTTGGGGGAGAAATGTACAGTACAGTGTTTCTGTTTTGAGTATGACGTGTGTTTGTCGGTGGGGAGTACAGTAGCAGTTTGGCCTTGTTCTTTTGTAGGAGAGCCAATGACAATCAAGAGTTGGAAGTGCTTGGCCATTTTTATGGTTCATCTAATTGTTGAATATTTCCTACCAATCCTGTGAGCGATTGGAAATATTTTTTAGCTTGTTGGGCCCTTTGAGGAGTAATTTGCATTGCGCATGACATGTTGGTGAATTAAATGTACCATTGCTCTTCCTAGCGATGCTTTATCCATTGACAATGGTAAGTAACGTCAGGCTCTGGGGTGTCGTAACTTGCGGGGGGGGGGGGGGGGGGGGGGGGGGAGGAGAAAGGGGGGGGGAGGAGAAAGAGGGGGTGGGTAACCTAAAGACGTGCTGGGGAACCACCAGTCCCCCTCCTCTCCCAGGAATCCCCAGGTAAGGATTACCTGGGAAGTTCAAACTACCTTTGGGTAATTGCCCACACTGGGAATCCTGCAACGGGACAACTTAAATTGCGAGCTTCGGACGATTCCGATTGTCCTTCATGAACAGTTGCCCAGGAATGGTTAGAAGAATTAAAACCACTCCTAACTCCTGGGTAACTATAGAGCTGAACGCCCCCCCCCCCCCCCCCCCCGTCCAATCCTACCCATTACCTTACAGCTAGTGCCGTCTTCAAAAGAAAAGGGTGTGTAGCTTCTTTACCTCCACCGCTGCAGCCCCGTACTGAAGGCCTCTGGGAGCACGCTGCCCCGTTCTCACCTGGCCTGAGTCGGAAGATCAGACGAGAATGAAACGATCGGAACTCCGGCTAGGAAACTAGGAGTGGAGTGGCAATCCGACACCGCTGCTCCGCGGAGCATCAGGCCCAATAAATAGGATCTCTGCAGCTTCGAGCTTCTGTAAAAGTGGGTAATAAAATGGCAGATGCTGGCCGGGATCCTCCGCCCCGCCACATTTCTGCCCCGACCGGCCGGCGGGATTCTCCGTTTCGCCAGCCGGTCAATGGGGTTTGCCATTGTGGGGCAGCCCCACGCCGTCGGGAACCCCCCCCCCGGGCACCGGCATAATGGAGAATCCTGCCGGCGGAGAATCCCAGCCGCTGTTTCTATAATATGTGTGGAATACATTATAATCCTAGCTTCGCAACATGTTCCACAATGTTTGGATTTCTTAATGCCGTTTTGGAGTCTAAAATTGCGTGTGTGCCCAACTGTGATTTAAATACATCCCTGGAGTTTATATCACATGACTCGACACCCCCGCATCCCCCTCCCACACACTCCAGCTATTTGGAAACACATCCATCCTTGTGCCGCGCTGCCCCCTACGCCAACTGGAAAGCAAAATGATTCATGGCCCAATTGGATGATTCTTGACTGTCGGCCAAATGCCTTTTTTTCCCGCCCGTTTTGAATATTTTTAAGTCCACGGAATCCCCACAGTCCAGTTTGGGGCCATTTGGCCCATCGAGAGTGCCCCGACCCTCTGAAAGAACACCCTACCTAGGCCCACCCCCCCGTCCACTGTCTGTAACCCCACCTAACCCTGCACAAAGAATCATAGAATTCCTACAGTGCAGAAGGAGGCCATTCGGCCCATCGAGTCTGCGCCAACCCCCGAAAGGAGCATTCTACCTCTGCCCACGCTCCCACCCTATCCCCGTAACCCAGTACTCCAAGGAGCAATTTATCACGGCCAATCCACCTAACCTGCACATCTTTGGACCTTGGGAGGAAACCGGAGCACCCGGAGGAAACCCACGCAGACAAGGGGAGAAAGTGCAAACTCCACACACACACAGTCACCCAAGGCCGGAATTGAATCAAGGCCCTTGGCGCTATGAAGCAGCAGTGCTGACTACTGTGCCGCCGTGCCGCACATCTTTGGACACTTGAGGGGCAATTTTAGCACTGGCCAATCCACCTAACCTGGTATCTGGTAAAGAGAAATGCTCAAAAGAAAATGAGGGGGAAAAAAAGATCTTTTTAATGCCTGATGATTTTTCTCTGGGATTGCACATGAGCAGTGTCCTGGGGATCGATCTTCAATCCTCGGAGACTCCAGGCCACTCCTGGAGGTGTGCGCATCTGCCTAATGAGGGGCACTTGGGAATAAAGTATATTTACGCTGTTATCGCAGTTTTCAAGAAGTGTTTTCTAGCCGCCTCATGCGATCTGACGATTGACAAACCAGATGGTAAAAATGATTTGAGCCTAGTTCGTTAGGCCTGAGGTTTTGAAGGGAGCTCGGGCCTCTGTCCTCCTGCTGTTCTGTCTAGTTCCGATGGTTCTCGTGGAAAAAGGGGGTGTTGGGGAAGGGGGGAAAGTTATTTTGGTCACTATTTACATGTGCAATCGCAATGTACAAACTATACAAGTGAGTGATCTGCTACATTTGACCCACTTTGTGTAATCCTGTGTTACAACAATGACTGGCTTAAAAGACCTTCATGGGCCCTGAAGCGCTTTGGGGCGTCCTGAAGTCACGAAAGATGCTGCGGAAATGTACAATTGCGCCTTTTTCTATAACTGTCCCACCGTTTGCTTTTAACCCATTGTCTACTTTTTCTACAGACAAACTGTGGAGGGAGGGTAAGTATTGCCCATGAACAGTCACCTAACTCTGTGACACTACTGAAGGCTAAGTATCAGAAGCCTATGGAACACGTAACCCCCTCACGTCCATTTTTACAGGCTGCACTCTGCATGGCTAACAATCAATATTGGGTTTCCCATCTGATTAAGAGCATCTTTTTAAGTTTGTCATTGGTGTATTAGATAACCATTTTCATTCTATAAGTCACATCATCCTGGTGCTGTGTAATTCAATCCATGCCTCTGCTATTGGTGTCCTGTTTCTTTGTCGGGCAGCGTTTAGTTGGTCTTCTTCGAGCTGGAAACAAAATTTGACAAACTGTTCGCTGGTTTTTCTGACCGTTCTTCAAGTCATTTTTCTGCGTTTTGGGGATTCCGTCGTGTGGCCATTCTGCACAGAACTCTGTGTAGCTGGGAATTGCGGCGTTCCTTGACACCAGATAATCTGACCACATTGCGACTGACGAGGCGATATCATGTAACATGGAAACGAGGGCTTGCAGAGTTTTTTAAAAAAGTATTTTTATTCAGCAAATTTTCACCAATTTTACAATATAAAACAACCCCATACAAAACCCCCAAAGCACCCCCTCACATAACAGTCACGGTAACCAACTCCCGAACAGACATGATGAATAGACCCCAACAATTGTAGAGCCCCCTCACTCGCGCGCGCCCCCCCCCCCCCCCCCCCAAGCTGGGAATCGAACCTGGGACCCTGGAGCGGTGAAGCAACTGTGCTAGCCCCCGGGCAATCAGCGAGGCGAAGGCTAAAACATCTGCAGCTCCGGCCGGTCCAACGTCCTGAATATGGCTTCTAGGGGGCTGGACTCCACGCCCACACGTAAAACCCTAAAATGGTGCTGAACACCGTCCTCGAAAGCTTTTCGAGCTTCAGGCAGGACCAAAACATATGAACATGGTTTGCAGTGCCCCTTCTACAGTGCCACTTCCACATCGCTCACAGACATCCTCCACCTCCTCGAACAGCCGTCCCACCCTTGGTTTTATAAGGTGCACCCTGTACACTACCTTCAGCTGCACCTGCCCCAGCCGGTCACCGAGTCACAGTAGCACAGTGGTTAGCACAGTTGCTTCACCACTCCAGGGTCCCAGGTTCGATTCCCAGCTTGGGTCACTGTCTGTGTGTAGTCTGCACATTCTCCCCGCGCCTGCGTGGGTTTCCTCTGGGTGCTCCGGTTTCCTCCCACAGTCCAAAGACGTGCAGGTTAGGTGGGCTGCCATGCCAAATGGTGTCCAAAAAGGTTAGGTGGGTTACGGGGATAGGGTGGAGGTGGAGCCTTAAGTGGGGTGCTTTTTCCAAGTGCTGGTGCAGACTTGATGGGCCGAATGGCCTCCTTCTGAACCCACCTTACACCAGACCCTCGTGCAGCACTACCCCCCCCCCCCCCCCAACTCTTCCTCCCGCTTCACCTTAACCCCCCTCAGGACACCCCATCCTCTTCCAAAGTCCTTCCATAAATCGTGGAGACGACCCCTCTCCAAACCCCCCACTGACAGCATCAACAACAATAACAAGGAGGCAGGTGCTATCGGGGAGGTTGGAAAAACCTTCCTCGCAAAGTCCCGCACCTGCATATACCTGAAACTCTCGCCTCGCGCCAGCCCAAACCTCTCGGCCAACTCCTCCAAATTCGCAAATCACCCTCCCAGGAATAGATTCTTCATTTCCTTAATCCCCCTCTTTCCCATCCCCAAAACGTTGCATCCATCCTCCCGGCTCAATCCCATGATTCCCCGGAATGATGGCTTGCAGAGTTGATGGTTCTGCAGGATGCCTGTGAAATACATACATAGATACACAGATATAGGGCAGCACGGTGGCGCAGTGGTTAGCACTGAGGCTACGCGCTGAGGACTCGGGTTCGACTCCCGGCCCTAGGTCACTGTCTGTGTGAAGTTTGCACATTCTCCCCGTGTCTGCGTTGGTTTCACCTCCACAACCCAAAAGATGTACTGGTTAGGTGGGTTGGCCACACTAAATTGCCCCTTAATTGGAAAAAAAAATATAAGGGTACTCTAAATTTAAAAAAAAAAAAAAATTAGATACATAGATACATGGAAGGTAGGAGCAGGAGGAGGCCTTTTGGCCCTTCGAGCCTGCTCCGCCATTCATCACAATCATGGCTGATCATCCAACTCGATTGCCTAATCCTGCTTTCTCCCCATAGCTTTTGATCCCATTCGCCCGAAGTGCTATATCCAGCCGCCTCTTGAATATATTCAATGTTTTAGCATCAACTACTTTCAGTGGTAATGAATTCCACAGGCTCACCACTCTTTTGGGTGAAGAAATGTCTCCTTATCTCTGTCCGAAATGGTTTACCCTGAATCCTCAGACTGTGACCCCTGGTTCTGGACACACCCATCATTGGTAACATCTTCCCTGCATCTACCCTGTCTAGTCCCGTTAGAATTTTCTAAATCTCTGAGATCCCCCCTCATTCTTCTGAACTCCAGCGAGAACAATCCCAACCTCGTCAATCTCTCCTCCTATGACAGTCCTGCCTTTCCTGGAATCATTTGAGATTGTTGAATAGTTCAGGTTAGCTGAAATGAACCACATATCCTCGACGCATCGCCTGACACCTTTAACATTATAAACACCTCCAGGCACAAGAGGAGATAAAGATATCATACAGCGATGCGGGATTGCGATTTTAAAATGTAGCGTTTTGACGTGGCTTTTAAAAATGGGGAAGGGTGAACAGGATCGGCAAAGTGGGTGAAGGTTCTGCCGCTGGCTTCTGACCCCTCCCATCCTCTGCAGCCCCCCTGCCCCCCAACGTTGTTTGATTGTCAGAGGGTGGAAGGGTGAGGATGTGACGTCAAAGCTGTTTCGGTCGAGCTGGAGGTGAGGGAGGAGTTGGATTCGTAAATAAGAATGGACATTATGTGAGGTTGAGGGTGTTGAAGTTGAGCTATTCTGTTGCGTGACTTGGACGGTGACGCAACATGGATGAGTCAGAGTTCTTCGAGAATGGTGAATCTTGACTGCCGAGCCTGGGTAAGCCAGTGTAACTATTTCCCATTTACCTTTTCTCTCCACTGGCCACGTAAAGGAGAGGTTCAAGGTTGTGCTATACCTTCGCTGTGAAACAAAGGTTTTTAAGACTGTACAATCAGCAGAAATTAGGTTTTATTCCAAAAACCCGGGCTGTTTTCGTACAAAGTCTTTGAGGTAAAAGACCAGTGTGTTTAATCTGCCACATCTTGTGGTCTTTCAGAACAAATTCACACCCTCTTATTCATGGAGCTCCACCAGCTCCGGGTCCAGAATCGCCTCCGGTTTAATAACTGTCATTCTTCTACCTCAATTCCTCTAGGGCCTTGGCCCTCCCTTTCTCTCTGATATATACTTTACAACCAACCAACCACAGTGCCTATCCAGTTCTGGCCTCCCCCGTTTCCATTGTCCCGCTGTTTCCAGCCATGGTCCCAGCTGCCGAGGTTTTGGGATTCCCATTCTCTAAGCCTGTCTCTCCTGTGAAGACTCTCCTCAAAAACCCCATGCCATTGACTAAACTATCCTCAAAAACCCCATGCCATTGACTAAACTCTCCTCAAAAACCCCATGCCATTGACTAAACTCTCCTCAAAAACCCCATGCCATTAACTAAACTCTCCTCAAAAACCCCATGCCATTGACTAAACTATCCTCAAAAACCCCATGCCATTGACTAAACTCTCCTCAAAAACCCCATGCCATTGACTAAACTCTCCTCAAAAACCCCATGCCATTGACTAAACTCTCCTCAAAAACCTCATGCCATTGACTAAACTCTCCTCAAAAACCCCATGCCATCGACTAAACTCTCCTCAAAAACCCCATGTCATTGACTAAACTATCCATTTCCCCTGATCTAATATTTCCGGGTCAATATCTGTCAGACTGCGCTTCTGTAAAGTTTTATTACCTAAAGGGTGCTGTTCCTGTGCCACCCAGCCCTCAAATGTAAATTGGCATGTGATCACCTTGTCAACATATTTACCATATGATCATTGGAATCCATTACTAAGGAAGTAGTAGCAGAACATTTTCGAAAATTCTATGGAATCGATCAGAGTTAACCTATTTTCTTCTGTTCTTCATGGGATGTGGCTGTCGTCGGCTGAGCCAGCATCTATTGCCCATCCCTAATTACCCTTGAACGGAGTGGCTTGCTAGGTCATTTCAGAGAGCAGCTAAGAGTCGAGCACATTGCTGTGGGTCTGAAGTCACACTTGTTAGGATACCAGACCAGACCCCAGTATTTGTTAGGAGATCGGACCCCGACGGTTGTTAGGATACTGGACCGGACCCCGATGGTTGTTAAGATACTGGACCGGACTCCGATGGTTGTTAGGATACTGGACCGGACCCCGACGGTTGTTAGGATACTGGACCGGACTCCGATGGTTGTTAGGATACTGGACCGGACTCCGATGGTTGTTAAGATACTGGACCGGACTCCGACGGTTGTTAGGATACTGGACCGGACTCCGACGGTTTGTTAGGATACTGGACCGGACCCCGACGGTTGTTAGTATACTGGACCGGACCCCGACGGTTGTTAGTATATGGACCGGACCCCGACGGTTGTTAGGATACTGGACCGGACCCCGACGGTTTGTTAGGATACCGGACCAGACCCCGATGTTCGTTCGGATACGGGATGAGAACCCCAAACAATTTTTCTATTGGTAAAACTGTGAGGACAGGATACTTTACCCCTGGAGTGAAGACTCTGACTAATTGGTATCTTTTTGTTAAAACAAATTTTAACTTAAACACAGAATTAACCCCATTATCATCAAAGAAAATTGCTTTCCATTATCAGTAGAACAGTTCTTAAACAAAAGGAAACATTTGAACTTACTATGTACACCTGCTATTAACTCCAATGAATCAACCCAATGCAGTTCAAATGCCATTTATAAATAAAGTTAACAAATAGGTAACTGTGTAGAGACTTTAGGAGAGAGAGACCCTTTCAGGAACAGAACCAGTACACTTCTATGCAACCTAGCAGCATCTTGAAAAACTGCTGTTCAACTTAAAATCCTCTGTCTTGTCAGACTCTCATACTATGGTAAACTGCAACACGACAGACAGCCCAGGTGTCTACCATTAATTACTGCATCTGTATCCCATGGCGATGTCGCATGGCCTGTTTAGCTAGAACTAAATACATCCTCCCATAAATGATCTACTCTCCAGGGAGTCTCCAACAATTATAACATCTGTATCCCACTAAGGTGTCACGTGGCCTGCTTAGTTAGAACAAAATATAACCTCTCGTATATGATCTACTCTCCAGGGAATCTCCAGCAATTATAACAATGTTCCATTTGCCCTCTATGTAAGTAAACGGTTAGAATCAATCATGACCCCATCTTTTATGATTTCTTAATTGCAGCTTTTGCAGGCACACATTCTGGATACATTAACCTAGGTTCTTTAGTAATATTCCTGTAACAAGTATATACCTTAACCCAGGCTTTTAAGCCCCTTACTGCAACAGATATGAAATACAATATGTAACAATTTCTACGTTCTTCACAAGAGGATGTCTTTCTCCTCTTGGGGCATCTAGAACCAGAGAACACAGTTTCAGGGGTGTCTCATTTAAGATGGCAGTGAAGGGAAATTTTGTCTCTTGAGGGTCATTAATCTTTCGAATTTTCTACCTCCAATAGCAGTGGAGACGGAGGTTATTGAATTTACTCAAACGTTGAGACCGACAGATGTTGGTTGACGAGAGAGTCGAGGGAACAGGCAGAAAAGTGGAACTGGGCCGCGATCAGATCAGCCATGATATGAACGGCGCAACAAGCTCGATGGGCCGAATGGCCTACTCCTGCTCCTATTTCTTGTGTTCCATCACAACTCCTGTCGTATTAGCAATTGCAGAACCATTTGTTGAAACATATTTTGGCCGCCCATTAGTTGCTCGTGAGTGGTACTCTGAAACATTTGAACGAGAAGTTCCTAGTCACTCAAACCATCTATAATCCCTCACTGGAAATCATCGAAGGTGGTTTTGGGGGCATGAAATGAGATTGTGGTCCCCTGGGGATTAGAGCCGATCGCTGTCCACAATTTATATCAACAATACATCTGATAAAGTTGTATATTTCTGTATTCCAATAGGTCAATAAGTTATGATGAAAACAAACAAATTACAAAGGTTTACTTCTCGAGGGATAGAACTTGGAAAGGAGGGAAGTTTTGTTAATCTTTTCAGTACAAACATGCAAATTAGGAGCAGGAGTGACCACTCGGCCCCTCGATCCTGCTCTGCCATTCAATAAGATCATGGTTGATCTTATTATTTATGGGATTTGGGTGTCGCTGTCCATCCAGCATTTATTGTCCATCCCTAATTGCCCTTGAACCTAGTGGCTTGCTCGGTCATTCACAGAGCAGTTGAGGCTCAACCACTTTGCTGTAGGTCTGGATTTACATGTAAGCCAGACCAGGTAAGAACAGCAGTGAACCAGATGGGGCTTTTAGACTCCCTACAGTGCAGAAGGAGGCCATTTGACCCATCGAGTCTGTACTGATCCTTGGAAAGAGCACTAGACCCTATCACCATATCCCAGCAACCCCACCTAACATTTTGGGACACTAAGGGGCAATCTATCATGGCCAATCCACCTAACCTGCACGTCTTTGGACTGTGGGAGGAAACCGGAGCACCCGGAGGAAACCCACGCACACACGGGGAGAACGTGCAGACTCCACACAGACAGTCACCCAAGGATGGAACTGAACCTGGGTCCCTGGAGCTGTGAGGCAGCAGTGCTAACCACTGCACCACTGTGCCACCTCTTAACTAACGTTAATGGTTTCATGCTCACCATTACGGAGACTAGCTTTATATTTCAGATTTATTGATTGAAATTAAATTCCACCAGCTGCTGTGGTGGAGTTTGAACCCATGTCCCCAGTGCATTAGCCTCGTCCAGCGCCATTACTAAATTACTAATCCAGCACCATTACTGGATTACTAATCCAGTGACATTACTAGTTTACTAGTCCAGAACCATTACTAAATTACTAATCCAGCACCATTACTAGATTACTAGTTCAGCGCCATTACTTGTCCAGCACCATTACTTGTTTACTAATCCAGTGACATTACTAGTTTACTAGTCCAGCACCATTACTACATTACTAGTCCAGCGCCATTACTTGTTTACTAATCCAGTGACATTACTAGTTTACTAGTCCAGCGCCATTACTTGTCCAGCACCATTACTTGTTTACTAATCCAGTGACATTACTAGTTTACCAGTCCAGCGCCATTACTAAATTACTAGTCCAGCGCCATTACTTGTTTACTAATCCAGTGACATTACTAATTTACCAGTCCAGCGCCATTACTAAATTACTAGTCCAGTGACATTACTAGATTACTAGTCCAGCGCCATTACTAAATTACTAGTGCAGCGCCATTACTTGTCCAGCACCATTACTAGATTACTAATCCAGTGACATTACTAGTTTACTAGTCCAGTACCATTACTAAATTACTAATCCAGCACCATTACTAGATTACTAGTCCAGCGCCATTACTTGTTTACTAATCCAGTGACATTACTAGTTTACCAGTCCAGCGCCATTACTAAATTACTAGTCCAGTGACATTACTAGATTACTAGTCCAGCGCCATTACTAAATTACTAGTGCAGCGCCATTACTTGTCCAGCACCATTACTAGATTACTAATCCAGTGACATTACTAGTTTACTAGTCCAGTACCATTACTAAATTACTAATCCAGCACCATTACTAGATTACTAGTCCAGCGCCATTACTTGTCCAGCACCATTACTAGTTTACTAATCCAGTGACATTACTAGTTTACTAGTCCAGCGCCATTACTAGATTACTAGTCCAGTGACATTACTAGATTACTAGTCCAGCGCCATTACTAAATTACTAATCCAGCACCATTACTAGATGACTAGTCCAGCACCATTACTTGTCCAGCACCATTACTAGATTACTAATCCAGCACCATTACTAGATTACTAGTCCAGTGCCATTACTTGTCCAGCACCATTACTCGATTACTAATCCAGCGACATTACTAGTTTGCTAGTCCAGCGCCATTACTAAATTACTAATCCAGCACCACTACTAGATTACTAGTCCAGCGCCATTACTTGTCCAGCACCATTACTAGTTTACTAATCCAGTGAGATTACTAGTTTACTAGTCCAGCGCCATTACTAAATTACTAATCCAGCACCATTACTAGGTTACTAATCCAGTGACATTACTAGTTTACTTGTCCAGTGACATTACTAGATTACCAGTCCAATGCCATTACCAGATTATTAGTCCAGCGCCATTTACTAGTTTACTTGTCCAGCGCCATTACATGTCCAGCACCTTTCTAGATTACTAGTCCAGTGACATTACAAGTTTACTTGTCCAGCGACATTACTAGTTTACTTGTCCAGCGACATTACTAGTTTACTTGTCCAGCGACATTACTCATTTACTAATCCAGCACCTTTACTAGATTACTGGTCCAGCACCATTACTAGTTTACTTGTCCAGTGACATTACTAGTTTACTTGTCCAGTGACCTTACTAGATTACTAGTCCAGCGACATTACTGCACCACCATATCCCCAACCACACTTCAAAGTGCCGCATACAAATCTAGTTGCCATTTAAGAAAAAAGATATAGGGCGGAATTCTCCAGCCAGGCCCGCCCAGCATCCAGGCCGCCCGAGGTCAATGGATCTTTTCTATGTTCCGTGGCGACCTTGCGGCGGGCAGGGCGGAAGAATCCAGCCCTTGGAGACACCGGAGGAGAAACATGCCGCAGAGGGAGGCTAGAGAATCTCTGCCAATGTTTCTCTTTTGTGGTGGTGGGGGGCGGGGGGGGGGGGGGGGGGAGTGAAGACTGGAGGCCCTCAATATAAGGTGGTCGTTAAGAAATCAATTGAGAAAGTTAGATGCAACTTCTTTTAGAACACAGAACAATACAGCACAGAACAGGCCATTCGGCCCTCGATGTTGTACCGAGCTTTGTCCGAAACCAAGATCAAGCTATCCCATTCCCTGTCATTCTGGTGTGCTCCCATGTGCCTATCCAATAACCACTTGAAAGTTCCTAAAGTGTCTGACTTCACTATCACAGCAGGCAGTCCATTCTACACGCTAACCACTCACTGAGTAAAGAACCTACCTCGGACATCCCTCCTATATTTCCCACCCCGAACCTTATAGTTATGTCCCCTTGTAACAGCTACATCCACCCGAGGAAATAGTTTCTGAACGTCCACTCTATCTATCCCCCTCATCATCTTATAAACCTCTATTAAGTCGCCTCTCATCCTCCTTCCCTCCTTCACTCCAATGAGAAAAGCCCTCGCTCCCTCAACCTTTCCTCATAAGACCTACCCTCCAAACCAGGCAGCATCCTGGTAAATCTCCTTTGCACCCTTTCAAATGCTTCCATATCCTTTCTATAATGAGGTGACCAGAACTGCACGCAATACTCCAAATGTTTTACCCAGAGAGTGGTGAGACTGGGATACACGCTACCCAAGAATTTAGCTCGGGGAAATGGATTCATTTAAGGAGAGATTTGATTATCTTGCACAGGGGAAGGGAATAGAGAGTTATGCTGATCAGGTTATATGAGGAAGGATTGGGTCAAATGGCCTATTTACCGGTAAAACCAGCTGCTATTGACAGTGTATGAAGAATAGCTAAATGGCCTGGATGAAGGGGAATTCTGGACCGGAGGAGTGACTGCAGCAGGGTTTAACGTAGATTCCTGACTTCTCCCATGGGGTAGAGCTTCCCCAGTCTGCTGCCTGGTCAGTTACCATCTTCCTTTCCTGAGGTTCCCATGAAAGGGTGAGCAGCAGTTTGATTTGCCCATTCACTGGCCTTTTCTTTTTATTTGCTCTGCCAGGCAATGAATAGGGTTGTATATTTTTCTTTTGCGGGTGGCTACAGCTGGGCTTCTGTTGGGAGGTTTGCTCACACGGTTATAATGTTCTTCCTTTCAGACCTACACTGGCTCCATCCTGGTTGCGGTGAATCCCTACCAGCTGCTGCCAATTTACACAGCTGAACAAATCCGCTATTACACAAACCGTAAGATTGGGGAGATGCCGCCTCACATCTTTGCCATCGCTGACAACTGCTACTTCAACATGCAACGCAACAACAAGGACCAGTGCTGCATTATTAGGTGAGTCAAGCTTGCACAGTGGTGAGTGTCATGATATTTAGATCAGCATATCATGGTGCAATCAAACACACACTGATGGACAGGCAGTAGGACCAACCAACACACACACAACATCGCAGCCAATCACCAGTGAGAGCACACGCACTATAAAAACAGGGGACACAACAGTTCCCGCTCATTCCAACAGCAGCCAGCTCAGAGCACCGAGCTCAGAGCCTGCCACTCAGACATTCACCATGTGCTGAGTGCCTCACCCAGATAGTAATAGGACAGGGTCCTCCGATTAGCTGGTAATGCACCAAGTTAGCAGTGTGCTGTTACAGTTAAGTAGTTAATAAAATTGAGTTACACCATCTCCAGCCGTGTTGGATCATTTGTACATCAGAACACACAACACGACAGTGAGCTCTCACAGTGGCTGTCGCGCAAGGTTCTTATTTTATTTGCACAAACTACAGTGGATGCTGAAAATCCGTGTTAAAATCAGAACCACTCAGTAGGTCTGGCAGTATCTGTGGAGAGAGAAGTGGAGTTAATGGCGCAGGTCTTGCAGTCAACAGCAATTAAAAACCTGATGATGCCCATGATTGTCGATTGTTATTAAAAACCCATCTGGTCCACTGATCTTTTTCAGGAAGGAAATCTGCCATTCCTGCCTGGTCTGGCCAGCTTGTGATTCCAGGTCCACAGCAATATAGTTGACGACTAAATGCCCTCTGAAATGGCCGAGCACACACTTATTGCAGGGCAGAGAGCAAGGAAAGTCTACATTAAACTGCATTTATTTCAATGCAAGGGGCCTGACGGGCAAAGCGGATGAACTCAGGGCATGGATGGGAACATGGGACTGGGATATTATAGCTATGACTGAAACATGGCTAAGGGAGGGGCAGGACTGGCAGCTCAATGTTCCGGGGTACAGATGCTATAGAAAGGATAGAACAGGAGGTAAGAGAGGAGACGGAGTGGCGTGTTTGATTAGGGAGAACATCACGGCAGTACTTAGAGGGGATATATCCGAGGGTTCGCCCACTGAGTCTATATGGGTGGAACTGAAAAATAAGAAGGGAGAGATCACCTTGATAGGACTGTACTACAGGCCCCCAAATAGTCAGCGGGAAATTGAGGAGCAAATATGTAAGGAGATTACAGATAGCTGCAAGAAAAATAGGGTGGTAATAGTAGGGGACTTTAACTTTCCCAACATTGACTGGGACAGCCATAGCATTAGGGGCTTGGATGGAGGGAAATTTGTTGAGTGTATTCAGGAGGAATTTCTCATTCAGTATGTGGATGGACCGACTAGAGAGGGGGCAAAACTTGACCTCGTCTTGGGAAATAAGGAAGGGCAAGTGACAGAAGTGTTAGTGAGGGATCACTTTGGGACAAGTGACCATAACTCCGTTAGTTTTAAGATAGCTATGGAGAATGATAGGTCTGGCCCAAGAGTTAAAATTCTTAATTGGGGCAAGGCCAATTTTGATGGCATCAGACAGGAACTTTTAGAAGTAGATTGGGGGAGACTGTTGGCAGGCAAAGGGACGGCTGGTAAATGGGAGACTTTTAAAAATGTGTTAATCAGGGTTCAGGGTAAGCACATTCCCTTTAGAGTGAAGGGCAAGGCTGGTAGAAGTAGGGAACCCTGGATGACTCGAGATATTGAGACTCTGGTCAAAAAGAAGAAGGAGGCATATGACGTACATAAACAACTGGGATCAAGTGGATCCCTTGAAGAGTATAGAGATTGTCGAAATAGAGTTAAGAGGGAAATCAGGAGGGCAAAAAGGGGACATGAAATTGCTTTGGCAAATAATGCAAGGGAGAATCCAAAGAGCTTCTACAGATACATAAAGGGAAAAAGAGTAACTAGGGACAGAGTAGGACCGCTTAAGGATCAACAAGGACATCTATGTGCAGAGCCACAAGAGTTGGGTGAGATCCTCAATGAATATTTCTCATCGGTATTCACGGTGGAGAAAGGCATGGATGTTAGGAAACTAAGGGAAATAAATAGTGATGTCTTGAGAAGTGTGCGTATTACAGAGGAGGAGATGCTGGAAGTCTTAAAGCGCATCAAGGTAGATAAATCCCCGGGACCTGATGAAATGTATCCCAGGGTGTTGTGGGAGGCTAGGGAGGAAATTGCGGGTCCCCTAACAGATATTTGAATCATCGGCAGCCACAGGTGAGGTGCCTGAAGATTTGAGAGTAGCAAATGTTATGCCCTTGTTTAAGCAGGGCAGCAGGGAAAAGCCTGGGAACTACAGACTGGTGAGCCTAACGTCTGTAGTAGGTAAGTTGCTAGAAGGTATTCTGAGAGACAGGATCTACAAGCATTTAGAGAAGCAAGGACTGATTCGGGGCAGTCAGCATGGCTTTGTGCGTGGAAAATCATGTCTCACAAATTTGATTGAGTTTTTTGAGGGGGTGACCAAGAAGGTAGATGAAGGCAGTGCAGTAGACGTTGTCTACATGGACTTTAGCAAAGCCTTTGACAAGGTACCGCATGGTAGGTTGTTGCAGAAGGTTAAAGCTCACAGGATCCAGGGTGCGGTTGCCAATTGGATTCAAAATTGGCTGGACGACAGAAGACAGAGGGTGGTTGTAGAGGGTTGTTTTTCAAACTGGAGGCCTGTGACCAGTGGTGTGCCTCAGGGATCGGTGCTGGGTCCACTGTTATTTGTGATTTATATTAATGATTTGGATGAGAATTTAGGAGGTATGGTTAGTAAGTTTGCAGATGACACCAAGATTGGTGGCACAGTGGATAGTGAAGAAGGTTATCTAGGATTGCAACGGGATCTTGATCAATTAGGCCAGTGGGCCGACGAATGGCAGATGGAGTTTAATTTAGATAAATGTGAGGTGATGCATTTTGGCAGATCGAATCAGCCCAGGACCTACTCAGTTAATGGTATGGCGTTGGGGAGAGTTATAGAACAAAGAGATCTAGGAGTACAGGTTCATAGCTCCTTGAAGGTGGAATCGCAGGTGGACAGGGTGGTGAAGAAGGCATTCGGCATGCTTGGTTTCATTGGTCAGAACATTGAATACAGGAGTTGGGACGTCTTGTTGAAGTTGTACAAGACATTGGTACGGCCACACTTGGAATACTGTGTGCAGTTCTGGTCACCCTATTATAGAAAGGATATTATTAAACTAGAAAGAGTGCAGAAAAGATTTACTAGGATGTTACCGGGACTTGATGGTTTGAGTTATAAGGAGAGGCTGGATAGACTGGGACTTTTTTCCCTGGAGCGTAGGAGGCTTAGGGGTGATCTTATAGAGGTCTATAAAATAATGAGGGGCATAGATAAGGTAGATAGTCAACATCTTTTCCCAAAGGTAGGGGAGTCTAAAACTAGAGGGCATAGGTTTAAGGTGAGAGGGGAGAGATTCAGAAGGGCCCAGAGGGGTAATTTCTTCACTCAGAGGGTAGTGAGTGTCTGGAATGGGCTGCCAGAGGTAGTAGTAGAGGCGGGTACAATTGTGTCTTTTAAAAAGCATTTAGATAGTTACATGGGTAAGATGGGTATAGAGGGTTATGGGCCAAGTGCGGGCAACTGGGACTAGCTTAATGGTAAAAACTGGGCGGCATGGACTGGTTGGGCCGAACGGCCTGTTTCCATGCTGTAAACTTCTGTGATTCTATGAGTCTAGTTAGGAATTGGCAATAAAGTCTGGCCCAACCAGCAATGCCCACACCCCCTGAATGAATTGAAAAATGCTGCCGTAATTGCTGACTGGCAAGGCTGTGGCACTCTTGCCATCTGCTGACCCTCCGATCCGGCGGCAAGTGCAGCCATCCGTAAGGAGCACGGGCAAAGAGGATTAGCTCAAAGGACACAGCTCCCAGGTTGGTTTTCAGTGGGTAGTTTGGTTGTGGAAGTGGGATGGATTGGGTCAGGGTGAAAATGTGGCAATGCAGAATCATGGGAGTTCTTGTGAAGGGAGAATCCAGTACTACCTTGCTGCAAAATGAACAACGGATTAATTTATTTTTTTTAAACTTGGTACCCAATTTTTCCAATTAAGGTGCAATTTAGTGTGGCCAATCCACCAACCCTCATCTTTTTGGGTTGTGGAGCGAGACCCACACAGACATGGGGAGAATGTGCAAACTCCACACGGACAGTGACCCCGGGCCGGGATCAAACCAGTGTCCACGGTGCTGTGAGGCAGCAGTGCTAACCACTGTGCCACCATGCCGCAACCCCCCCCACCCTAACGGATTAAATTAAAGGAGCAAATTTCTTGACTGTAATAGGATGGAAAACCTTCTTCCTATTACAAAGCCTCGTCCATCCTGCAAAGCCTGCTACAATAACTTAGGAGGAATTGCCAAAGACCATTGAAGAACACTTCTCGCCCAAACCATCAATCGCAGCAGAGAGATTCATATTTCATCGTCATAGTCAATGGAGGGTGAAAATATTCCACAATTTGTTACAATACTACAGAAATTAGCCAAGAATTGTGTGCTTGGATCGACCCTTGTGGATATGCTGCAAGAGCGACTTGTGTGATGAGATCATCCAGAGACAGAAACCTCTTAAACATTCAAACTCTCTCTTGAAATAGTAGTGTCGATGGAATTGGCAGTAGAAGAAGCTTCCCAAATCAGAGCTGGCGCCAAAATAAACCAGATGAATGCTGAGAAAAGAAGATTTCTCACCAGAGGAGCGTGCCGTAGGTGTGCCCAGGTGGGGCATTGATGTCACAAATTGATGTTGCAAGTCATGTTGCAGCTGTATCGAACCTGAGTTAGGCCACACTTGGAGTATAGTGTTCAATTCTGGTCGCCCCGCTACCAGAAGGATGTGGAGGCTTTAGAGAGGGTGCAGAAGAGATTTACCAGAATGTTGCCTGGTATGGAGGGCATTAGCTATGAGGAGCGGTTGAATAAACTCGGTTTGTTCTCACTGGAACGATGGAGGTTGAGGGGGCGACCTGATAGAGATCTACAAAATTATGAGGGGCATAGACAGAGTGGATAGTCGAGGCTTTTCCCCAGGGTAGAGGGGTCAATTACTAGGGGGCATAGGTTTAAGGTGCGAGGGGCAAGGTTTAGAGTAGATGTACGAAGCAAGTTTTTTTTTTTTACACTAGGGTAGTGGGTGCCTGGAACTCGCTGCCGGAGGAGGTGGTGGAAGCAGGGACGATAGTGATGTTTAAGGGGCATTTTGACAAATACATGAATAGGATGGGAATAAAGGGATACGGACCCAGGAAGTGTAGAAGATTGTAGTTTAGTCGGGCAGCATGGTCGGCACGAGCTTGGAGGGCCGAAGGGCCTGTTCCTGTGCTGTACTGTTCTTTGTTCTTGTTCTAAAACCAAAGGCATGCTGGGCCAGACATATCCTCTGACCTCAAAGATGGGTGAACACGCCCAAATCCATAAAAAGTATCGACAGAATATCCAAAGAAAATGAGAATTCCCAGGAAAAGACAATGTCTATGCAGATCAAAGAGCTCAAACACGGTGTATTATTGATGCAAGGCGATACACCGAGATAGATACAAGTTACAGAGTGACATAGATAAGCTGCAGCGCTGGGCTGAGAGATGGCAAATGGAGTTTAATGCAGAAAAGTGAGAGGTGATTCATTTTGGAAGGAATAACAGGAAGACCGAGTACTGGGCTAATGGTAAGATTCTTGGCAGTGTGGATGAGCAGAGAGATCTTGGTGTCCATGTACATAGATCCCTGAAAGTTGCCACCCAGGTTGAGAGGATTGTTAAGAAGGCGTACGGTGTGTTAGCTTTTATTGGTAGAGGGATTGAGTTTCGGAGTCATGAGGTCATGTTGCAGCTGATCAAAACTCTGGTGCGGCCGCATTTGGAGTATTACGTGCAATTCTGGTCGCCGCATTATAGGAAGGATGTGGAAGCATTGGAAAGGGTGCAAAGGGGATTTACCAGAATGTTGCCTGGTATGGAGGGAAGATCTTATGAGGAAAGGCTGAGGGACTTGAGGCTGTTTTTGTTAGAGAGAAGAAGGTTAAGAGGTGACTTAATTGAGGCATACAAGATGATCAGAGGATTGGATAGGGTGGACAGTGAGAGCCTTTTTCCTCGGATGGTGATGTCTAGCACGAGGGGACATAGCTTTAAATTGAGGGGAGATAGATGTCAGAGGTAGGTTCTTTAGTCGGAGAGTAGTAAGGGTGTGGAATGCCTTGCCTGCAACAGTAGTGGACTCGCCAACACTAAGGGCATTCAAATGAAATGAAATGAAAATCGCTTATTGTCACAAGTAGGCTTCAATGAAGTTACTGTGAAAAGCCCCTAGTCGCCACATTCCGGCGCCTGTTCGGGGAGGCTGGTACGGGAATTGAACCTTGCTGCTGGCCTGCCTTGGTCTGATATGGTCATTGGATAGACATATGGACGATAAGGGAATAGTGTAGATGGGCTTTAGAGTGGTTTCACAGGTCGGCGCAACATCGAGGGCTGAAGAGCCTGTACTGCGCTGTAATGTTCTATGTTCTAACTGCTGTATCTCTTTTCTGTGGAAAATGTATACCAACAAAAGCTCGAGAACCTACCATTAAAATTGCCTGATATAATCTTGCGAGCTTGCATGGAAGTGGGGGTTCAATTAAAGGGAGTTTCCAGTGAAGGGTTATATCTTGTCCTGCTCCAAACTCCATCCGTCCTCCCTCCCCAGGGTTCTGCTCCAGGCTCCATCACTGCCCACCAACCCTCCCCCAACACCTGTCTAGGGATCATTTTGTGACTGTAAACGACGGGTAACATAAAGAATGGATCCTTGTGAGTATCTCTGATCAGGCTTCACTCCTTGGGTTACCTTTGCACTGACATTGTTAAGGAATATAAACTTTCTTCTGATTTTATGAGCCCCTTACCCAGGCACGGCTAAACGGCCATGGGCTTGACCACAAATATAACCAGTGTTCTTTGCTTCTTTTATTTTTTTGTGTCTTCTAGTGGAGAATCCGGTGCTGGGAAAACCGAGAGCACAAAACTGATCCTGCAGTTCCTGGCAGCTATTAGTGGCCAGCACTCCTGGATTGAACAGCAAGTCCTTGAGGCAAACCCCATTCTAGAAGGTGAGCTGGGGAAGTTGTTGTCACCTTGAGTTAAGGTCCTGAGCTGTGCGAGATCCACCAGAGACATCGGCACAGATGCACGGAAAGTACCTTTGTCCACAATGTATACATTTACATGTTTGCGCACTTGATCTATTTTCTATTTTGATGTGTTCTGCCTTTCTGTGGGTTCAACAACACCCTGCATTTCTGTAACATCTTAGCAGAGTAAAAGACCAATACAGGAGATGTGAGGCCGGATGACCAACGTTTCGGACAATAAGGTAGGTTTTAAGGAAAGGAAAGAAATGGAAAGGTTTCGGAAGTAAATTCCAGAGCTTGGAGCCCAGTAAGATGAAGACCAGACCACCTGTGGTGGAGGGAAGGTGAACTGCATGTGCCAGAGGCCAGAATTGAAGGAAGACACAAGATTGCAGGGCTGGAAGAGGTTGTGGGGCCAGAAGAGATTACAGAGTTGGGGAGAGGGGAGGCCATGGAGGGGGATTTTAAACACTTGGGAGGAAATTAAGGCATTGCGGGACCAGGAGCCGATGTAGGTGGCACAGTGGTTAGCACTGCTGCCTCACTGCGCCAGGGACCCGAGTGCCGAACTCGGGTGACTGCCTGTGTGGAGTTTGCACGTTCTTCCCGTGTCTGCATGGGTTTGCTCCGGATGCTCCGGTTTCCTCCCACAGTCCAAAGATATGCAGGTTAGTTGGATTGGCCGTGCTAAATTGCCCCTAGGTGGAGTTACAAGAATAGGGTGGGGGATTTGGCCTAGGTAGGGTCCTCTTTCGGTGGGTCGGTGCAGACCCGATGGGCTGACTGGCCTCCTTCTGCACTGTAGGGATTCTATGAGGTCAGTCCAGGGGCGATGGATGAATGGGAGTAGGTATGAGTTAGGATACAACAGCGCTTGGTAGATGAGATGAGCCTCAAAGGTGATAAGGGGGGGCATAGTAGTTAGCACTGTTGCTTCATAGCGCCGGGGACCCGGGTTCGATTCCCGGCTTGGGTCACTGACTGTGCGGAGGCTGCACATTCTCCCCGTGTCTGCGTGGGTTTCCTCCGGGTGCTCCGGTTTCTTCCCACAAGTCCCGAAAGACCTGCTGTTAGGTGAATTGGACATTCTGAATTCTCTCTCAATGTACAGGTGCTGGAGTGTGGCGACTAGGGGCTTTTCACAGTTACTTCATTGCAGTGTTAATGTAAGCCTACTTGTGACAATAAAGATTATTATTATGACCTCTCTGAGATTCTGTCCCGCATTAATTCCTCATCAAGCCTAGAGGCAGAGAGCCCTAATATCTCACCAAAATGCCACCGCGTCCGCACTACTGCTCCTGATGCTAGTACACAGACCACAGGGGGGGCATGGGTTCGGGGGGTAAATGTGTATACACCTGGAAGAATAGCTTAATACTGATGTACAAGAAAAGGCCACGTAAAGGCCAGCAATGAATTGCAGAGAAAAGTTAGATTCAAAGCTACATTTGAAAATCCATATCCATGGACACAAGTGCGTCCAGAAATACATCATAGTTTTTCACATGTTCCTCTTGTCAAACAGTAGGCATCATCTGATGGAAACTGGTTTACTAGTATCTGCTTTCTGTTCATAATAATGATAGACCCCCCATTGATTTGAAACACGTATTCTGGTGGACTATCCCTCCTGTTTCCAATTTAGTTGTTAATTTTGGAACAGGTATCCTGAAGCTGAGATGCTTAAAACCAAAAAACGCTGTGAATATTCATCAGGTCTGGCAGCATCCATGCAGAGGGGGAGTTAACATTTCCGGGCAATGGTCCCTCATCAGAATTGGGAGAACATGGAGGTGGAATAATAATCTTTATTAGTGTCACAAGTAGGCTTACATTAACATTGCAATGAAGTTACTGTGAAACGCCCCTAGTCGCCACATTCCGGCGCCTGTTCGTGTACACCGAGGGAGAATTCAGAATGTCCAATTCACCTAACAAGCACGTATTTCAGGACTTGTGGGAGGAAACTGGAGCACCCGAAGGAAACCCACGCAGACACGGGGAGAACGTGCAGACTCCGCACAGACAGTGACCCAAGCCGGGAATCAAACCCGGATCCCTGGCGCTGTAAAGCAATAGTGCTAACCACTATGCTACCGTGCCGTCCCTGGGCCGAATGGCGGGAGAAGAGTCGTGGTGATGTCAGGCGATCAGGTGGGTAATCGGAACTATTACCCACATTTCTTCCAAAAATGTGAGCTGTGTTTGCGATATGCAATTGTTGAACTTAGGTTTGCGTGGCTATACAGTACCTAATTGAAAGATGAGGTACTGCTCCGGTTGAGCTTCATTTGAACTGGGTAGGAAGTTCTGAACAGAAAAGGGGCAGTGAATTAATATCCCAGCCAATGGCAAATGCCGAGCTGCCCAAATCCTAAAGGGAAACTTGAAACAGCTGCCCAAATGATATTTGCAATTTTGTACATTTATGAGGAGGTTTTCCTGAAATCAGGAAATGATGTTTCTGACCAATTGTGGTGATTTTATATTAAACATTTAATATAACAAAGACAATTTAATAAAATATACTCAAACAGAAGAAAGGCTTCACACAGTTAGCCGTACTTAAAACAGTTCCAAAAATCTTAGCTTAAACTACACTCCAGCGCCAACCTTCACTTTTCTGCTTGGCAACCGTCCTCATAGATTCTTAAATCTATAAAATTCCGGCAGATTTACCACATAATGCCCTGTTGCTGTTGGGTGTCCTTTGAGGCTGACTACTGGTTCTGCAGGCCTGGCCTTGTCCACAATGAGTCCTCCAGAAGATCTAGACAGCTATCCCCTTACAGAGGCTTCAGTGTTTTCTTAGATGTGTTCGTCTCCTTTGATCTCAATCTCTCAGAAGTTCCCCTTTCCCAGAACTGACCAAGTTACTTTCTTTACTTTGATAAATTCTATATTTAGAAAAGTAAAGTTACCCTGGGCAGGATTCTCCCATCCCCCGGCAGAGTGTCCACGCCATCGTAAACACCGTCGCGTTTTACGACGGCGTGAATGGGTCGCTGCCGGGAGTAATTCTGGCCCCTACAGGGGGCCAGCACGGCACTGGAGTGGTTCACGCCGCTCCAGCTGCCGATCCCGGCGCGAACTGTGCGCCGCGGGATCCGCCGGCACGGTGGCCTCCTTCGATGCGCCGGCCCCAGGCCGCATCGGAAGCCCCCCCCTCCCCACCGGGGTCGGAGCCCCCCTCGCCCCACAGGCCACCACCCGACCCTTGCATGCAGAGTTCCCGCCGGCTGTGAGCAGGTGTGGACGGCGCTGGCGGGACTCAGCGTTTTAACTGCGGCGGAACAGTCGCGGAGAGTAGCCCGCGACCGGCGCTGTGCCAAACACGCACATGTGCAGTTGTGCCGGCGCGGTGGCCTCGTTCAATGCGCTGGCCCCGACATAACATGGCGCAGGGGTACAGGGGCCGGCGGGTAGGAAAAGAGGGCGGGGGACAGAGAGGCAGGCCCGCCAATCGGTGGGCCCCGATCGCGGGCCAGGCTGCATCGGAGGCGCACGCACGCACACACGCGCACACGCACACGCACACGCACACGCACACACCGCCATCCGACCCTTGCACGCAGAGTTCCTGCCGGCTGTGAGCAGGTGTGGACGACGTTGGCGGGACTCGGCGTTTTAACTGCGGCCGCTCGGCCCATCCCGGGCCGAGAATTGGTGGACCAGCCATGGAGGGCGGCCCGTGACCGGCGCCCGCCAACGGTGCCGATTCTCTGCGGAGAATCGCGTGTCGGCGTCAGGGCGGCGTGGCGCCGTCGCTGGGCTTCTCCGGCCGGCCCAGGGCTGGGAGAATCCCGGCCCCCAATTTTTACAATATTGCAACTTGTAAATGTTCCCCTTTGAACTAAAACTACTTATTTTGTCGACATAATTAAATTCTTATTGAAGTCCTGACATGTCAATACCACTTCTTACTCGTGTCTCAACCCTTGCAGTCTCTCGGACTCTATCCGGTTGCATAAATCAAGGCCCCAGCTTGTTTACTAGTATATGAGATGTGACACTGATATTACCAAAAGAAAATATTAATTCCTCATTTTCCTTGAAACCAGCGAGTGAACAACCAAGCAATCCTCAATCTCGCTCTGTCTTCCCAATGTCGAGGAAACCTATTGCATCAGTGTGTTGTAGTTTAGAGTGGATCGCTGCACTGTCCTGTCCTAACGACCTTGCATATATATTTTTTTTTGCCTCAGCATTTGGGAATGCCAAAACAATCCGGAATGATAATTCGAGTCGCTTTGGGAAATACATAGACATTCACTTTAACAAGCGAGGGGCTATCGAAGGAGCCAAGATTGAACAATATCTGCTGGAGAAATCTCGAGTCTGTCGACAGGTAATAATGTGAAGGCAATAGGTGAAGGAACGGTTTCCGTTCTCTCTCGTCTGTGATGACCATTTCCAGGCTCTGCTCATAATTTCTGAGTCAGAAGAACTAAAAGAGAATAAATTGATAACTTAGCCAATATGTTGTGATGAGGTTAATTTCTTTGTATCATTAATTATCAATTTGGAACAGGCGCAGATTTGAAAATAGTAACATCAAAATTAGAAAGTTAATATAGAAAGTAAGTTTGATATTTGTTGTCACACTACAGGAGTGAAGGGAGAGACATGTTCTGCATTGTAACCAATACCCCTCTGTATGACATGTCACATAGGGTGGCATAGCACAGTGTTGCTTCACAGCGCCAGGGACCTGGGTTCGATTCCCGGCTTGGGTCACTGTCTGTGTGGAGTCTGCACGTTCTCCCTGTATCTGCATGGGTTTCCCCCGGGTGCTCCGGTTTCCTCCCACAAGTCCCGAAAGACGCGCTTGTTCGGTGAATTGGACATTCTGAATTCTCCCTCTATGTACCTGAACAGGTGCCGGAGTGTGGCGACTGGGGTGATATACATCACTAAGTACACAAAGGGTTAATGTACATACACTACACCTAGCTAGACACTAGAGGGAACACCAGAGACATGATGCACAGACAGTCAACCAATAGGTCAGTAAGCTAGGACACGACCAATGGGCAGTCACGATACACACAGAGGTGACACTACTACAGGAGGGCATCACACCAACCCATATAAAAGGACACATCACACCTGCTCAGTCTCTTTCCAGTAGAGACACTCAGTGAGTACAGACACAGGGTTGATTGAACATCACACCCACCACGTGGATTGTAGCAGACTGGTACGTCAGTCTGAGTAGCTATAGCAGGGTTAACAGTAGAGTCAAATCCAAGGAGGAGAATCGTTAACAGTAATGTGTTAAAGCTATCTCCAAGTCTGAACCTTCCTTTGTCAGAGTGCACATCAAGGAAGCAGCTTATGCCGCGTCAAGGGCATAACAAAACAGCGACTAGGGGATTTCCACACTAACTTCATTGTAGTGTTAATGTAAGCCTACTTGTGACAATAATAAAGATTATTATTAAACATGATTACATGGTCACACCATTAGAGGTACTTTCCTCCTCCATCTTACGACTGTGAGTGAGCAATGAACGCTTGACAACTGTGGCGTGGCAACCTGGTTATCCTTTGTTTATACTGGAGTAAAAGTTAAACCCCAGAAAACCAAACAGTATTTGAAGCAAAGCTGGCGATGAGGATGTTTTTCCAGTAATAGAAAGAAAAATAAATAGCCAGGCCTGGACTTCAAGGTAAAAAATCAATTTTCTTGGAGACCGTTCCCATCATTTATAAATGGTTGTCGGGAACAGGATTTTTAGTTTTGCTAAGAGTACATGTTAATTTTAGAAATGATAAAAAGCACTCCGGGTTGTTCTTGCGTTTGTTTCTACACGATCGCGACCCCGGAGCACTCTGGAGAGTCGGAGGCGGATTGAATCAGGTTATAAATACTAAACCTTTTGGGAAAACGAACAGAGAAAGCGAGGCAGTAAGGGGTAGGCTGTAAAAAGATGAGTTACTGATCAAGCCTAGGGAGTTTTTCCAGCTGTTGTTGGATCCTCAAACTCTGAGTGAGACCTGCTTTTGGGAAGAAGTGTCCAAACAGGGAAAAATACATCGATAGTCACCAACATTAAACTGGATTAAAACTAAATCTGCTTTTTTAGAAAAAAAACGATTGCTATTTGCAAAAGAGAAAAATAAAATCTTAAAGCCACTGTCCAACCAAGAAACTACTTTAAGAAACAGCCAAAGAAATTATACAAATTAAATTGGAAGAGAAAAAAATTACAGGGGAGGAAAAGTTGAAGGAAGTACCACTACTTAAGAACAGTTAACTGCGATGCGGGCAAAAGGTGGCGCTATGGAGCCATTCAACGAGAATAGAGTTCCTATGAAGAGAAGAGAGCTTCCAGAAATCCCCTGCTACAAGCAGGATACCAGATGAAACTAACTTTGTTGAATATAATAAGACAGAAAATTTTCACCGTGTTACAAAATGTTGTCCATCAGCCTGATACAGTAACTTGCGAGGAATTAACAAAGGCCCTTGGAGAATACTTCTCGCCAAACCATTAGTCGCGGCAGAGAGACTAAGGTTTCATTGACATAGTCAAAACAGGGTGAAAAATATTCCACAATTTGTCACAGTACTACAGAAACTAGCCAAGAATTGAGAGTTTGGATCGACCCTTGAGGACACGCTGCGAGACAGACTTGACAAAGCAGTGTCCGTGGAATTGGCAGCAAAAAACGCTTCCGAAATTGGAGCACAAAATGAATCCTGCTAAACGAAGATCTCGGCAAGCAAACTATAGGTGTGTCCAAGTGGGGCATTCTCCACAGAAATGTTGGTGTCGATAAAGCAAATGTCGTAATTGTGGCAAGAAAGGTCACATTACCAAGGCATGCTGGGCCAGACAATATCCTCAGGCCTGAATGATGGGTGAATGCACTCCAATCCACAAAAGAAATCTACAGAATGACAAAAGACCTAATGAAAATTCCCAGCAAGACTTTGTTATTGATAAATTATCAACAACAGCTCGAGGATGTGCCATTTAAACCATCTGATATCATGAGAACTTGCACGGAAGAGGTGGTTCCAGTGAGAGTTGGTGCAAGTCGAAGTGAATGGTTAATTCCATTACAGGTGGTAGAAGGCAATTTTCCTGCGTGGCAGAACAAAATCAAACTCAATTGGTAAGTGGTGAACCGACTGGTTGATGGAAAGAACACGTTCCAGAAACTCTTGCGTACAAGAAAATATTTGAAAACACTTTTTAGGGGAAGTGACCAAGTTTGAGGCAAGGGTCAAGATAAAACCTGATGACAACCTAAATGCGTAAAGGCAGGAACTATGCCATGTGCTGTCAAACCAAGTTGAAGTGGAACTTGGCAAATTGGTCAAAGATGGCATGATCAAGAGTGTGACGACAAGGGATTGGGCAACCCCGATTATTCCAGTTATCAAGCCAGTGGGCTGAGTGAGAATCTGCGTGGGGACTTTGAAATGATGATCGAACCAGTGTTGTGTGCTGACCGGTATCCTTCACCATTAATAGAGGACCTAATTGCTGAATTGTTGGGGTGACGAAAGGTCAATAAGATGCATTTGTCCCAAGCCTACTTCCAGGTGAAGGTAGCAACTGAGTCACAACCTTTTATAACCATTGTAATTCACAAAGGACTGTTTAGGTTCAAGAATCTATCATTCGCAGTGACGTTTGCTCCAGTCCTATTTCAATACTCCATGGACCAAATCCTTAGTACCTTGATGTTCAATGCTGTTTGGACAACATATTTTACTTACTGGGAGGACTGAGCAGCTAAAGAATTTAGAGTCGAGGTAATGTCGAATTTTGAAAATTCTGGAATTATTTGTTTCTGTAAAATATTTTATTAAGACACGTGAGATTTTATAACAGTAACAGTAAACCATATACAAACAACCAGAAACATAGTGCAACGATCCGCTACCTCCCTCACTGGTCTCACCTTCCTAGAACAGTAATCTAGACCAACTCTGACAGTTAATTTTCTCCAAAGAAGTCGACAAACGGCTGCCACCTCCGGACGAACCCTAGCATTGACCCTCTCAGGGCGAACTTGATTTTCTCCAGACTGAGAAAGCCCGCCATGTCATTGACCCAGGTCTCTGATTTTGGGGGCTACGAGTCTCTCCAGCTAACAGTATCCGTCTCCGGGTTACCAGGGAGGCAAAGGCCAAGACGTCGGCCTCTCTCGCACCCCGGTCCTCCGACACTCCAAAAATCGCCACTTCTGGACTCGGTGCCACCCTTGTTTTCAACACCGTGGACATGACGTCTGCAAACCCCTGCCAGAATTCCCTAAGCTTCGAACATGCCCAAAACATGTGGACATGGTTCGCTGGCTCTCTGGCGCACTTTGCACATCTGTCTTTTATCCCCAAAAACGTGCTCATCCAGGCTACCGTCATGTGTGCCCGGTGAACGACCTTAAATTGGACCTTGGATTGTATCAGGCTGAACTTGGCGCATGATGTGGACATGTTGACCCTGCTTAACGCATCCGCCCAGAGACCTGTCTCTATCTCTTCCCCCTAACTCCTCCCATTTGTGCTTTAGCTCCTCCCTGAGTTTCCTCTGACTCCCATGAGTTCTTTATAGATATCTGAAACCTTTCCCACTCCCACCCATACTCTAGAAATTACCCTATCTTGTATCCCACGTGGCGGTAAGAGTGGGAAGGTTGGAACCTGCCTTCGCAAAAAGTCCCGAATCTGCAGATATCGAAACCCATTCCTTCCCATCAACTCAAACTTCTCCTCTAACTCCCTCAAACCGGGGAAGCTCCCCTCTAACAAATCTCCTATCCTCCCGATTCTCTGCCATCCCCAAAACCCTCCATCCAGTCTCCCTGGGGCAAACCGATGATTGCTACAGATTGGAACGCAAACCGATGCTGCCTCCGCTCTCCCATGTTTCCTCCACTGCCCCCAGACTCTCAGCGCTGCCACTACCACTGGGCTTGTGGAGAACCACTGCTAAAGTTTGGCAGTGCCTGCTCACCCTTCCTCCGGTCACGCTCCAGCATCCCCTCCTTCACTTGCAGTGTTTTACACGCCCAAACAAAACCGGAGATCACCTTATTTACCCGCTTGAAAAAGGCCTTTGGATTAAGATGGGGAGGCACTGAAAAACAAACAGGAATCTCGGGAGGACCGTCATTTTCACTGTCTGTACCCTCTCCGCCAGTGACAACGGGAGCATATCCCACCTTCGGAAGTCCTCTTTCATTTGTTCCACTAACCGGGTCAAGTTTAGTTCATGTAACATCCCCCAGTCTCGTGCCACCTGGATCCCTAAATAAAAGAAGCTGGCTCCCACCCCTCTGAACGGCAGCTCTCCCAGTCTCCTCTCCTACCCCCTTGCCTGGATCGCAAACATCTCGTTTTTCCCCATGTTCAATTTGTACCCCGAAAAACGGCCAAATTCTCCAAATATTTTCATGATCTCTCCCATCCCCTCTAATGGGGCGGAAACATACAAGAACAGGTCGTCAGCGTATAACGAGACCCTGTGTTCCACCCCACCCTGGACCAGGCCCTGGAAGCTCTTAACGCCATAGCCAGTGGCTCAATGGTCAGAGCGAACAGCAATGGAGAAAGGGGGGCATCCCTGCCTTGTCCCCCGGTGCAGTCTAAAATAGCCCGATGTCAGCCGGTTTGTTCGAACATTCGCCTCTGGTGCCTGGTACTGCAGCCTGACCCAGTCGATGAAACCCGAACCACCCCAACACCTCCCACAGATAGTTCCATTCCACCCGGTGAAAGGCCTTCTCCGCGTCCATTGCAACCACTACCTCCATCTCCTTTTCCTCTGGGGGCATCATGATTACATTCAAGAGCCTTCTAACATTGGCTGTTAGCTGCCTACCCTTAACGAACCCCATCTGGTCTTCGCCTATCACCCCCGGGACACCGTCTTCTATCCTTGAGGACAAGATTTTCGCTAACAGTTTGGCATCAACATTCAATAGGGAGATCGGCCTGTAAGACCCGCATAGCTCAGGGTCCTTCTCCTGCTTCGGGATCAGTGAGATCAAGGCCTGTGACATTGTCGGGGGATGAACACCGCGCTCCCTTGCCTCGTTAAATGTCCTCCCCAACAGTGGGCCCAGCATCTCCCAGAACTGTTTATAAAACTCCACCGGGTAACCATCTGGTCCCAGGGCCTTGCCTGACTGCATGGCCTCCAGTCCATCTGCTATTTTTTCAATACCTAATGGGGGCTCCCAGTCCTTCTACCAAACCCTTCGGGAACTCCAGCCCTCCCAGAAATTGCCTCATTCCTTCCACTCCCGCTGGGGGTTCTGACTCGTATAGCCTGCTGCAGAACTCCTTAAACACCATGTTGACCCCTGCTGGGTCCAAAATTGTGTTACCTCCTCTGTCCTTCACTCTCCCTATCTCCCTAGCTGCCTCCCTTTTCCTGAGCTGGTGTGCCAGTATTCTACTAGCCTTCTCTCCATACTCTTATCTCGCCCCCACCACCTTCCCCGTAGATAACGAGCCAAGTTCCACCCCTAGCCTCCGTCGTTCCTTCAGTAATCCTACCTCCGGGGGCCTCCGCATACCTCCTGCCTACCTGGATTGAATTGGATTTGTTTATTGTCACGTGTACCGAGGTACAGTGAAAAGTATTTTTCTGCGAGCAGCTCAACAGATCATTAAGTACATCATTGTACATTAAGTACACCTGAAGTATTTCCCCGACCAACCTATCCACATCTGCCCTCTCTTCCTTCTCCCGATGGGCCTGAATCAAAATCAGCTCCCCACTGACTACTGTCTTCAGTGCGTCCCAAACCATTGCTGCTGAGACCTCTCCCGTATCGTTAATCTCCAGGTAATTCTGGATGGTTTCCCTCACCCGCCCACACACACCCTCGTCCGCTAACAGTCCCACATCCAATCTCCATTGCGGGCGCTAACCATCATTTGATCAGCTTGTGTGAATCCAGATCCGGGATCTTCCCTTACACCCGTCTTACAAACTCCACATCATTCCAGTTGGGTGCGTAAACATTCACAAACACCACCGGCAACCCTTCCAGCTTCCTGCTAACCATGATATATCTACCCCCCATATCCGCAACTATTCTCCCCGCCTCAAATGACACTCGCTTATTAATCAGGATCACGACCCCTCTAGTCTTGAGACCAGCCCCGAGTGAAATACCTGCCCAACCCATCCCTTCCTTAGTCTAGTCGATCAATTACCCTCCGGTATGTCTCCTGTAGCATTACCACGTCCGCCTTCAATCCCTTCAGATGTGTGAACATGCGAGCCCTCTTAACCGGCCCATTCAGCCCCCTGACAATCCACATGATATCTCCCCCCCCCCCCCGTGTTAACAGCACAATAAATGAAACCCCCTTCGACAAACAAAACATCTGCTCACCCCCCACTGCGCTTCCGTCAGCCAACCTGCCCAGCTGGCTTGGTGACTCTTCGCCCCCCCCCCCCCCCCCCCCCCAGCCCATGGCACCAGACATCTTACCTCCTATTGTTCCCTCCCCCTCTCGGACATACCTATTTGAAAGGTGCGTTTCCACCCAAACACATCCAAAGATAAAACATCAAAGATTCACCCACCCTTCCCCCACCAGTTTAAACTTAACTCACAAAACTTGGCAACAGCCCCAAGAAAACATTTCTCATGTAGTGCAAAAGTAAGAACCATTTTAGCAGAATCCCTACAGCAAGGATCAGTCCCCTCAGTCTCTATCTAGGACTTTGCTTTTCACAAAGTCCATTGCTTTATCCGGCAACTCTAAGTAAAATTGCCACTCTTCATAGGTGACCCGTAAACGAGCTGGATAAAGTAGACCAACCTTCACCTTCCTCTTGAAAAGGGTCGATTTCACTCTGTTGAATCTCGCTCTTCTCTTGGCCAGGTCCGCACCCAGATCCTGGTAGATGCGCAGAATGTTATTCTCCCAGTTACAGCTCCATGTCTGCTAGGCCCAACGCAAAATCTGCTCCTTCTCCAGGAATCTGTGCATTTGCACGACCATCGCCCTCGGTGGTTCAGTCGCCCGCGGCAACCTCGCAAGCGTTCTGTGCACTCTGTCCACTTCCAGGGGTCTAGAAAACAATCCCTCGCCCATTAACTTCTCGAGCATCTTCGTCACATAGAAGACCCTTGCGGCCGTTCCCTCACATCCCTCAGGGAGGCCAACGATCCTCGCGTTCTGCCAGCGGGACCTAATCTCTAGGTCGTCCACCTTGTATTGCAGCCTTTTCTGGTGCTCTTTCATCGGCCCCTCCAGCGCAGTTAGATGTTGCTCATGCTCAGCCATCGTTTCCTCCACCTTCTGAACCGCCCGATCGTGGGCTTCCAGCCTCTGCTCCACCCGAGTGATCGACTCCTCGAATGGGTCCAAGCATTACTTTTTTTGCTTGGCAAAGCCCTCCCGAATAAACTCCACCAGCTGGTCCGGTGTTCACTGGGCCGCCGAGCCAGTACTCTGCAGATCCACCATGCTTTCCTTTGCTGCAGAATCTACACGCGCCTGCTCGATTCGGTTCTTCCTTCCCTTATGTCCACCTTTGTACCATGTCTCCATTTACGGGGTGGGATTCCTCCTCACAGTCTCATCCACCACCGGCCCCTCAGCAAAGTTTTGAAAAAAGTCGGAGGAAAAAGGTCCAAAAAGTCCGTCACGAGCGGGCGCCGCCAAATGTGCGACCTGCTCCCTCATGGCCGCCACCGGAAGTCAAAATTCTGGAATTATTAATATCATTAGATGCATTGGCTAAGAGCACTGGGATTGTGTGCTTTTGGGAAAATGTAGATTGTGGTTTATAACATAAAAGAGGGCATGTGAATGGGTTTGTTCCAATTCCGTAGACTAGGATAAATCAGGGGTGAAAACCTGTGCATGAGGCCAGATACTTGTCAGGAGGTTGTACTTATTCCAGAGATTAGTGAACCCCTGGGGCAGGCTACCAGTGGCCAAAATTCACTGAATTCCTTTGAGAGACAGCTAGACTTGTTTCTGTCTGATGTGCAGGTCACATTTTACAAAGGGTAGATCTTGCCAGGACTAAGACAATTCGCTATTATGAGGAGCATGGACGGAATGGATAGTCAGTTTTTCCCAGGGTGGAAGAGTCAATTACTAGGGGACATAGGTTCAAGGTGAGAGGGGCAAAGTTTAGTGAAGATGTGCGAGGGAAGTTTTTTTACACCGAGTAGTAGGTGTCTGGAATTCGCTGACGGCGGAGGTGGTGGAAGCATACATGATAGTGACGTTTAAGGGGCATCTTGACAAATACATGAATAGGATGGGAATAGAGGGATATGGGCCCTGGAAATGTAGAAGCTGTTAGGTTAGATGGGCAGCATGGTCGATGCAGGTTTGGAAGGCTGAAGGGCCTGTTCTGTGGAATCCATGGTGTACTGTTCCTTAGCAAGGGACACGAGTTAGTGTGGAATCCTGATATCCTGTTTCTTAGCGAAGGACATAAGTTAGTATGAAAACCATAATATTCCGTTTCTCAGTGAATGACGCAAGTCTGTGGAGACAGGACGATGGAGGTAGCCTTCTCTCAGGAATGCACTTCTCGGTAAACTATCGTAACCTCCAAGGGCAAAGGGGAGATGATTACGTAAAAGAAAGATTGAAAGACCTTGCTCTTCTATTGGTCAGTTTGCCCTGTCTGCTATTGAATTACTATCCTTTCATTGGCCTAAAATGAAAAGTTAACTGTGATATTATTGATGTGGAGATGCTGGCGTTGGACTGGGAGTGTAATAGACATCTACAGACGTTGAAAGATGCCGTCGTAAGAACGGGATATAGCGCTCGACTCATCGATTGACAGTTCCAACGCGCCACAGCAAAAAAACGCGCCGAACTCCTCAGAAGACTAACACAGGACACAACCGACAGAGTACGCTTCGTCGTTCACTACTTCCCCGGAGCGGAGAAACTACGACATCTTCGCGGCCTTCACCACGTCATCGATGAAGACAATCATCTTGCCAAGGTCATCCCCACAGCCCCACTACTTGTCTTCAAACATCCGCGCAACCTCAAAGAGACCATTGTTTGCAGCAAACTACCCAGCCTTTAGAACAGCAACCACGACACCACACAACCCTGCCCTGGCAATCTCTGCGAGACGTGCCAGATCATCGACATGGGTACCACCATTACACGTGAGAACACCACTGCAAGACGTGCCAGATCATCGACATGGGTACCACCATTACACACGAGAACACCACCCACCAGGTACGCGGTACATATTCGTGCGAATCGGCCAACGTTGTCTACCTCATACGCTGCAGGAAAGGGTGTCCCAAAGCGTGGTAGATTGGCGAGACCATGCAGACGCTGCGACAACGGATGAACGAACATCGCGCAACAATCGCCAGGCAGGAATGTTCCCTTCCAGTCGGGGAACACTTCGGCAGTCAAGGGCATTCAGCCTCTGATCTTCGGGTAAGCGTTCCCCAAGGCAGCCTTCAGGACGAGCGACAATGCAGAATCGCTGAGTAGACACTTGTAGCCAAGTTCCACACACATGAGTACGGCCTCGACTAGGACCATAAATATTATATATGTTTCTGGAACCTACCTCTTCATTCACCTGAGGAAGAAGCAGTGCTCCGAAAGCTAGTGATTTGAAACAAACCTGTTGGACTTTAACCCCGGGTTGTAAGACTTCTTACTGTGGTATTATTGGTGTTTGTGACATGCAGGTGAAGGATTAGACTGCAACTGTAATTCTATTGGTTAATCAAGCTATAAATGTTTCTGCTAGACTCGGGTAGAGTGATGCAGTGAACTTCACTGTGTTGCTCTCCGTGTGCACATGTCAATAAAGGTGGATCAAAGAGTGCTCCCGTGTCTGCCTTGTAATATTTCAACAGTTCCTGCGCTGTACTTTTTCTTTGTTCTTTATTCTCTTGGTTTAGTTTTGCCCTACGGGGGAGAATTTTCCAGGTTTTCTGTTCCTGGATTGGCCTTTGCTTTCAATCTGGTTTTTCCACTTCTGGGAAATTGCAAGTCGCAACAGTCCCAGAGAACCGTAGGCTGCGCTCCCCCTTTGTGAGGGAGAGCTGACTGGTGGTGAGAGTCACCGTGCCTCAGGCGAGGTTGACAAGATGGGACCTTCATGAATAACTTTAGCCGGTACGGGAATGGAACCTGCGCTGTTGGCGTGGCACAACATCACAAAGCAGCTGTCCAGCCAATTGAGCTAACCGACTCCCTGTAGAAGATTACATGGTTTCAGGTGGGGTGGGCATTCTACATAATAGGTCAAATCCTGCGGACAGCGGTGAAGCAGAGACAATTCTGAGGCTGTTTAGCACTGGGCTAAATCGCTGGCTTTGAAAGCAGACCAAGGCAGGCCAGCAGCACGGTTCAATTCACGTACCAGCCTCCCCGAACAGGCGCCGGAATGTGGCGACCAGGGGCTTTTCACAGTCACTTCACTTGAAGCCTACTTGTGACAATAAGCGATTTTCATTTCATTTCATTCACTGCTGACTACTTGAAGAATGACGTAGGCTGCGGTGGGAACTTGCTCCACTGGCTGCAGAACATGTCCGGTAGTGAAAGCAGTGCAGCGGTTCGGCAATAAGGCCCATTGCTGCCATGTTCCCCTGCCCCCATCAATGTCACTGGAAGAAGTCACGCCCCCCTCCCAGCGATGATTGATTGATTGTGTTCCGGTAGGATTGTTACGCCAATGTATTTTCAACGGCCGGTTTCATGCGAACATGAACAATTTTAAGAGTTTTGAAATTCCTAGAATGTTTTGATGCATTTGAAGAAGTTCCTGTTAAAAGTAAAGGGCCCTCTTGAGAAACATGCCACATCAGGTTAATGAGTGAACATGCCACCGATGAACACCAGGAATGTGTGAGGTTAGAAATGCAGAACAAAACGATGTGGCGAATGACTAGAGCTATCACCTAGATTAACAGTCAGAAGGCACTAATCCTTTCAAAGTACCCGAAAATATAATTGTTTTTGAAAGTCCATACAATATTAATCCTTGTCATCAAAAGCTCTGTTTTGCATACTTGGATCATAATGATAAAGCAAGCACAACTGCCCAACCCTGCTTTGGGACAGTGACGATCTGATGGAATGGTTGATGACAGCCAATTTGCAGGTCCAAATTCCCCATCATAGATAAACTATGATGACCCATCTCCTGCAGTATAAATGGTTCTTTTTTGTACGATTGGTATTCTCGCAAAGTGATCTGATGAGTGCAAGATGCAAAACTTTGACAAAAAGTCATCTTTTCAGCAAAATCACTATTTTGTTAAAGGAAATAAAATCCAATACACCGAGTGAATATCTACAAATCAACTTACCATTCAATTAATTTTCTATCCTTCTCAAATATGGTTGATTTTTCTTTTTTTTTTTTCTTCATGTCTTTGCAGGCCGATGGGGAGAGGAACTATCACATCTTCTACTGTATGTTGATGGGGATGAGTCGTGACCAGAAGAAGGCACTGGGGCTGGGGAAAGCTACAGATTACACCTACCTAACCATGGTGAGACCCTGAGCACGGGCTGGATTTGGGAGGTTATTCCGTGGGAAGTTGCTAATGAACTGGGAACTGTGACCTATTCCATGCATTGATCCTAAGGGGGGACAGGAGTGAACGATGAAGGTGTTTTATAGATTTGCAGAAATAATTTTTAAAAATATATGTTTAGAAGAGTTTAAAAAAAATAAATTATAATCAACACAAACAAGAGCAAAATATTGGGAAAAATCACAAGCAAATGTGAAAGTTTTTAAAAAAAAACAACAAATAATTAACTTAAATACTAAAAATGACGTAAACCCCCGAACAGCTGATGGTGGCTAACCTCTTAAAAAAGGAAATACTTGGCTGCCATCTTAAATGGAACCTCTCCACAGATCCCCCTGAGGGTAAATTTGACTTTCTCCAAGAATAGAAATGACATTAAGTCACCCAACCAAACAGAGACACTGGGCGGAATGAGAAACCTCAAGTGAGCAACACTCACCTCTGGGTGAGGCAAAGGCAACAACATCTGCCACCACCCCAGACATGATCGATTTACCTGCAGGGGGCTCCCGTTCTATAAAGATCACAGTAAAAGGATTTAAAAGCCACATTGACCTGGAGAGGATGTTTCCGTCCAGATTGAGTATCCGAGGGATCTCACGGGAGGCCGCTTAACATTTTAAGTTGGTGAGCCGTGTGGCGATAGGCCATCTCCCCATACTCATTAAAAAGTCCCCTGGAGTGTTGTTGCTGACGCACCGACTGCAAGTTGACAGGAGCTCGAACTGGGTCTGTAATCTTTTCCTATTTGCCAAGTGGGATCCAGGGAGTACTGGTGATCCACCTCTCGAATGGAATCCACCAGCCTCTGCTGCTTCAACTTTGTTACCTTCAACATGTATGCCCCCCCTGCCCCAAGGACTGCCTTAAGAGCCTCCCACAGGGTGGTAGGTGAGATTGAATCGGACCTGTTAGACTTTATATAGTCGTCTATGGAGATGGACACACTCAATGTTTTTATCAGCCAACAATGTAGTATCTGATCTCCAGGGTGGACGGACGTTGGGTGGGGCCAGACTCTAACAAAACATCAATTAAGTGCGGGGCGTGGTCTGAAATAACAATTGCTGAATTCCCACCACTGAAGAGAGGAGAACCTAATGCAAAACAGAAAAATCAATACGGGAATATGCATGGTGGATATGTAGACGGGGGAAAAAGAGAGAAGTCTCTATCGTTCGGGTGCAAAAAGTGCCCCCCCTCCCACCACCACCACCATGTGGCTGAAAGCAGACCGAGGCAGGCCAGCAGCGTGGGTTCAATTCCTGTACCAGCCTCCCCGAACAGGCGCCGGAATGTGGCGACTAGGGGCTTTTCACAGTAACTTCATTTGAAGCCTACTTGTGACAATAAGCTTTTCATTGTGACAATTTTCATTTTCAGAGCGTTTTAGGTTTGGAACAATCCAATCCAGGGTCCAAGACGCAATTCAGGTCATCACCTAAAATAAGCTGATGTGAGTCGAGGTTGTGCAGGGACGCTAACGGAGTTAATAAAATTCATCCCATCCCATTTGAGGGCATAAACATTGACAATAACCACTGGGGTGTTAGACAACAGTAACAGGTCGACCATTGAGGTTGGTTATAATCTGAGAGGGGGAAAACTGAATTTTTTTTTTTTTTTTTTTTTTTTTTTTTTTTTTTTTTTTTTTTTTTTTGTTAATTAAAATCGCCGTATCCCTTGCTTTGCCATTGAAACAGACGAAAAGCGTGCCCAACCCCCCCTTGCGCAGCCTGGTCTGATCCCTTACACGCAGATACGCAAGTGAGTCTCCTGTGAGAAAACAACATTGGAGTTTAAACAAATGCCCATGACCTCTTCATTGGGCCATTCAAACCTCTCACATTCTAGGTGACTAAACGGATTGGAAGTCTCCCACCCCTCCCTTCATCCGGAGGCAGCCATTCCCACCAAGAGAGGTCACTGAAAAGATGAAGCAAACAGATCCACCCAAGATGGCCACCAAGCCAAGTCCGAAGACGGGACAAAGGAAAACCAGCAGACACTGTCAGCAAAAGTACCCCCAACACCCCCTGCCCCTATCAATCCCAAAAATGGCATAACCATTGAATATAACCACACCCAAAAGCAAATAAAAGACTTTTATCGTAAGACTAAAATGTACATTTAACAGAATCAAACAAAACAAAAACTCTTATGAGCTCATTTTCTTAATTTTTTTTTATAATTAGCCCCAGTGAACCCTCCCATTAACTAACTCCCTGGTTAGCAGGGAGACTCCCAACTGGAGAAAAATAAATAACAAAACCCCAATTATCTTGCAATGTCCCACTAGCGACTAAATGTCGTGCCAAACAACAACATTGAAAAGAGAAAATAATGTGTTTTTTTTTTTTTGAATCACCCAAGTAGTAGAGAACCTGAAATCTAATCAAAGGCAATAAGATTGCCAAAAGAAAGGAAATACAAGCAAAACAACATTTATACAGCGCCCAACTTGTGCCTTTTACCAAAAGAGACCGCATCTCCCGGCTTGTTAAATAAATAAGTCTTTTTCCTCAAACGTGACTCTTAAGACGAGCTGGAAAGGCCATCCCGAACATGACCACCCCTCTTGTACAGGGCGGCTCTTTTTTCCGCTAACTCCACACTCCTGTCCTAATGCAGCCTTTTAAAAGGACATGGCAATGATAAAGCAGACAAACATCTCAAAGGGAACTTGCAAAATTAAAATGTGATGGGTCTCCATCACCTGTTTTTGACAATGTGATTGCCATTTAACAAAGTGATTGACATTGGGCCATAACAATGTAATTAATAAGACATTGACAACAGATTTCCACTACTCTGATGCACCCTCTTCCGCAGTGGTACAGAAAGACCCCTCACTTTGTTCAGTCTTCCTGTGTAGCTGAACACCCATGTCTAGTACCATATTCCATTTATTGCAGGGGCATTGCACGTTCTGCGATGGCCGTGATGACAACAAGGAGTACGCCAACATTCGCTCCGCCATGAAGGTTCTCATGTTTACCGACACGGAGAACTGGGAGATCTCCAAGTTGATGGCTGCAATTCTACACATGGGCAACCTGGCGTATGAACGTAAGACTGGAGATGAGCGGCTTTGTAAAGGAAGGAAAGCTGGAAATATGAGATTAATGGTGGGGGCATCTTGTACTTCCAGCAGCCAGTTGTTACATTATATGCTCAGTGTATTAATGAGGGAGGGCTGAATTGATGGAAGAGCCTCTGGTGGTTAGATAAAGGTTGTGTCAATCAGTTCATGGGGGTGGTGGCAGATGCCACGGAGCTTTTTGAAGAAGTGAAAGTTGTTGTGCTATGTTCCTGGCCAACATTCTTCCCTCGACAATATCACCAAAACTTGATTGCTTGTGGGACCTTGCTGTAATTGCTGAGCTACGTGTTGGCTGTAAAGCACTTTGCTTGGAGTTCTACAGCACTTTTTCACCAAAGAAGCATTTACCATTGTAATATCGGAAAGGTGGCAGCCAATTTGTGCATAGCAAGCTCCCACAAACAACAATAAGATGATGACCAGGCAATCTTTTTTTTTAGTTCGGGGTGTAGGGCGTGAGTATTGGTGAGGACTGTCTGTTTGCAATGGTGCCAAAGGATCTTTTGAGTCCAGCTGACTGGGAGATGGGGCAGGGGCATCTCATTTGAATGTTGGCACCTTCAAAAATGCAGCACTCACACATTACTGCAAGGGGAGTCCCTCCCCTCATTCCAGTGCCCAGGTCTCTGGTGTGCAACTTGAACCCACGACCTGCTGACTCGAGCGTTACCCATTCAGCCTCAGCTGACAGGTGGCACATTAGGGTCACCTTGAGGATATGCTGGATACTAGTCAAGGCAAAGTTTTATTTTAAAAGAAATCGAAACACAAACCATGACCCCTTGTTATTTGTGGAGGTGTCACCGCCAAGTCCAGGCTTAGCTCATCCGTTGTCCAATAGCCTTAATTTTCTGTTAGTGTCACTGTTGCAGTTGAATCCTTTTTTTCTCTGTCCCACTCCCCCAATCACAGATAATGGAAATGAGAGTTTTTCTTCTTTCGTGGAACGTGAGCATCTTTTGCAGGACTAGCGTTAACCGCCCCTTCCTAATTACCCTTGAAGGTGGTGGTGAGCTCTCCTCTTGAATCGCTGCTGTCCATGTGGTGTAGATACACTCATGGTGCTGTTGGGGAGGGAGTCCCAGAATTTTTACCCAACCAAAAGTTAAGGAACCACTTCCAAGTGGTGGTGTTCCCAGATATCTGCTGCCCTGGTCTTTCTAGCAGTTGTGTGTTTGGAAGGTGCTGTCGAAGGAGCCGTGGTGAGTTGTCGGGGAGCATCTTGTAGATGGTACGTATTGCTGCTACAGAGTGTCAGTGCTGGGGGGGGGGCGGGGGGGGAGTGAATATTGAAGATGGTGAATGGGATGCCAATCAAGCGGCTACTTGCTCCTGGATGGTGTTGAGCTCCTTGAGCGTTGTTGGAGCTGCACTCATCCAGGCAAGTGGCGATTATTCCATCGCTCTTGTGCCCAGTACCCCTTCTAACCCTGAGATGCGGGTGATCTTGCAGGTTAGGAATAGTAGCTGGTGATGGGAGAATGGGGTAGCTTCTGCCTCCTTCACTAGAAACACCTGTGTTTGCATCTGATATAGTGCATAATATAGTCCGTGCAATTGAACCTGCAGCTAATGATGGATTGTAATTAGCATGCAGCAGGGATCCCAGTGTTTTGCTCCTGGTATAATGAGCAAGGATAATAATTGTTTGATTCCAACTGCAATTGAGATAATTTGCTTTTGTTTATCCTGCTGATCCTTCAGCTCGAGTGTATGACAATCTGGATTCGTGCGAGGTCGTGTACTCCACACAACTGACGACTGCCGCCGTTCTCCTCGAGGTGGGTATGTTGAGATGCCCTCCCACAATATTGGTGTTGTCTGCGTCCAGCCATCACGCAGGCCCGTTTGTCTTCATACTGATATCAAACACGCAAATATTTCCTGCTTCCGTTGGTAATATCGGCACGTTCCAGGCAGAATTGTGCGGACCACTGCAAACAAAGGCTGAATTTTAAATGCAAGTGATCTGCGCCCAAAATTGCTTGTGCTTTTGTTTCAGCTGATTAGTTTTCTGTTTTTAAACCTTTTCATGATTCAGTTTGCTTCAGTTTCCCCTATGGCCACAATCTGGCCATGCCCTCTGAAATTAAATGAAAATCGCTTATTGTCGCAAGTAGGCTTCAAATGAAGTTGCTGTGGAAAAGCCCCTAGTCGCCACATGTTCGGGGAGGCTGGTACGGGAATTGAACCGTGCTGCTGGCCTGCCTCGATCTGCTTTCAAAGCCAGCGATTTAGCCCAGTGTGCTAAACCAGCTTGTTTGCGATTCTGCCAATTGTCCTGTTTCAGGCAGGCTCAACAAATCGGGTTCATTTTTCTCAACTGCTCAGCCACCGGCTGTGCTAAGAAACTGACTAGTGAAATCACTCAAAGGGTCGGTATCTTTTTTTATCATCATTTTCTCGAGTGTTTAAATCTGGCTACTCATTGGGTCAAACAACTTAATCAAAAAACGACACCCCTGGTCATTATCACGTTGCTGTTTTGTGGGAGCTTGCTCTACATTCATCGAATCCCTACCGTGCAGAAGGGGGCCATTCGGCCCATCGAGTCTGCACCGACCCTCTGAAAGAGCCCCGGGACCCCAACCAATTTGTGGACTCCTAAGGGGCAATTTTTAGCATGGCCGGTCCACCTAACCGGCACATCTTTGGACTGTGGGAGGAAACCGGAGCACCCAGAGGAAACCCATGGGGAGAAAGTGTAAACTCCGCACAGAGAGTCACCCAAGGCTGGAATTGAACCCATGTCCCTGGTGCTGTGAGGCAGCAGGGCTACCCGCTGTGCCACCGTGCCACCCTAAGGTAGCTGCTGCATTTCCCATATTACAAAATGACTTCATTGACTGAAAAGCGCTTTGGGACGTTCTAACTAAGGTTGGGAAAGACATTCTGTTGAGAAAAAATATTATTTCCAACCCTCTTCAGAGAACATGGCAGTCTATTTGTGCAGAGTGAGCTCCCAATGTGAGAATGACCATGATGCTTGTACCGATAGTGATTTGAAGGATTAAAGGTTGGCCAGGGAGTCCAGCCCCCCCTTTGGAATTGTGCTTCAGGATCTTTTATTCATGCCTGAGAGGACGGTCAGGCCTCTGTTTACTGACTCCATCAAAAGCTAGCTCTTCTGGCAGCGTAGCCCTCCCTCAGTACTGCACTGGGAGTGTCGCCAGAGATATTTGGCCTAATTCCTGTGACGTGGCTGCCGGGTCCACAACCTTCGGATCCTGAGGTGAGTGTTCGACCAACTGAGCCATGGTTGACAACTATTTATAATTATACTTTCATTGAGCTACCTGTTATTTGTCTCCACTCTCATCCCCTGCATAGGCGCTAGCCATTCACCACTATTGGTTTCGACAACAGAATCTCATTTGTGCTTCTGAGGTCAACAGTAAAACAAAAGATGCAAAACTCCATTTAGGTCACTTCTAAATCTCTTAAGATGACCTTGTTCCTTCCTTCAGGTCGACTGTTTAGACCTGCAGAACTGCCTCACCAGTCGAACCATTATAACACGAGGGGAGACCGTCTCCACCCCTCTTAACATGGACCAAGCTCTGGACGTTCGAGATGCTTTTGTGAAGGTGAGAGTTCCTTGCTGTGCACATCACAAAGAGATTTTTCTCTCTGCGAGTACTGGGTTTTTTTTATATAGGGGGTAGATTTTTTTTAAAATTCAAACTGGAGAGCAGGACGAGAAGCCAACCAAAAAGCATCTGGGTAAATTTATGCAGCAGCTTGGCAAACTCCTCTTTCCATGAAGGTATTGCGTACGGCTTTTCACCTTTTTTAATGTGGTTGTTGACTGGATAGTCATGGGGGGTTAGAGGTGGCTCAGGAGAGCCTTTTTGTGTTCTAAGGAGCTTTGACATGGTCACTCACCATGGTCCATAGAATCATGGAACCCCTACAGTGCAGAAGGAGGCCATGCGACCCACCAAGGCTGCACCGACCCTCTGAAAGGGTTCCTTGGCCCACTCCCTGCCCTATCGCTGTAACCCCACCTAACCTGTACACATTTGGACACCTTGAGGGGAAATTTAGCGTGGCCACCTAACGTGCACATCTTTGGGCTGTGGGAGGAAAGCGGAGGAAACCCGCTAAAGTTTCACCATCTACCATGGTGGGATTCGAACCCAGGTCCCCAGCGTATTATCCTGGGCCTTTGGATTACTAGCCCAGTGACCATACCACTACACATGACTAATTCAACAATGCCGGTCGTAGGAACTGATTGGCAAGTTGAAATTACAAACATGGAAACATTTTGGAAATACGCAGCTGGGCAGCTGGTCTGCGAAGTGGAAAAAGAAATTGCGATGGAAGCTCACAGACCTGAAACGTTAACTCTGTTCTCCTCTCCTCAGCTGCTGCCTGACCTGCTGAGCATTTGCAATATTTTCCAGCTTCCCGCAGTACTTTATTCCACTTGACATTCCATCAAATATCCCACTTATCTGCTTTTCTGTAAATTCATGTTGCTGCCATGAGAAAATGGGAGCCAAGAGCGTGAAGAGAGGGATAAATGATGGGCGGAATTTTCCACCGCAATCTCCCCCCCCACTCACCCCCCTGCCGTTGGCCGCTAACAGGATCTTCCGCCGATGTCGACGGTATGACTCGCCCGTCCCGCTGACCCCTGAGCCTACCGTGGGAGGGGTCACCATCCGCACGACTGGAAGATCGAAAGGTGACAAAATCACACCCGCCCAATAAAATTTAACAAGGGGTTTGGAGATGGGTAGGTGGGAAGAATGATGGTAAGAGCAGAGTTTGATGATTTAACTTTCATTTTTAAATGTATACTCAAATATCTTGCAAACAATTCTTCACTTGCAGCAAGGGCAGCACCGTAGCACAGTGGTTAGCACAGTTGCTTCACAGCTCCAGGGTCCCAGGTTCGATTTCCGGCTTGGGTCGCTGTCTGTGCGGAGTCTGCACATCCTCCCCGTGTCTGCATGGGTTTCCTCCGGGTGCTCCGGTTTCCTCCCACAGTCCAAAGATGTGCAGGTTAGGTGGATTGGCCATGCTAAATTGCCCTTCATGTCCAATACATGTTAAGTGGGGGTTACGGGGAGAGGGTAGATACGTGGGCTTCAGTAGGGTGCTCTTTGTAAAGGCCGGTGCAGACTCAATGGGCCGAATGGCCTCCTTCTGCATTGTAAATTCAATGATTGTTAAAGCTTGGGTTTCTTTTGAAGACTTTCACTTGCATTGACTCTAATACTGTCATTTTTACCTTTAGATTGTGTTTTCTATGAACAGAAACCTGTTTGGTTTATTATCTGCTTTGTTTGAATCAGCCTGCCAAGTTATAACAATTGCACCAACCCTGAACCTCCCCACACCCTCAAAAAAAGTGAAATTGCCACCGTGCATATTTACTCATCATTTGCACATGATAGCCAGCTGGACTTCCCACCACATCAGATCACCTCTCATTAAACACCATTGTCTTCAGGCTAAAACTGCTCTTCATCTTTATGTAAAATAGCATACTGAAGCAGGAAAAAAGGCAAGGCGCTCACAATGATGCAGAAGGGAGACCACTCAGCCCATCCTCTGTGCCGGCGCTTTGAAAGATTGATCTAATTAGACCTCCCCTCGCTCTTTGTCCTTACCCCTGTAAACCTCTTCTATCATGAGTGACCAATTGTATGCTCCATATAAACTGGTCTGTTTTACTTGTTTCGTATCTCCTGCAGCTTCACTCAGCAAGCTCTTGAGGGGCACAGTTTCTGATAGTGCACACACTAAACCTCTTTCTCAAAGAGTTTTATCCAATCTCCTCCATGTATGGAAGCACGATGGATCAAAAAAACGAAGAATTGGTACTAGGACTGATTTTTAGATTTTTCAGAATCCGACCTTTTTTGAAGGTAGCCTATTTTCATAAAATCATAGAACAATACAGCACAGAACAGGCCCTTCGGCCCTCGATGTTGTGCCGAGCTTTGTCCGAAACCAAGAGCAAGCTATTCCACTCCCTGTCATTCTGGTGTGCTCCATGTGCCTATCCAATAACCACTTGAAAGTTCCTGAAGTGTCCGACTCAACTATCACAGCAGGCAGTCCATTCCACACCCTAACCACTCTCTGGGTAAAGAACCTACCTCGGACACCCCTCCTATATCTCCTATATCTATATCAGTGCAGAAGGGCCCCATCAAGCCTGCAATGATTCTCTGGAAGTGTACCCTACCTAGACCCACTTCCCCTATCCCTGTAACCCCACCTAACCTGTGCATCTTGGGACGCTAAGGGGCAATTTAGCATGGCCAACCCACCTAACCTGCACATCTTTGGGAGGAAACTGGAACATCCTGAGGAAACGCACGCAGACACTGGGAGAAAGTGCAAACCCCATACAGTCCCCCAAGGCCAGAATTGAGCCCGGGTCCCTGGCGCTGTGAGGCAGCTGTGCTGACCACTGTCCACTGTGCCGCTGTGTTTATTAAACTCCAGAAGTGATGGCCTAACAGCCGAGAATTCTTGGGAGAATTTCCATGGAGCTATTCTGATTTGCCTGTTGTACCTTGCCTTAGGAAGGCACATGGAGAAATTACATTTCTCTGGATTTTGCAGCAATTACAGCGGACATTCGGGGGAAACCCCCTCCAAAATCTGACCCCCATATTGTCATCTCTTCGAGTTCAAGTGGCATGGTTTTGGCATCTGGGATGGGATTCTCCGACCCCCCCCCACCGGAATCGCGCCGCGCTGGTCGGGGCCGCTGATTCTCCGGCCTGCAATGGGCCGAGGTGGCCGCCCGTTTTAGGCCGGTCCCGCTGGCGTAAATTACAACAGGTACTTACAGGTGGGACCTGGCTGAGTGGGTGGGGGGGGGCAGGGGGGAGCGCGGGGGGATCTGGCCCCGGGAGGTGGCCCCACGGTGGCCTGGCCCACGATCAGGGCCCACCGATCCGTGGGCCGGCCTGTGCAGTGGGGGCACACTATTCTTCCGCGTCAGCTGCTGTGGTCTTCCACGATGGCCGGAGTGGAGATGAACCCCCCCCCCCCCCTTGCGCATGCACTGGGATGACACCAGCACATGCTGACGCACCCGCGCATGCGGCAATTCGTGCCGGCCAGCGGAGGCCCTTCAGCGCCGGTTGGCGTGGCGCCAAGCCCCTTCCTCACCGGCCGGCGTGGCGCAAACCACGCCGGCCTAGCCCCTGAAGGTGCAGAGGATACCGCACCTTTGGGGCGGCCCGACGCCGGAGTGGTTCACGCCACTCCGTCCCGCCGGACTTGCCCGCCCCGCCGATTCCCGCAGTATCCCGCCCTTGATAACTGTTGTGTTATGCTGCTTCGGATAACGCCGGCTGCTACGTGATGCAGTCTTAACTCCAGGATGCTCCAGGCTCTGAAATGAGTTCAACGTGTTTATTGAACCGTTAACACAGTTCTCAAATGAGTTCCACTCTCTGCTAATCTAACTGTAGTAACTCAGTCTAACTGTACCAGCTTGCTCTAAGCCACGTGCTGGGGTGTGATACTGCTGATCAACCCTGTCTAACTGTCTAGATGTCTGTCTGTGGAAAGAGGCAAGGTGTGAGTGCCTCATCCCTTTTTATAGTGTTTGTCATGCCCCCTTGTGGTCATGCCACCTCTGAGTGTCCTGACTGCCCATTGGTTGTGTTCTATTCGGAGTGTTCATTGGTTGCATGTTTGCATATCATGACAATAACCGCTATGAATTATGCTTTTAATTTGCCGCCACTACCAACGTGAGCTCACTTACTCATAATCGCCCTCCAGGATCCTGCAAACAAGTAGTTAACTGCATTTTGGGAAGACCGACTTGAAAACCGAATTGTAATCAAAATGGAGGTCAGGTACCCAGTAACTTTCTGGACCAGAGAGGTCATGGTATCAACCTGCCTCTTGCCAAAGAAGTGCTGCTATTTTTGCAGAGATTCTTGGAATCAGCAGAAGAGATTGGAAAGGGTGGAGACCGAGAATTTGGGATGTAAACTTAAATGGAGGCTGGGCGGAGGGAGGGGGATCAGAATTTTTCAGAGTGCAAAGAACAGCCATATCTTGTGTTATCTGATGTGGACCCTGTGTTTTGCTCCCCCTCTCTCCATTTTATGCACATCATCAAGGGTATCTATGGAAGGCTCTTTGTGTGGATTGTGGAGAAGATCAACGCAGCTATTTACAAACCTTCATCCCGTGAGCCCAAGGTGTGGCGTAGGTCGATTGGCTTACTGGATATTTTTGGGTTTGAAAACTTCCACGTTAATAGGTAAGACGCAGTGGGACAGTGGCCCAATGTGGCCCTGTACATCCCTATATCCCATGTCGTTGACTTGGAGGAGCTGCTCGTTTCAATGTATTGAGTGTGAGATGCTCATAGTTTACTTTATAGGGGTAGTACAGTGGTTAGCACTGTTGCTTCACAGTGCCAGGGTCCCAGGTTTGATTCCGGCTTGGGTCACCTGTGAGGAGCCCGCACATTCAACCCATGTCTGCTTGGGTTTCCTCCGGGGGCTCCGGTTTCCTCCCACAAGTTCCGAAAGACGTGCTTGTTAGGTGAATTGGACATTCTGAATTCTCCCTCCGTGTACCCGAACAGGCGCCGGAATGTGGCGACTAGGGACTTTTCACAGTAACTTCATTGGAGTGTTAATGTAAACCAACTTGTGTCATTAATAAAGATTATTATTATTGGTATGTAGCTAATGAGTGGATTCAATTTGCTTGCAATATTAGGAGCAACATTAAGCCCCTCTAACCTATGCTATCGTTCAATTAGATTGTAGCTGGTTTGCACCACAAGTCCATTGCTCCATAATGTCTTTGTATGATTACAATCCCAGTTGTCTCATCAGGGTTGAATGCTGCAGTTGCCCCAGTGAACCAATTATTGGAGGGAGGATGTAAATGTCACTGATGTGGCGGTGAATATATCTCTTTGAGACTGAACCATATTATCGAGCCAAGGGGAGGCAATGGTGTAGTGTTATTGTCACTGGGCTAGATCTGGGGACTCTGGTTTGAATCCCATCATGGGTGAAATTTGATTCCAATAGAACAAATCTGGAAGTCTAATGGTGACCATGAAACCAGTTGTTAATTATTGCAAAAACCCATCTGGTTCACTAATGTCGTTTAGGGAAGGAAATCTGCCTCCTCACCTGGTCTGGCCTATGTGGGACACCAGGCCAGGTATGTGACTGACTCTGAAGAGGCCTAACGAGCCACTCGGTTGGAGGGTAATTAGGGACAGGCAATGCTGGCCGAGCCAGTTATGCCCAGATCCCATGAATAAAGAAAAGGTAACTCTGGTGCATCTTGATTTTGACGTTATGCACTTAACATTTCTGGAAGTGTATATTCTAGTCTTGACCCAAGTCTATTATAAAATTGACCTGGACATATGAAGAGCATTCACACTGTTCTGTGTTGGGGTGTTGCTTCTGTCCATCAGAGGGGGGCAGATAACATGTTGGTTTAGTATCTCCTCTCCCACCATCAACAGTGCAGTACTCCCAGCTGAGATTTTGGTGGGATTCTCCGGCTGACGCTGGAATCACGAAACACGATTGGCTGAAAATCGAGGATGGCGCCGGGCGCCAAACGGAATGCCGTGCTCCGATCCCGTGAAAGCGGCGTGAATGGGTTCTACGCCACATGCCGGCGTGGAAATGCAAATTGTACAGTAAAGGCCGTTGGCGTATCAACGGGCCCTACCCGCCATTTTCCGGGCCTCCTGCGATGCTCCACCTCCGGCAGCAGCAATTACCGATGGCAAGATTCACTTCGAACATAGAAAAATACAGCACAGAACAGGCCCTTCGGCCCACTATGTTGTACCGAACTTTTGTCCAAGATTAACAAATTAATCTACACCCCATCATTCTACCGTAATCCATGTACCTATCCAATAGTCGTTGAAGGTCCCTAATGTTTCCGACTCAACTACTTCCACAGGTAGTGCATTCCATGCCCCCAGTACTCTCTGGGTAAAGAACCTACCTCTGACATCCCCCCTATATCTTCCACCATTCACCTTACATTTATGTCCCCTTGTAATGGTTGTTCCACCTGAGGAAAAAGTCTCTGACTGTCTACTCTATCTATTCCCCTGTGACCTTCTAAACCTCTATCAAGTCGCCCCTCATCCTTCTCCGTTCTAATGAGAAAAGGCCTAGCAGCCTCAACCTTTCCTCGTAAGACCTACTCTCCATTCCAGGCAACATGTGGATACTTGTAGTATTTCAAATCGGGAAACGGGCGCCGTGGCTGCTGGGGTTGTGGGGAAGGTGGGGAGGGGGCAACATTGCCATAGTGTGCTGACAATTGTGCATCTGCCAGGGTCAATGGGAGTAGTGGAGGGTGGCTCGGAGATAGGCCGTGGGGTCGGATGGCTGGGCACAGTCCACCATTGCTGCAGCCTGAAAGGCAGCCATGCGGTTGCCCAGATCATCCCCCTAAGTACCCCGTGGCCCCAGCCGCCCCATCACTGGGATGGGCGTGCTCCAGCAGAACCAGTGCCATTATCTGGGCTGGGACGAGGGTCGGCATGCATTGGAATTGTGCAAGTTCCATGTGGTGCTGGTGCTAGCTCAGTAACGGGACTGAAATCAGTCCGGGACTGGCACCGCTTTTGTCCACGTCGAACACTCTCGATTCAATCCCAGTGTCAGCACTTAGTCTCTCAAATGGCGAATTAGTTCCTATATTCTTGAACCCTTGTGACTTGGAGACTACTGTGCTTTTTCCCCTTTTTATTGGGTGTGGGCATCGCTAGGCCAGTACTTTGTTGCCCATTTCTAATTGCCTTCGGGAAGGTGGTGGTGAGCTGCTGCCTTGAACCGCTCCAGTTCATGTGGTGTAGGCACACCCACCGTGCTGTTAGGGAGGGAGTCCCAGGACTTTGACCCAGTGACAGTGAAGGAACGGCGATATATTTCCAAGTCAGGACGGTAAGTAAGCGGCGGGGAACCTCCAGGTGCTGGTGTTCCCCTGTATCTGCTTCCCTTGTCCTGCCAGCTGGTAGAGGTCGTGGGTTTAGAAGATGCTGTCTAAGTAGCTTTGGCGAGTTCCTGCAGTGCATCTTGCAGATGGTTCACACTTGTGTGTCTTCGTTGGGGCAGGCTGACGTTAGGAGCTGCTTGGGGGAGACATAAAAATGCCAAATCCAAAGGGCATGTTTCTAAGCTGTAACATGGTCCAGCTAATTCCCCAAGGTACAGGAATAGCTGCAAGTGCAGACATGATGGGCCAAATGGCCTCCAGCTGCGCTGAGACAATTTTAAAAAATGTAACATTTCTGTATGATACGTTTAAGTGTCAAGGTACTGAACTAGTGCTCCAGACAATTAAGAGTTCAAGGTTTCACCATAGTGGCTTTTGTCTCTGAGTCTGTAGTAAGCTGAACTGAGACAGTCTTTATTACTGACACGCAGGGGAGAGTCTCCAATGAACCGAAGTCTTTCAAAACTTTCCACTTGCAGCTGGGCTATTTATACAGCAGCTTGACAAATGTGTCTCTGTGTACGATCACATTTTGTCTCTCTCACACACACCGAAAAAACAGCATTGACACTAGGAGCTCTGGAAACACTTCACTTCCCACATCAATAGCAACTTGAGAATTTGAATTCTGATTGATTATCTTCACTAATGTCTTTGCTTTTGTGAGATCTCTTGGCCCTTATGTGACTCCAGTCCCGCACCAGTGTGGTTGGGTCATAACCGTCCTCTGAAGTTATCTAGCAAATGATTGAGTGCCACTTTCACTGGGCAACTAAATGCTATTCCTGCCAACGATACCCACATCCCAAAAAGGAGTTTCTTTATGAAAAAAAATATTTGACCAGCCTTTCCATGTCAGAAATGTGCTTGTGGGGATTAGACCCACATCAGATTCATTTGTGAGCTGGTTTAATCTTCTCCTTCTGTTTCACCGTAGCTTTGAGCAGCTCTGTATAAACTTCGCCAATGAAAACCTGCAGCAGTTTTTTGTGCGGCATGTCTTCAAGCTGGAGCAGGAGGAATACAACCTGGAGAACATCAATTGGCAGCATATTGAGTTCACCGACAACCAGGACGCTCTTGACATGATTGCGCTCAAACCCATGAACATCATTTCCCTCATCGATGAAGAGAGCAAATTTCCTAAGGTACGGGGGTAACTACAGTGCGGCTACATTCAAGGCCGGGTGTCCCGAGAGAGGGAGCACACAGTATCTACCATCCATGCCTTCCGTGCCCGGTGGGAACCATGGAGATGGGATGCCTTACCGACCCTCTTTTAATCACGTTATGATTTGATGTTTTAAGTTTCATTTGTGATTTGTTTTTGTTTTTTAAAGCCAATATCCCTTCAAGGGTAATATGCCCCTCAGGTTATCTGATTTAGTTTAATGGTTATCTGTTTTACTCAAGTAGGAGTAGCTGTGGTACTACTTTTTAAACAAACTGAAGTGGTAGATAGACACTGAGGAGGGGCAAATATGTAACAGCCCAATTAGTATTGAGTATTCCCTAACCCCATCTTCCTGGTTCGTGGATCACTTCATAAATTCAGGAAACGCCTTGGATTCTTCCACCGCTCCCTCCCTGTCAACAAGGCCTTACCGAGGTACTTTCCCCAAAAACTGATGGTCCAAGACTGGGCCAAGGTTTTCCGGCAACGTCCGCTGGTGGGATCTTCTGGTCAGCTGGCACACGGAGGACGTGGGAAAATCCCGCCCACCAGACTTAAAACTTCCCCAAAATCTCCAAGTCTTGTAATATCTTTCTGTTGAAGAAAGCTGTGATTAATATTGTCCCCGGCCACCACCTCCATTCTTCACGGGGCCCTGGGAGATGTGGGTCGGTGAGACATTTCAGCATGGGAGACACCAAGAGAAACCTCTATACCCAGAGAGTGGTGAGAATGGGCGAGTAGCTGAGATGGTTTGGCACAGATGCAATTTTGAGGAAGCTGAATAAAAGAGTGCGAGTGTGCTCACATGTGACGCCATCGCTGATACAGTGGCCCTAAGGGCCGGTAATTTCTATATAATTCTATACAGCTGCAGCCGACCCCGACCTCGTTTTCAGCCAATGCCCAATCCTTTTCTGCCAAGACTGTGGGTTGGAGTAAGAACTCTCAACTATATCCCCTTTATTCCCAGCCCAGCCATCAAGCCAATTGCTGTCCCCCTACAGGAGTCTTCACTAAGGTTGTCAAACATGCCCCAGACCTTTGCTGTACGTGTTCCACCCTTGCAAGCTACTTAAACGTTTTGGGAGAGTGATGCCATTAAATCGTATTTGTTGCGACACGGGTGTGAATTTAAAACCCATTAAACTGGGGATGTTGAAACTGTGTTTATGGAGTATGTGCATTCTAAAGGGCATCATGTTTCCATTGAAACCAATTCTTGACCAAAATATCTCCCGACAGGGCACAGACACGACAATGCTGAATAAACTGAATTCTCAGCACAAGCTAAACACCTACTATATCCCTCCAAAGAACAACTATGAAACCCAGTTTGGCATCAGCCATTTTGCTGGAATAGTCTACTATGAAACCAAAGGTAGGTTGCTGTGTGAAATGTAATGGACTACACATTGCAATGACAGGGGTATTTTGAAATCCGATTCTAAAACAGCCCAGTTCTGCCAGAATATATTTAATCTGTTCTCTTTAACCCCCGTTATATCTCGCGTCACCTCTCGGTCTCAATGATTTCTCGGGTTTAACCTTTTGCGAGGGGGCCATCATTTCAGATTGTGAGCTATTTGGGCAGAAAATGTTGGTTCTTTTAATATTCTGATCCGAGAATCAAACCGTGCAGAAGGAGGCCATTTGGTCCATTGCATCCGTGACGATACTTTGCACATAAGAAATAGGAGCAGGAGTAGACCATGGGTGGCACGGTGGCACAGTGGCTGGCACTGCCACCTCACAGCGCCAGGGCCTTGGGTTCAATTCCGGCCCTGGGTAAATGTGTGACGTTTGCACGTTCTCCCCGTGTCTGCGTGGGTTTCCTCCGGGTGCTCCGATTTCCTCCCACAGTCCAAAGATGTGCAGGTTAGGTGGATTGGTCATGCTAAATTGCCCCTGGTATCCAAAAAGATTAGTTGGGATTACTGGGTTACGGGGATAGGGTGGAGGCGTGGGCTTAAGTAGGGTGCTCGTTCCAAGAGCCGGTGCAGACTTGATGGGCCGAATGGCCTCCTTCTGCACTGCAGGGAGTGGAACTGCCCTGGGGCTGGTTAGCACAGGGCTAAATCGCTGGCTTTGAAAGCAGACCAAGGCAGGCCAGCAGCACGGTTCAATTCCCATACCAGCCTCCCCGAACAGGTGCCGGAATGTGGCGACTAGGGGCTTTTCATAGTAACTTCATTGAAGCCTACTTGTGACAATAAGCGATTTTCATTTCATTTCGCTGTGCCAAAGAAGCAAATCTGTGTGTTTCCCAACCGGAAACCTGGATGAACAGGGATATCCACTGCTTGCTGAAGTCTCGGTCTGAGGCGTTCAAGTCAGGCAACCCTGACCTCTACAAGAAAGCCAGATATGATCTAAAGAAATCCATCAAAGATGCCAAAAGACAGTACTGGACCAAGCTCGAGTCCCAGGCTAGCCACACGGATCCCCGCCGTCTATGGCAAGGTCTGCAAGACATAATGGGCTACAAGATGAAGGCATGTAAAATCATCGGCTCCAACACACTCCTCCCTGATGAGCTCAACGCATTCTATGCCCGCTTTGAGCAAGAGGTCAGCGAGAGCGAGCCCTCCACCCCAGAAGCCACGGATGGACTTGTATCTGAGATCACCACTGCAGATGTCAGAGCAGCCTTCTCGAAGGTCAACCCACGGAAAGCCACTGGCCCGGATGGGGTACCCGGACGAGCACTCTGGTCTTGCGCGGATCAGCTGGCGAGGGTATTCGCAGACATCTTCAACCTCTCTTTACAACAACCGTAGTGGGTTGGATTTCGAAAAATGACGAGACAGAGTACAGGAATGAGATAGAGAATCTGGTGAACTGGTGCGACGACAATAATCTCTCCCTCAATGTCAACAAAATGAAGGAGATTATCATTGACTTTAGGAAGCGTAGTGGAGAACATGCCCCTGTCTATATCAATGGGAACGAAGTAGAAAGGATCGAGAGCTTCAAGTTTTTAGGTGTACAGATCACCAACAGCCTGTCCTGGTCCCCCCATGCCGACACTATAGTTAAGAAAGCCCACCAACGACTCTACTTTCTCAGAAGACTGAGGAAATTTGGCATGTCAGCTACAACCCTCACCAACTTCTACAGATGCACCATAGAAAGCATTCTTTCTGGTTGTATCACCACTTGGTATGGAGCCTGCTCTGCCCAAGACCGCAGGAAACTACAAAAGGTTGTGAATGTAGCCCAGTCCATCACGCAAACCAGCCTCCCATCCATTGACTCTATCTATAATTCCCGCTGCCTCAGAAAGGCAGCCAGCATAATTAAGGACCCCACGCACCCCGGACATACTCTCTTCCACCTTCTCCGGCAGGAAAAAGATACCAAGGTTTGAGGTCACGGACCAACCGACTCAAGAACAGCTTCTTCCCTGCTGCCATCAGACTTTTGAATGGACCTACCCCGTATTAAGTTGATCTTTTCTCTACACCTTGCTGTAACTGTAACATTATATTCTGCAGTCTCTCCTTCCTTCCCTATGTACGGTATGCATTGTTTGTACAGCATGCAAGAAACAACACTTTTCACTGTGTACTGATACACGGGACAATAATAAATCAAATCAAAAAAGGGCGGTTGGCGCCCATGGACTCCCATTGGATTGGTTCATGATTATGCTTTGCAAAGTACTGTTGTTGGTTTGCCGCTGCCTTCTGCAGAATGGCTGACCAGGAAACTCTCCCTGCCTGCCAGGTAGTTTGAAATGGGGTTTGAACCCAGGGGTAGGGGTGCTACTGCGCCACAAGACCTCCCTTGCTGCTAGGTCTACGTTGGCCAGTTTTCCTGGATTGGGAAATTACAAGGTACCTGTAATCACCCCGTGACTGACTGTGTAACGGATTGGAACAGTTGTTCCGCTTCAGTGAGCTCAAAGTCATTCAGCCATGGTGATTTTTGCTTCAATTCCTTTTTTATAAATGGAGGCATGAATTTAGGGCATTTTTCCCCCCTTTTATTTTTGTCACGGGATGGCATCGCTCGCTGGGCCAATGTTTGTTGCCCATCTCTAATTGCCCTGGAACTGAGTGGTTTTCTTGGCCATTTTGAAGGGCAGTTAAGAGTCAACCACATTGCTGTGGGGTCTGGAGTCACATGTAGGCCAGATCAGGTAAGGACGGCAGATTTCCTTCTCGCAAGGGACATTCGTGAACCAGATGGGTTTTTACAAATATTGATGATTGTCATAACTAGTTTTATATTCCAAGTGTACTAATTGAATTTAAATTCCACCAGCTGCCATGGTGGGATTTGAACTAGTACCCTGAGAGCGTTAGCCTGGGCTATTGGCATGGCCATTATGCCACCGTCCCCCTCACCAAAGGGCTTCTGAGGGAAGTAGGTAGCACAGTGGTTAGCATTGTTGCTTCACAGCTCCAGGGATCCGGGTTTGATCCCCGGCTTTGGTCACTGTCTGTGCGGAGTCTGCACGTTCTCCCAGTGTCTGTGTGGGTTTCCTCGGAGTGCTCCGGTTTCCTCCCACAAGTCCCGAAAGATATGCTTGTTAGGTGAATTGGACATTCTGAATTCTCCCTCAGTGTACCCGAACAGGCGCCGGAGTGTGGCGACTGGGGGGTTTTCACAGTAACTTCATTGCAGTATTAATGTAAGCCTACTTGTGACACTAATAAAGATTATTAATAATAATAATTATTGTTACAAGTAGGCTTCAATCAAGTTACTGTGAAAAGTCTCTAGTTATTATTGTTATTAGCCCTGATGCATCAGAGCAAGCGCACAATCTAACATGGACCCCCCCAGAAATAGTCCATGAATACTCAAAGGAGAGGCAGTTTTTAACTAGTCACATTAAACTCCATTCCCGACAGTGGTCAGAATGGCCCTGTCACCTGACATTGCTCCCCAAACACTCATGGGCGTTTGTTTTTTCAGGTTTTTTGGAGAAGAATCGGGACACACTTCATGGGGACATCATTCAACTGGTCCACTCCTCCAAGAACAAATTCATCAAACAGATCTTCCAGGCTGATGTAGCCATGGTAACTAGCACATTTTCAATTAAGGGAACTAATTTTCTTGGTGCGCCTATCTGTGATATTTAGAGCTGGTCTCCAATATTCCTAACTCCATTTAACCTGTTGCTTACCTAACAATCTTGAGAAGGGAAGAGGTACATGTATCTGATAAGGTCAGTGATTGCTTTTTTTCCCCTCATGGGACATGCGCATTGTTGATTGCACCAGAACTTGTGGCCCATTCCTAAATGCCCTTGAGAGGTGGTGGTGGTGGATTGGTCTTGCGTTTCAGCTTATTGTACTACTTCTGTTGTGGCCTTTTGGTGCAACTGAACAGAATGTTTCCTCGGCCATTTCAGAGGGTGGTTAAGAGTCAACTACGCTGCTGAGAGTCACAGAGACTAGGCTAGGTAAGATTTCCTTTCCTGAAGGACTGGAATGAATCTGATGGGTTTCAATGACAGTTGGGCAGTCGCGTGGTCACCATGACTTTTATTTCATTAACTGAATTCAAGTCGCCGTTGAGAATGTGAACTCTCATCTCTGAATCATTCGTCCAAGCCTCCGAATTACTGTCCCAGCATCATAAATTGCCCCTCGGTCACACCCATTCTGCAATAAGAAATAGGAGATAGGAGCAGTGGTAGGCCGTTCGGCCCCTTTACACTGCTCCGCCATGCAATAGGGTCTTGGCTGATTGTGCTGTGGAATTAATGCCTGTCCCCCATTAACCTTTCGAGGCTTTTGTCAATTAAAAGTCAATCTAACGCTGCCTTGAATATGTGCAGTGACCCAGCCTCCATTGCTAACTGTGGAAGAGAGTGTTATGTTCTTTTTTTAAAAATTGGATATTTAAAAAATTTCATTATTTAAAAAAATGATAAAACAATTAACCCCAATTACAATATCAAAGACCAAGACTGACGAGCAAAAACACAAACTAACTTAACCCCACAGAACTAAACTAAACCCCTTACCAGCTGACGGAGGGAAATGAATGGCTCTGTTTTAGGTAGAAACCTTCTACCGACCCCCTGATCGTGTACTTGACCTTCTCCAAACGAAAGACATGAGATCACCCATCCAAGCTGAGGCACGGTGGGGTGTAGGATTCCTCCACCCAAGCAGAACTTGCCTCCGGGCTATTAGTGAGGCAAAGGCAAGGACATCCGCCTGAACTCCTGGAGCACCGCCCAGTCTGACGCCCCGAAATAAGCCACCAACGGACATGGCTCCAGATCAACATTGAGTATGTCTGACCTGGTGTTGAAGATGGAGACCCAACAGCTTACTAACCTGGAACAAGACCAGAACATTTGAGTGTGGCTAGCCAGCCCCTGATAACAATGCTCACACTTGTCCCCCACCCCAGAGAAGAATCCACCCGTCCTCACTTTAGCCGGCTGAACCCTGTGCACCACCTTGACTGGATCAGACTAAGCTGAGCAGATGAGGACGTGGAGCTGACCCTGTGAAGAGCCTCGCTCCACACCTCATCACCCAGAATGGGATCCAACTCGCCCCATTTCACCTTTCCCTCATTCGATGGAGCAGACTCGAGACAAAATCCTCTTCCACGGCGAGGATGGTGGTGCCAAGGGGAAAGAGGGAAATGCTCTGTGTGAAAAATCTTCTAATTGAGGGAGAAAATTATTTTTTGTTTAAATTCCTCTATGATCTGGTTGTCTTGTAGTTCAGGATGTTAATTCCTGGAGATTGCAGGATTGTACTTCCGGCTGGGAATGGGGGGGGGGGGGGGCGGGGTGCAGGGAGGGGGAGGGGGAGGGGGACAGGGTGGGGAAGATGAGGACGAAGGGGGGGGGGAGGATGAGGACGATGGGGGGGGAGGGCAAGGGGAAGGCAAGAGTGGGGAGGGGGAAGGCAAGGGTGGGGGGGGGGGGGGGGCGGAAGATGGGGGGGGGGGGGGCGTTGGTGACTACCCCAGAGTCCAAAAGTGAAAATGCACCCACCCATGGTTATATAGATTGCAGGTCATCACTTCTGTGATGGTTCTCTACCCTAATAATCAACACTCTTTCAGTATCTTTGTGACCCCCTTCCTAACCCCCACAGGAAAAAATTTAGTGAACCCCGTTTCTAGGCACATTGAGAATTTCCTATCTTCCAACTCGTTGAATTACCAGCCACCAAACCTCTCTTTCCTGAACACCGCCAAGAGTAGCCCCCTCCACTAGAGAAATAATCGGTGGTGATCTATCTACCCACCCAGGTACCAGCAGAATTTAAACAAGTAAAAAAATCTTTATTGCTTCATTACTGCGCAAGTGTGTTTATTTTTCCTCTTGGCTGAACGGGACTAAATAAAAGATAAACTCAGCAGGTCTGACCGCATCTGTGGAGAGAGAAACAAAAGATTTGATTTTTTGAGTTCATATGACTCTTCTGCAGAACTAATGTTTGTTCTTGTACTTGTACTTTGCGCCATCTTGAGTAATGTTGAATCAGATGAGCACTAGGGGAAACTTAGATCAGTACCAGGGGGAGAAAGGGTGGAGTTAAGTAAAGTGGGAGGAAGGTCAGGAGGAGCCTAAACCCCAGCATGGATCGATTGCCCCAAAATACATCTTTATGCTTACGTTTTAATATAATTTGATTTCATTTACATGTGAAATAATTCAGACGGGAGGTTCCCTAAATGACCTGTTGCTTTGCTGTAATTTCAATGTAAGGCAGGGGTTTTCAAATAGTGGGTCAGGACCTCCGATGGGGGTCACAGTTGGGGGTTGTTTGGCTCCCCCTCTCCTGAGGCATTAGTGTTGACTGTGGAGAGGAAACCGTGGTGTCTGGAGGCTCTGGTGGGACGGTACAGGACCCAGTGCATCCCTGGCACCCAATAGTGAGGGATGGATGCCGAGCATCAAGAAACCACGTTTGAGTGGGCCCGGGATTATTGTGTGTCGACCTGGGCAGGTTGGTGAACAATTTATTGAAGGCAGGAAAACGTGGGAGGAAATCAAAGGGTCCGGAGTAAAACAGGTCATGGTCATAATGCTGCTCCAGGAAAAGCCTGTTCTCTCTGTTACCCTCTTACCTGTTTGATCAAGCTTTTGGTCACCTGCCCCGATACCTGCTTATGAGCCTGGTGTCAAATTTTGTTGGATAACGACACCCAGTATGAAGCACCTTGGGATGTCTTCGAGCGATCTACAAATCCAAGATGTTGCAGGGTGACCATTTTCTGCTCGGCTCTTCCCAATGAGTAAATTTATTTGTCTTTTGAGTATCTTGGAGGGGTAGGGGGGGGTCAAGAGCGACGGAAGAATCAAAAGGTTCACTTTTTTCCATGACCGTGGTGGTGGTGCAGGAGTTAATGGGAATAGTTACAGCAGCACTTGTTCCAATGGAAAGCTTTTTCATTGCTTCCTGTGTTGTTTTTATTTTTTTTTTGATTTCCATTGTCTTCCTTCTTCCCAGGGAGCAGAGACGAGGAAACGGTCACCAACCCTCAGCAGCCAGTTTAAGCGCTCGCTGGAACTGCTGATGAGAACACTTGGCATCTGTCAGCCCTTCTTTGTTCGTTGCATCAAACCCAATGAGTACAAGAAGTCTATGGTAGGAATTGTCAAAACCTCTCCCCTCCGCGATGGGTTACCGTTTAATCGGCGCGACACTTTGGCTGAAGAAATATTAGGGGAATATAAGTTGCCGAACTTGGTTGAAAAGCACCGCCCAATAAGTGGGAAGGGAAGGCGCTCGTTTGAAGCACAAGAGGCTTGTGCGGAAAAAGCTTTGAAAATCTTGGGAGCTGTTAGGGTTCTCCTCCGAGGAAGGAGGCTTTAATAAGAAAACAAACATTGGGAGATTTCTCAATCTTCCCAATTCATTTTTTCCAATTAAGGGGCAATTTAGCGTGGCCAATCCACCTACCCAGCACTTCTTTGGGTTGTGGGGGTGAAACCCACGCAGACACGGGGAGAATGTGCAAACTCCACACGGACAGTGACTCAGAGCCGGGATCGAACCTGGGACCTCGGCTCCGTGAGGCTGCAGGGCTAACCCACTGCGCCACCGTGCTGCCCCTGGTGTATTTATTTTAAATTTATTCCATAAACCCAAAACGGGGTTTATCATTATACTAAAATCTCCCAGTGTGTGGCTGTGTTGAAGATGATTGCGGAGTGTGAAAGATAACTACGAAAAAAACAGCATTATGCTCATGGGGAAAGCGGGGTGGTGGGGGGAGGGGGCTAGTTTTGAAGGGCAGTTAATTGATCAATTCTCCCATACCAGCAAGGACCCTCCCAAGTGCACACTGAGTTGCTGGTTAACCTAGTTACTTTGGTTAAGGGAAGTGTGATCACTGAAATATCCCGGGGGGGAAACCCTACTCCAAAGTCCAAAGATGTGCAGGTTAGGTGGATTGGCCACGCTAAATTGCCCCTTAGTGTCCAAAAGGTTAGGTGAGGTTACTGGGTTACAGGGATAGGGTGGAGGCGTGAGCTTTAAGTAGGGTGCTCTTTCCAAGGGCCAATGCAGACTCGTTGGGCCGAATGGCCTCCTTCTGCATTGTAAATGATTCCATGTGCAGGTACAGTGGATTGGCCATGATCAATGTGCGGGGATAAGGCGGGGGAGTGGGCCTAGGTAAGGTGTTCTTTCAGAAGATCAGTGCAGACTTGATGGGCCAAATGGCCTCCTCCTGCACTGTAGCGATTCTATGGATACACTGGGATCTTCCTGAATCACACGACTCCCTCTCATGCTGCATTAAGCAGTGCCCACTGTGCCACCCAGGCTGAATTGTAACGGTGATGTCTCTTTGCCACCTGACAGTTATTTGACCGGGAGCTGTGCGTTCGCCAGCTGAGATATTCTGGAATGATGGAGACCATTCGGATCCGACGAGCTGGTTATCCCATTCGCTACACCTTTGTGGAGTTTGTGGACCGATATCGGGTGCTAATGCCTGGAGTCAAACCAGCTTACAAACAGGTAAATGACAAATCACAAGCCAGCTTACAACCAGGTAAATCACAAACCAGCTTACAAACCGGTAAATCACAAACCAGCTTACAAACCGGTAAATCACAAACCAGCTTACAAACAGGTAAATCACAAACCAGCTTACAAACAGGTAAATCACAAACCAGCTTACAAACAGGTAAATCACAAACCAGCTTACAAACCGGTAAATCACAAACCAGCTTACAAACAGGTAAATCACAAACCAGCTTACAAACAGGTAAATCACAAACCAGCTTACAAACAGGTAAATCACCAATCACAAACCAGCTTACAAACAGGTAAATCACAAACCAGCTTACAAACAGGTAAATCACAAACCAGCTTACAAACAGGTAAATCACCAATCACAAACCAGCTTACAAACAGGTAAATCACCAATCACAAACCAGCTTACAAACAGGTAAATCACAAACCAGCTTACAAACAGGTAAATCACCAATCACAAACCAGCTTACAAACAGGTCAATCACCAATCACAAATCAGCTTACAAACGGGTAAATCACAAATCTCCTTCAATAAAAACTTCTCACTGGAGGTTTGAAAGTCCGCCGTTTATTGACCATCCCTAATTGACCATGAGAATGTGGCAGTCGGCTGCCTCTGTGAACTGTTGGTGTAGGTTCAAGGAGTGACGGTGGCATTGGCATGGTGGCATTGTGGCTATGTCGCTGAATGAGTAATCCAGAAACCCAGCTTCATTGTCTATTGACATGGGTTCAAATCCCACCATGGCAGCTGGTGGAATTTACATTTGCTGAATAAATCTGGAATTGAAAGCGTGTATAAGTGACTGTAAAACTATCGTTGATTGTTGTAAAAGCCTATCTGATTCACTCATGTCCCATGACTCCAGATTCACAGGGATGTGACTGACTCTTAACTGCTCCTCTGAAATGGCCGAGGAAACCACTCCGTCTAGGGACAGCTAGGGATGGGCAACAAATGCAGGACTTGCCACTGACACACATCCCATGAAACAATAAAGAAATGTCAATATACCCGTTGTGCTGTTCAGAAGGGAGCTGCAGGATTTTGACCCAGTAACCAGGTGTGATTTGTGTTCACGTTGAGATTCTAAAACAGTGTGGTTCCTGTGCATTGCTGGTTGGTGGAATATGCTGGTCTGGGACGAGCTGGTGAAGAAGATGGGGTTGGTTACTGTTCTATATTTGTTGATGCCGAAAGCGAAAAAGAAAGAGGTGCCACTCTTTCAGTTCATCAAAAACGTAGCGCAGGGTATATTCCGAGATGTTGCTTCAGCTGGGTAAGATGGCGACCTTCCCCAAAAAGCTTCTGCAAACGCTCCGCTGGCGTCACTGCCTATCACGCGACATTTCACCAGCTAGTGGTGTTACTTGAATACGTAACAGTTAGTTATTCATCACCAGTCTGGTTCGGAAGTTTATAAAGTTTCGATTCAACCTTCTGTGCGATTTCTTCTTCTCTCCCCACCCCCCCCTCCAAACTGAGATCTTCTGAAGCTTAAATAAAAACAGAGAATGCTGGAAACAGCTGTACATTTGGAGTCCATGACAAGTTTCACGATGCAAGGCCAGACATGCGAAGGGAACTTTAAACGTCGAGATCAGCAGGCTGTACAACTTGCAGTCCTGTCTGAGGGAAGAGCAGATTCCTGCCCTCCATGAGCTCTGCAGTAATGCAGCCTGTTGCTGGCTCTGGAGTGATTTTAATTGCTTGACTGTTGACTCCATTAAAGAATCGCTCAGCCCATGTTGCGATATTATTGTTGCATGGATTTTGTTCTTTGCTCCAGGTGTTGATATAGTAGGCACAGACTTGTTTTAAATTCTTATTGATCTTTCATAGAATCCCCACTGAGCAGAAGGAAGCCATTCAGCCCATCGAGTCTGCACCCACCCTCTGAAAGAGCACCAATCCTAGAGTCCCCTCCCTAACCCCGTAACCCAAACTGTTGGACACTTAAGAGGCACTTTAGCGTGTCCAGTCTGTTGTGTTCTGCTTCTTCATGTAGCATAAGCTGCTTCCTTGATGTATACTCTGACAAAGGAAGGTTCAGACTTGGAGATGGGTTTAAGACATTTATTGAACAGTTAATAATTCTCCTGCTTGAGTTCGACTCTCCTGCTAATCTTACTATAGTAACTCAATCTAACTAACCAGTCTGCTCTGATCCATGCGGTGGGTGTGATGCTTCCTGATCTGCCCCTGTCTCTGAGTGTCGCCTATGGAAAGAGAAAGAGCATGTGTGCCCTGTCCTTTTATATGGGTAGCCCCCTTGTGGTAGTGTCACCTCTGGGTGTGTCTTGACTGCCCATTGGTCGTGTCCTATCTTATGTGTTGATTAGCTGCATGTCTGCATGTCATGATGTCCCTGGTGCTCCCTCTAGTATCTATTTAGTCCCAGTGTATTTGCATTAACCCCTTGAGTATTTACAGTGATGCATATCACCACATAGTCCACCTAACCTACACATCTTTGGACTGTGGCAGGAAACCGGAACACCCGGAGGAAACACACGCAGACATGGGGAGAACGTGCAGACTCCACACAGACAGTGACCTGAGGTCGGAATTGAACCCGGGTCCCTGGTGCTGTGAGGCAGCAGCGCTAACCGCCGTTCCACCATGCTGTCTTACCTTAGTTCATGGAGGTTGGTTTGGCTCAGTGGGCTAAACAGCTGTTTAGTGATGCAGAGCGAGGCCAACATGGGTTCAATTCCACGTACCGGCTGAGGTTATTCATGAAGGCCCCGCCTTCTCAACCTTGCCCCTCGCCTGAGGTGTGGTGACCCTCGGGTTAAACCACCACCAGTCAGCTCAAAGGAGAAAGCAGCCTATGGTCACCTGGAACTATGGTGACTTTACCTCTTTTTACCTTGCCTCACATCAACAGCAGATGAGCTTGAAAAGAAAAACATTTCATCCATCTAGTGATGCCAGTTGACGGGTGCATGTTGGCCAGGACATGAGGCGAAGGTGCCATAAAAAGTACACTACCTTGTACACCTAGCTTGATGTGCGGCTGGGAGTGGGAGGTTAGGAAATAGTGTGGGCCAGCCTTTCAGCTGTTCCACCAAGAGATTTACCTCCACTGCTTCAAGGGATGGATGGGTTGTTTTACGAGGAAGGTGAACTAAGGTCATTGATGTCAGGAGGTGAAATATCGTTACACACCACTGTCTGTATCAATGGTGTCGAGGTGGAGATTCAAATTCCTAGGTGTACACATCATTAACAATCTGTCCTTGTCCACCCACGGCGACGCTACGATCAAGAAAGCACAACATCGCCTATACGTCCTCAAGAAACTAGGTAAATTTGACATGTCCACATTGACTTTTACCAATTTTTACAGTTGCACCCTTGCAGTTTAGAAGAATGCGAGGTGATCTTATTGAAAGCTCTAAGATTCTGAGGGGTCTCACCAGGGTTGATGCTGAGAGAATATTTCCCCTCATGGGAGAATCTAAAGAGAGGGCTACACTCCATACTCCCAGAATGCCTGGCTCCACTGCAATTCGCCACAACCAGTCCACAACAGACACCATCTTCCTGGCCCTACACTCGACAACAAGACCCCTAAGTCAGACTCCTATTCATTGACTGCAGCTCCGCCTTCAACACCATGATCCCAGCCAAGCTCGTATCAAAACTCCAAAACCTAGGTCTTGACTCCTCCCTCTACAACTGGATTTTCGACTTCCTGACACATAGATCACAATCAGTCAGAATAAACAACACCTCCTCCACGATGGTCCACAATACCGGGGCCCCGCAAGGCTGCTTGGCCCCCTACTATACTCTCAAACACACACGACTATGTGGCACAATTTGGCTCCAACTCCATCTACAAGTTTGCTGATAACATGACCGTTGTGGGTCAGATCTCGAACAAGGATGAGTCAAAATACAGGAGGGAGCTAGAGAACCTAGTGGCGTGGTGTAACAACAACAATCTCTCCCTCTGTCAGCAAAACTAAGGAGCTGGTCATTGACTTCAGGAGGTGAAATATCGTACACACCACTGTCTGTATCAATGGTGTTGAGGTGGAGATTCAAATTCCTAGGTGTGCACATCATTAACAATCTGTCCTCGTCCACCCACGGCGACGCTACGACCAAGAAAGCACAACATCGCCTATACTTCCTCAGGAAACTAGGGAAATTTGGCATGTCCACATTGAGTTTTACCAATTTTTACAGTTGCACCGTAGAAAACATCCTCTCTGGCTGCATCACAACCTGGTATGGCAACTGCTCGTCCCAAGACCTTAAGAAACTACAGAGAGTCATGAACACAGCTCAGTCCATCACACTAACCCGCCTCCCATCCATTGACCCTGTCTGCACCTACCGCTGCCTTGGGAAAGTGGGCAGCATTAATCAAAGACCCCTCCCACCCAGGTTATTCTCTCTTCTAACCTCTTTCATCGGGCAGGCGATAGAAAAGTCTGAACTCACAAAGGTTAAAAACCGTTTCTTCCCCCAAACTCCCGAATGGCTCTCTAATGGACTGACCCCAAGATCCCTCTGTTCCTCCACACTTCCAAGAATCCTGCCTTTAACCCTGTATTCAGCATTCAAATTCAACCTTCCAATCTGGACTTTATGCAGAACAATACTTTTCACTGTATCTCTATACACGTGACAAATCAAATCAGTTTAAAGATGAGGGTGTCCCATTTAGGACTGAGAATGACAGGTTTTCTTTCTCTAAAGGGTTTTAAGTCTTTGAAATTCTCTCCCCCTAGAGAGCAGTGGAGTCTGCATCATTGTCTAATTCTGCCTTGAATATATTCATATTTTTGATCGACAAGGGAGTCGAGGATTACAGGGGAAGAGGGAAGACCAGAAAACTGAGTTCAAGGCCACAATCAGATCGGCCTTGATTTTGTTTAAAAAGTGGAGCGATTCAGAGCGACTGAATGGCCCACTTTTATTCCTTATGGTCTTGTTACCTTCTGTCGATTAATGTCTTTCTCTGTTCCCAGGGAGATCTACGTGGTACCTGCCAGCGAATAGCAGAAGCGGTACTGGGACAACATGGAGACTGGCAGATTGGAAAGACTAAGATTTTTCTAAAGGTGTGTGAGCTTTGTGGTCCATGGTGGTGGTGGGGGGGGGGGGGGGGGGGGGGGGGGGTGGAGAATGACTGGCTATAAGAAGAACCCTTAATAGCTCAAGTCGCCTGTGTCAAGGCCGACTCATCCTGTTGCAGCCAGTAGGTGGCAGCGCGCCCTGGAGCCAAGTGAGGTGTGCCTCTGTTCCACAATGGACCCATTTTCATCGGCAGGTGAACCCGGCTGGCAAAGGTTTTATGAGCGAGGGTGGATTTGCATTTCAATGTAGCAATCTTTCATGACTGCTGGTGGTCTCGACGTGCTTCACAGGCAATAAACAACCTTTTGAAGTGTAGTCACTGTTGTAATGTAGGCAGCACAGGCAGCCGATTGTGCACAGCAAGCTCCCACAAAAGAGGAATATGAAAATGACTAGTGTTAGTCAGACTATGATGTTGGTTAAGCGATAAATATAAACCGGAACACCATTGAGAATTCTGTCCTAAAATATAGCACCTTGAAGGCATCTGAACACCACTTGGCTGCCTTTTGCTGCTTCTGGCTTCTCCCATTATACCTGGGGTCTCCACAATGTTGGTCCATCAGTCACCCATTCCTTGCCTGATCCTGATTTTTTTTCCTCTGTCCGTCTGTCCTTCCCACCATCTCCACTGGCCCCCAGATGTGCTGGTTCCTGATTTTGTCCTTTCCCACTACACCACACACCCCTTTGAGTATCCTCGTCATACCTAACCATTCCCTTCTTCACATTGTTCGAGTTCCTGCAGCAGATCACCAAGCCAGTCTCGCAGCTATCTTGTAGATTTTTCCTTTCGGTTTCAGCGATACCTCTCTGTCACATCAACACTCTCTACCCTTCTTCCAATTACTCCTGCCAGAACTAATCTGTTGGCTAATTTCCATTCCCACGTTCATTTTCCTTCTGTTCTTGGACCAAGATTAAGAAAGTTGACCCCCCAGGCGGGGGCACAGCAGTGTAAAGTGACAGCATTACAGTGATGGAGAGGTGTGCCCCTGGCGGGGGAGGATCTGCCCGCACGAGACTGGTGTTAAAATGTCGTATAGGTGGCGAACTCCAGATCCTTTACTCTGCATCTAGTCTGTGCTAACTGGAGCTGGGGATATTGAATGCCAATCCTGGATGCTAAAATTGGATCAGCATTAAATTCCCGCAGCAGTGACGAACACCAAGGAATAAACTCAAATTAAAGAGGGGATTTAATATTTTCTCCTTTGCCAGTGAATCACTTTTTGGGTCTTTTTTTAAAACCCAAAGTCTGTTTTGCATCTTTTCCTGCCTGGTACGGTGGCATAGTGGTTAGCGCTCTGCCTCACAGCGCCAGGGACCCGGGTTCAACCCCGGCCTCGGGTGACTGTCTGTGTGGAGTTTACACATTCTCCCCGTGTCTGCGTGGGTTTCCTCCGGATGCTCCGGTTTCCTCCCACAGTCCAAAGATATTCCGGTTAGGTGAGTTGAACACGCTAAATTGCTGCCCAATCTCTGGACCCCCCTCAGACTTACCACTGCGGCCTCCCCCCACCCTAGCTGTTAGGGGTTCCTGGAGCCCCTCACCTTGCCTCATAAGGGAAGGGCATCCTGGGTCTGATCCCTGGCAGTGCCAACCTGGTAACCTTAACACTGCCAGCCTGGAACTCTGGCAGTGCCATCGGGCCCCATAGTGGTGCCAGGTGGCAGTGCCAAGGTACCAGGCTGACCGTGTCAAGGAACTCTAGTGGCAGCAAGAGTGCTAGGATACCGGACCACCCGGGCGCCTCCGTGTGGACTAGTACTAAATGGCGCCACCTAGAGGTCTCCCAGATGCAGGCGTTCTATCCTGGGCCGTGTTGGGAGACTCTGACACTGATGTATTTAAGTGAACCTAGCTGCTCACTTATATATGCAAATCTGGATCTCGCCTCGCGACTTCTCTCCTGAGATTTAACGGCCCTCTCCAGTCCCATGTCCGGCGCCGGGACGTCGTTTGATCTTGCCCCATGTTTCCGAAATGATGGAAAACCTCCAGGTCCAGCAGCGTCCATGGAGGGAGAAAATGGGAGTTAACATTTCGAGCCTGTGTGACTCTTCAGAAAGATAATTTACAACGTTCTTGGGAAGGGCATTGGGAGGTTTTGTTCTTGTTACTGGGACGGTGCTGAGATCAGTGGCTGGCTGTCGGGGAACAACACTGATTTTTTTTTCCCCGCCCGCCCACGGGAGGGCTTATCAGAGATTCTCAGCTGTTGCTGTGTCAGGAAGTTGCTTTGTTCAGCTCTTGTTTATTGCTGAGGATAGCAGTGAGCACTCTGCTTCCTGGCAGGAAACTCCAGATCTTCTGATGGGACAGCGATGATCGCAAAAGGCCATTGTCATGGCAACTTGGGAAAAACATGAGGGTCAGAGCTGAGAGATTGTTTAATGCATTTTTTTAGGAATGAAATGGCGTAGAATGAGACCAGATTGAAATAAAGTAGATTGACTCAAAAGGTGCAAATAATGGTCATAAAATGTTTCTGATTGCATTTGCCTTTTGTTTTTGCATTTGAATCCTTATTGCTCTGCACCGGATCAGTAAATGCTTCCTTAGAATGGACAATATGTAAAATCCCTAGCTGACGTAAAGGACTGTAGGCGCAGGCAGAGTGTCCCTCATAAACGCAATGAGCTACTTGTGGGTGACGCAAATCTTTCCCTATAAATGGCTTAAGCCGTGGTTGGTCTTTGAGTTGGAGAATTTCATGTAGGTTCAAAGATCTTTTGGAAGGGGCACTAGGAACTCTCCTGCCAGCTAACATTCTGACACGATGACGGCAGCCTGTACAGAAACCCAGGGTCCAGCCCAAGACTGACCCCCAGGTCTCAATTTAACTGCATAGAGCCAACAGATGCTCTCCTTGACGGGAACAGGAGTAGGCCACGGATCCATCACCTAGATCATTGTTGATCTGTATCTTAACTCCATTCGCACACCTTATTTCTGAATACCCTTACTCTCAATTTTAGAGACATTTTCAATCAACCTAGCCCCTCTCGCTTTGATAGGGGAGAGAATTACAGGTTTCCAATTATTCGAGATCGGTTTGTTGCTGCAATGAAATTAGGAAATAGAAACATAGAAAATAGGAGCAGGAGGAGGCCATTCGGCCCTTCGAGCCTGCTCTGCCATTCATTTTGATCGTGGCTGATCACCCAACTCAATAGCCTGAGCCTGCTCCTCAAGCTTGATCTTCCCAACCACCCCCCCCCCACCCCCCCCCCCCCCCCCCATATCCTTTGATCCTCTCCACCTCAATGCTGTATCTAACTTCTTCTACACTGTTTCGTCCTCAACTACTTTCTGTGGTAGCGAATTCCACAGGTTACCACTCTCTCTGGATGAATAGATTTCTCCCCTCTGTCCTAAATGGCCTACCCTGTATCCTCAGACTGTGAATCCCTGGTTCTGGACAGCCCCATCATTGGGAACTTCCTAATAATAATAATCTTTATTATTGTCACAAGTAGCCTTACATTAACACTTCAATGAAGTTACTATGGAAAGCCCCTAGTCGCCACACTCCGGCGCCTGTTCGGGTACACAGAGGGAGAATTCAGAATGATTCACCTAAAGAGCGCATGTTTCGGGGCTTGTGGGAGAAAACTGGAGCACCCGGAGGAAACCCACGCAGAAACGGGGAGAACAGACTGTGATCCAAGTCGGGAATCGAACCTGGGACCCTGGTGCTGTGAAGCAATAGTGCTAACCACTGTGCTACCGTGCCACTTGTCTAATCCTGTTAGAATTTTTGAGATTTCTATGAGATTCTTCTAAATTTCAGTGAAAACAATCCTGACCAACCCATCTCTCCTCATACGCCAGTCCCGCCATCCCAGGAATTGGTCTGGTAAAACTTTGCTGCACCCTCTCTGCAGCAAGAACAGCCTTCCTCAGATAAGGAGACCAAAAGTGCACACAATACGCCAGGTGTGGCCTCTGTATAATTGCAGCAAGACATCCCGGCTCCTGAATGTGAATCCTCTGGCCATGAAGGCTGCCATTTGCTGCTACAAAGCAGAGATATTAACAATGATCAAAGCTTTTGGAAGGGGAGATTCGGCATAGTCTGATACTCAATAGAGTACTGTTTCCTGGAAACAAGTTATTTGGTGAGCGGTGGATTTTTTTGTTGTCGAATACTTCACTTTTCTTGGATGTTTTTCAGGATCACCATGATATGTTGCTGGAGATCGAGAGAGACAAGGCAATAACCGACAAGGTCATCCTCATTCAGAAAGTGGTTCGAGGATTCAAAGACAGGTAGGGCTCATCAGAAAACTGGAGCAGGCCAGTTTTATTCAAAAGGCCCCAAGCTCTATGGAACACTATTTGGCGAATCTCCCAGTGTTGCTGAGTACACAGCAAGTTACTGGGTTTTTTTTCAGCAAAGGGAGGTGAACCCATTATGTATCAATGTCTAATTGTATTTCTCTGTTGCTACACAAGAGTCGCTAGCAACATTGAGACCATTTCGATTCGGTTGCGAATATGAAACATGAACAATGTTATTCCGGAGGTTGAAAAGGGGATGGGGCCTGTGATCGAGTGATGACATTGACTCTTCTAATCTACCTGAGAGAACAACTGAGACCTTTGTTTAATGTCACAGACGTAGATGGCACCAAGACAGCACTCCCTCAGTATTGCTCTGGGAGTGTCGGCCTAGATTCACCTCTTCTACTCGAGTGGGACTTGACCCCACAATCTTCTGACTTTCGGGATGGGAATGTTATCCACTGAGCTGTATCGGAAACTTAAACTAGTGGGAAGCTTACTCTGTGACCAACCCATACTAAACCAGCTGATAGCTATCCATGAATAAAATTGAGTTGTGGTGTTTCTTCTTTACAAAAACGTATGTGATTCTGGATTTTAAAAAATTCAAAATGCTCCACAGGTCCAACTTTGTTAAATTAAGAAAATCAGTGATGTTGATTCAGAAGTATTGGCGAGGGTATCTGTGCCGGAAGAATTTCAGTGCAGTAAGTTAATTATTTCTCGGTCTTTAAATTTAAAGGTTGAAGGATAAACTCTGATTGTTTTCACTGGAAATGGAGGTTGTGGGTCGACCTGAATAAGGTCTACAAAATTATGAGGGGCATAGACAGAGTGGATAGTCAGAAGCTTTTTCCCAGGGTGGAGGGGTCAATTACTAGGGGGCATCGGTTTAAGGTGCGAGGGGCAAGGTTTAGAGGAGATGTACGAGACAAGTTTTTTTTTTTTTTTTTTTTTTTTTTTTTTTTTTTTTTTTTTTTATAAACAGAGGGCAATGAGTGCCTGGAACTAGCTGCCGGAGGAGGTGGTGGAAGCAGGGACGATAGTGATACTTAAGGGACATCTTGACAAAGAACTGAATAGGATGGGAATAGAGGGATGTGGATCCCAGAAGTGTCGAAGGTTTTAGGTTAAATGGGCAGCATGGTCAGCGCAGGCTTGGAGGGCCGAAGGGCCTGTACTATTCTTTGTATCATTGTTGTGGACATTGTTTATTGCCCATCCCTAATTGCCTTTGAGGAGGTGGTGAGCCGTCTTCTTTCACCACTGCAGTCCATGTGGTATAGGTACACCCACTGTGCTGCTGGGGAGGGAGCTCTAGGTTTTTGATGAAGTGGCAGTGAAAGATAGGTGATCGAGTTCCAGTTCGGGATGTCGTGTCACTCAGATGGGCAATCTACGGGCGGTGGTGTTCCTAAGCATCTGCTGGGTGGTAAAGATCACAAATTTAAAATTTGCCATTGAGGTAATCATCTTGCCTATTGCAAGGTCAAGATTTTGAAAGCTTTTTTAGAATTATCCTTTTGGGGAAACATGGGAGACCAATCAAATATGCTACCAAACTAGGGGATGCATGGCTACTTGGCTGACAAAGTCCTTGGTTGGATTATCTCTGTCCTAGAGTGTGAATCCTCTGCATAAAAAAGTGACTTCTAGTTTAGCATGCAAGCGAACGGAGGGGTAAGGTGGAAAAACAGAGTTAAGCTGGAAGGTCAGCCATGATCTTATTAAATGGTGTGTGGTATTATCATAACTGTAAGAACTGCAAGGGTTAATGAAGTTTTCTCGAGTAGTCACTAGAGGGAGCTACATTTACAATTTCATATAAGGCAGTGTTGCTAAGCCTTGAGGGGGGGGAGGGGGAGTGAGTGTGCAGGAGTTAGCTAGAGAGAGAGTCAGAAGTACAAATAGTGTAAGTGAGAGCAGATCATAGTTTATATCCGTATTAAGATTAGCTGTAGATGAGTGTAGTCTAAATGTTAATAATCAACTGTGTATTCTTTAGGAGTACATGTCGAACCCAAATTAGTAGTATTAATACATTTATAGCTTTGTTTAAGTTCAAGCTATTTTGTGATCTTTGTGAACACTACTGCAATCATCCTAAAATGAGCAACACCAAGAACACCACATGGTGGAGCAGGTTCAAGGGACAATACGGTTTCCACTGGGCATAATGTAAGAAAGAGGAGAGGGCTTGAATAGGTCGCGTGGCAAACATGAGCTTCACCGTGCTGTTTTCCTGACGACGTTCTCTTTGATCTTCAATAGATGAGAATTGGATTCTCCAGGCTGCAGGCCCTCTATCGATCCCGTAAGCTCTGCGCACAGTATCACTTCGCCCGCAAGAGAATCATCATGTTCCAGGCCCATTGTCGGGGTTACTTGGTGCGGAGAGCGTTCCGCCATTGTTTCTGGGCGGTCATCACCATTCAGGCCTGCGTTCGAGGCATGATTGCACGCAGACTCTACAAGAGGCTGAGGGGAGAAGTGAGTGCCTTTTCTGCGGGACAGGTGGGGGGGGGGGGGGGGGGGGAGACATTTTTTCTTTGTACAATAAACCTACGTTTGTGTGGCAAGCAATTGGAAAGAGCTTGAATTTCCAATAGCTTTTTCTGGGTGCCGCGTGTCATGGTGATCGGGAATGCACCTCGTACACGAGTAGAGGCGGATTCCATAACTTTCGGAAAGGAATTGGGAAAGGTCAGGGGAGCGGGGATTAATTGGATAGCCTTTCAAAGAGGCAACACTGGCATAATGAACCAAGCCGATTTTCAAAAGCCAATTTTTAAAAATGTATTCATTCTCGGGATGTGGCTGTCGCTGGCTGGGCCGGCATTTGTTTTCCTCTTGGTCAGGCACTCGAGAAATATCTAAGGTTCTAAGAAATAAAGGTATTTGAAACTTGAAACTCTTTACTCGTGCTGCTGTGTCTGCTCTTGACAGTACCGGCGACGGCTGGAAGCAGAGAAGCAGCGTCTCGCCGAGGAGGTGCGGCTCCGCAAGGAGATGAGCAACAAGAAAGCCAAGGAGGAGGCGGAGAGGAAACATCAGGTCAGTCGCTGACTGGATGTGTAACCCAATGACCCCCGGTAATTTTAAAACTTGTTTGTGTTGGTGGAACTGTTGAAGAATAGTCTTGCCCTCTACACTTGGCTTGGTTCTTGGGCTGTACCGAGTTGGCCAAAGTCAAAGCCATTTATTTTCCAGACTAAGGGTGGGCAAAGTGGTTCTGGGACAGTTGGTCAGGACAAGTTACGTCATTGTGTTCTTTTACGGGATGGGGGCATCGCTGCCTAGGCCAACATTTATTGCCCGTCCCTAATGGCCCTTGAGAAGGTGCTGGTCAGCTGCCTTCTTGAGCTGCTGCTATCCATGTGGTGTAGGTACATCCACAGTGCTGTTCGGGAGGGAGTTCCATGATTTAGACCCAGCAACAGTGAAGGAACAGGGATATATTTCCAACTCAGGATGGTGAGCGACTTGGAGGGGAGCTTTCAGGTGGTGGTGTTCCTATGTATCTGCTGCCCTTATCCTTCTAGATGGTGGTGGTTGTGGGTTTGGAAGGTTCTGTCTGAGGAACCTTAACAAGACTCACTAATAGTGCCTTCCTCGGTCCCTGCCTCACCGCACCTTTTGCTGAAACCCTCTTCCATATTAATTGTCACCTGCATACTATTCCAATGCTCTCCTGCCCAGCCTTCCTCCTCAGACACTCTGTAAACCTGGGTTCATCGTAAACTCTGCTATCCTGCGTTGAGTCCATTCACCCATCATCCCAGCACTGACCCCTGGTCCAGTAACCCCTTTTCAAAATTCTCAGCCTCGTTCTCCTGTCCATCCATCCCTAGAACACCTGATACATCTTTCACTTCTTTCACCTCCCCATTGGTAGCCATGTCTTCAGATGCTTAGGCTCTTAAACTCTGAAATTCTACTGTTTAATCTCTTTTCCCCCTTTCGACCACTCTTGCCTTGTTTTATGGTGCTGCTCAAAATCTATCTCTTTTACTAGGTCAATTACTAGGGGGCATAGGTTTAAGGTGAGAGGGGCAAGGTTTAGAGTAGATGTACGAGGCAAGTTTTTTACGCAGAGGGTAGTGGGTGCCTGGAACTCGCTACCGGAGGAGGTGGTGGAAGCAGGGACGATAGTGACATTTAAGGGGCATCTTGACAAATACATGAATAGGATGGGAATAGAGGGATACGGACCCAGGAAGTGTAGAAGATTGTAGTTTAGTCGGGCAGCATGGTCGGCACGGGCTTGGAGGGCCGAAGGGCCTGTTCCTGTGCTGTACATTTCTTTGTTTGTTCTTTGTTTGTTTATCAAAGCATTTGGCTACCTCCTATTGCTTTCTGCCTAATGGCGGTGCCATTATATTTTTGTGTGGTAGGATGGTGTACTGTACAAATTGTTCCATTGGCAGCAATGACTATTGTAGTTCATGGTCATGACATCTTGTTGAGGAATGTGCATTTGGGTGAGGTATTGGAAGACATCAGCACCCAAGGTACCTACCTTAATGTGAATCCTGATCCCTCATGAAGGGCAGGGAGAAGATTGAGGCGATTATATTTTTGTTGGAAGACTCCTGAGGTCCAAAGAAATTGTATTGGCTCGGGCTGATTGAACCAGCTGTGCCTCATTTTACCAACATTGGTAAGGGTGGTTGTCATAACCTTGGGTTAAACCGGTCATGGGGCACCAATGAATCCTTAAGCAGGTCATCGGAGCCTTAGGAGACTAGAGGATTGATATTCCCAATGGGGAATATGCACTCCTCCGCTGATGGACGGGGCTCCCCCTTCTACATCCTGTATAAAACTGGAGGCCCATGAACAGTGAGCTGGCTTCTGTAGTAGAATAACCGTTCTATACTCTTGTTCTGCTGCAGTAAATCTTTTTCCTATTGATTCCATCTGCTTGGCTCAGTGTGCACTCCTTTCCGGAACTTGTAACCGTGGTCTTTTATTCTTTGTTCAATAGTTCTGAAGAGACTGACATTTGGCAGGCCGCATTTAAATCTCCTCTTTCTGCAGGAACGTCTTGCGCAGTTGGCTCGGGAAGATGCCGAGAGAGAGGTGAATGAGCGGCGGGAAGCCCGTCGAAAGAAAGAAATGGTGGAGCAGATGGAGAAGGCTCGGAATGAGCCCGTGAACGACTCTGACATGGTGGATAAGATGTTTGGGTTTCTGGGCACACCCGCTGTGCTCCCAGGGCAGGAGGGTCAAGCACCGTCGGGGTTTGAGGTACGGAAGTTTAAAATCTTTTCTTTAGTTTGGTTTCAGCAGTGACCACTGAGCAAATGCATCTGGAGGTCGAACTGGAACATAAGAATTGCAAGATGCCAAAAGAGCAGGTCCACGGAGTCCACATCCTGGTAGTCTCACAGTGGCGTTGTTGACTAATCTTAGCAAACAATCTCCAAGATTAGTCTGCAACAGACCCAGAGCTGGCGGGAGCAAATTCCCGACTTGTGGAGAGCACAGGTTAAAAGTTATCTTTTTCCTTCCTGAGCAATCCAACATTTGCCATCCCATGGTATCTACAATTTTTTTTACTATTTTTGAAAAACGAGACGTGCTGTTGAAGCTTTATGTCTGACACTCATCAGGACAAATGCAAGAATGCCAAATTTCAAACAATCACAATTTATACTACAGGATGACTCCGATTGGCTGAGGCTTTGCCGTGTAGGCAGAGCCTTGGCCAATCTGGAGTCGCATTTAGACCAGACCAGGTAAGGATGGCCTAGTCCCTTCACGAAAGGGCATTAGTGATGCAGATAGGCTTTTACGACAATCGATAACGGTTTCATGATCATCATTTGATATTTATTGAATTCAAATTTCACCATCTGCTCTGGTGGGATTCGAACCCCGTACCCCAGAGCATCACCCTGAGTCTCTGGATTAGTTGTCAGGTGTCAACACCACCATGCCATCACCTGCCCCTCCACTCAATAGTGCTGCAGAGCTGCCTCTGATTGGTCCAGCAGCCTGGAAGGCACACCCACTGCTCTTAATTGGATGGCAGAGATGATGGTGGCCTCTTAATTGGCTGCCATTGGTAAAATAGCCATCACAATCTCGCTGCCCATTGGCATGGATTCCTGTCTGCATTACGTCCCAGTGGCGGGGTGTCACCCTTTGCAATAAAATTCCAGTCATTGGATTGGATTTAAATAGAACACGAGAACATAGTGCAGAAGGAGACCATTCGGTCTATCGAGTCTGCACCGACCCACTTAAGCCTCTTTCCACATCATCCCCGTAACCCAATAACCCCTCCTAACCTTTTTGGTCACTAAGGGCAATTTATCCTGGCCAATCCACCTAACCTGCACGTCTTTGGACTGTGGGAGGAAGCCGGAGCACCCGGAGGAAACCCACGCAGACACTGGGAGAACGTACAGACTCTGCACAGACAGTGACCCAGCGAGGAATCGAACCTGGGACCCTGGCGCTGTGAAGCCACAGTGCTATCCACTTGTGCTACCATGCTGCCCACGATTTGTTGGATTTATTTATTGTCACGTGTACCGAGGTACAGTGGAACCATTTTTCTGCGAGCAGCTCAAACAGATCATTTAGTACATGAAAGAAAATACGTAATAGGGCAACACAAGGTACACAATGTAAACACATAGACACCGGCATAGGATGAAGTATTAATCTGATCAGTCCATAAGAGGGTCGTTTAGGAATCTGGTAACAGCGGGGAAGATACTGTTTTTGAGTCTGTTCGTGCGTGTTCTCAGACTTTTTTTTATCCCTTGCCCGATGGAAGAAGTTGGAAGAGTGAGTAAGCCAGGTGGGAGGGGGTCTTTGATTATGCTGCCCGCTTTCCCCAGACAGCGGGAGGTGTAGATAGAGTCAATGGAAGGGAGGTGGATTCGTGAGATGGACTGGGCGGTGTTCATGACTCTCTGACGTTCTCTTGCGCTTTTGGGCTGAGCAGTTGCCATACCAGGCTGTGATGCAGCCTGATAGGATTGCTTTCTATGGTGCACCTGCTTCTGCAGATTAGTGTTCTCCTTCTTTAAGGACAGGCCATGTCCTCTGGGTGTTTTGGACAAGAGGTGGTGATCAAAATTATCCCATCCTTTTTTTAAGGATCCCCAAAACAGGAATTGGCATCACTTGAACACCTTTTTTCTTTTCCTCCGTAAGAACATGCCCATCACTCCACATAATACAATCCCTCCTTTATAATCCTGTTTGCTCTCGTCTTTATGTTCAATAAACATGGGTGTAATTAATATTTGGCACTAATTGAAGTGAGTTGAACTGATTTTATTCCGATTTCCCCATGCATGTTTCTGGGGGGGTTTCTGTATATTGCTTCTCGTGCTGTTGTAGGTGTGGTCAGTCTGGTTTGACTCTAGCTTTAAATATATTTTTGTGTTGGCACCAGGACCTCGAGCGTGCCCCGAGAGAGTTGGAGGAGGAAGACCTGGACGCAAGCTTGCCACTACCGGAAGAGGAAGAGGAAGATCTTTCTGAGTACAAATTTGCCAAGTTCGCCGCGACTTACTTTCAGGGCACCACGACGCACACCTACATCCGGAGGCCTCTCAAGTTGCCCTTACTTTACCATGATGATGAAGGAGATCAACTGGTAAGTGAAAGGTGATGGAAGACTGTGCGAAGCTTCAATAAGGGGATTACCAAGGCGTGAAGGTAAAATTGGCTGGAGTGGATGCGGAAAGGAGTTTAGCAGAAAAGACAATTGGTCAGCTATGGCAGACATTTGATGAAAATAGTTCATGACTCGTGGCACAGTGGTTAGCACTACTGCCTCATAACACCAGAGACCTGGGTTCAATTCTGACCTCTGGCAACTGTCCATGTGGAGTCTGCACATTCTCCCTGTGTCAACGTGGGTTTCCTCCGGGAGCTCCGGTTTCCTCCCAAAGTCCAAAGATGTGCAGGTTAGGTGGATTGGCCATGCTAAATTGCCCCAGGTGGGGTTACAGGGATAGGATGGGGAATTGGGCCTGGGCAAGGTGCACTTTCAAAGGGGCGGTGCAGATGGGTCGAATGGCCTCCTTCTACACTGTAGGGATTCTATGATGTATCCCAGTGAGGAAGAAGAATTCTAAGAAAGGGATAAGTCAACCATGGTTAATTAAGGAAGTTGAGGATCATGTTAAATGGAAAGAAAAAACAGTGTGGCAAAGATTAGTGGTAAGCCAGAGGATTGGGAAAGTTTTTTAAATCAACAAAAGATGACCAAAAAAATAATAGAGGGAGAAGATCAACCATGAGGGTAAACTAGCAAGTAAGATAAAAATGGTTAGTAAGACCTTCTTTAAATATGTAAAAAGAAAGAGAGAGGCCAACATGAACATTGGCCCCTTAGAAAATGATAGAAAATGAGACTGGGATATAATGATGGGGAACCAGGAAATAGCAGCGGGGTTAAATAAATATTTTGCATCAGTTTCATTACAGAAGACAGCGTGTCCAAAAATATTAAATAATCCAGGTGAGGGAGGAAATAAATAGAACAATAATTAGAGAAAAAGTACTAGGGAAACTAATGGGGCTAAAGGCTGATAAGTCCCCTGGACCTGATGGATTGCATCCCAGATATTAAAGGAAATAGCTACAGAGATAATGGGTGCACTGGTTGTAATCTTCCAAGAATCCTTAGATTCTGGAAAAGTCCCAGAGGTTTGGAAAACTGCCAACATAACACCTTTATTCAAAAGGGAGGGAAACATAAAATCAGGTAACTACAAGCTAGTTAACTTAACATTGGTCTTCGCAAAAAAGGATGTAATAACAGAGCATTGTAAATTCTATGATTTAGGAATGCATAATATAATCAAGCAGAGTTAGCAAGTCAGCATGGCTTCATGTCTGACAAATTCGTGAGGTGATAACAAGCAGGATAAATAAAGGGAAACCAGTGGGTGTAATATACTTGGATTTCCAAAAAGCGTTCAATAAGGTATTGCACAAAAGGCTAATTAATAAGATAAGAGCCCATAGTGTTGGGGTAGTATGTTAGCATGGTAATAGATGGATAGAAGCCACTTGAGTTACAGAGTTGAGATAAGTAAAGGTGTTTTCAGGATGGCAATCTGTAACTCGTGGAGTGCCACTGGGATCCGTGCTGGGGCCCACAATTATTTACAATATATATTAATGACGTGGATGAGGGAAGTGAATGTACTGTTGCCAAGGTTGCGGATGCCATAAAAATAGGTGGGAAGGCAAGTGGTGAGGAGACCATCTACAGAGGGATATAGGCAGGTTAGGCGAGTGAGGAAAAAACTTGTCAGTTGGAGTATAATGTAGAAGAATCTGAATTTATGCACTTTGGTAGGAAGAATAAAGGAGCTGAATACTATCTAAATGGAGAGAGTTAGCAGAAAAGTGCAGCTCAAAGGGATGTGGGGGTCCTTGTGCATAAATCACAAAAAGCTAGCTTGCAAGTTCAACAAGTAATTGTTATGTTCTTTGCTTTGTTCTCCAAGATAGCCAACGATGTAGTGTTGACAAAGAACATAAAACTATACGTTTAAATCAAAACTATTTTATTTTACAATACTTTAACTTGATTTGGTTCACAAACTTTACTGAGTGACAGATAACAAAATAATAGTACTAAATCTGTGATTCAGTAATTAATAATCTCTCTAATATATAAACTACCCCACTCTAACTAGGGCTAGTGAATAGTACTGAATCTGTGATACAGTAATTAATAATCTCTCTAATATATAAACTACCCCACTCTAACTAGGGCTAGTGAAGTGTTTGCATCACTATCGGAGGAGGTATCTGGGAAGTATGAGGAGGTGAAAAAAATCCATCTTTGGTGCATATGAGCTAGTGCCTGAAGCCGACAGACAAAGGTTTAGAAATTTAAGGAAAGAATTTGGTCAAACATATACATGGAGTTTGAAAGGATCAAACCGAGTAATTTTGATAGGTGGATAAGGGCTTTGAAAATAGACCGAACATATGAAGCTCTCCGAGAAATTATACTTTTGGAGGAGTTTAAAAATTCAATTCCTGATGTAGTGAGAACTCGTGTGGAAGGACAGAGGGTTAAAACTGCGAGATTAGCAGCAGAAATGGCAGATGATTATGAATTAGTTCATAAATCAAAGCTTGGTTTCTGACATCAGTTTCAGCCGGTGAGGGATAGAAACTGGGGAAAATAGAAATACTCTAGTGGTAGCACGGTAGCATAGTGGTTAACATAATGGCTTCACAGCGCCAGGGTCCCGGCCTGGGTCACTGTCTGTGCGGAGTCTGCACGTTCTCCCCGTGTCTGCGTGGGTTTCCTCCGGGTACTCCGGTTTCCTCCCACAGTCCAAAGATGTGCAGCGATAGGTGGATTGGCCGTGATAAATTGCCCTTTGTGTCCAACAAAAAAAAGGTAAGGTGGAGTTACGGGGATAGGATGGAAGTATGGAGATAGGGTGGAGATGTGGGCTGAGGTAGGGTGCTCTTTCCAAGGGCCAGTGCAGACTTGATGGGCTGAATGGCCTCCTTCTGCATTGTAAATTCTGTGTTCTGTATTCAACCTCACACTATCCTTCTACATTGAACTCTCCATCAGCTTCTCCCAGCATGCCCAGAGACACAGCCTTTTATAAGATCACTCAGTGATGCCATCTAGTGTTGATGTACATGAACATCATCTTGTTAACCCTTTACGATACTTGGACTATACATATCATTACAGTAATTGGGAAGGGAAATGGAATGTTGGCCGTTATTTCAAAGGGAATGGAATATAAAAATAGGGAAGTTATAAAAGGCACTAGTTAGTTCACACATGGAATATTGTGAAGTTCTGGCCCCCTTATCTAAGGAAAGATACGCTGGCATTGGAGGCAGTCCACCGAAGGTTCACTAGGTTGATCCCAGGTATGGAGAGATTTTCTTTTGAGGACCGGTTGGGTAGATGGAGCCCAAACTCATTGGAGTTTAGAAGAATGAGAGGCGACCGCATTGAGACATACCAGATTCTCGGGGGGGGGGGGGGAGGGGGTTGACAGGGTAGATGCTGAGAGGTTGTTTCCCCTTGTGGGACAGTCTTGGACCAGAGGGCATAATCAAAGGGTATGGGGTCACCCATTTAAGACCGATGAGGAGGAATTTCTTCTCTTGAGGGTAGTGAATCTGTGGAATTCTTTACCGCAGAGAGCTGTAGAGACTGGGTCGTTAAGCATGTTCAAGGCTGAGATCGATCAATTTTTAACGCTAAGGGAACCGAGGGTGATGGGGATAATTCGGGAAAGTGGGGATGAGGATTATCACATCAGATCAACAAGGTGGCTTTCGCCACCATGGTCTACCTCTCCTCCTATGTCTTGTGGTCTACATGTGGCTCCAGACCCACCAGAATGTGGTTGACTGTTAGCTACCCTCTCAAAAGAGCCACTCCGTTCTAGGGCAATTAGGGATGGGCAACAAATACCAGTGTTGAATATTTAAAAATATATTTTTTTAAATATTTGTTATCTTGCACACCTGGGAATTTGACATTTTGAGTGGAATTGTCACCACAACATCTTTCGTCTTTCAGGATAATGAACAGCTTCATAGGACAGCTAACGTTGTTTCATTGGCTGGAATGCACTTTGAGATGTGATGAACTCATTGACAGAATGCTGTATACGAACAATTCTCTTTTTGTTGCCCCCTCCCCCTTGCAGGCAGCTCTTGCAGTCTGGATCACAATATTACGGTTCATGGGGGATTTACCAGAACCCAAATATCACACGGCCATGAGCGACGGCAGCGAGAAGATCCCAGTCATGACCAAAATCTACGAAACCCTGGGGAAGAAGACGTATAAACGGGAGCTACAGGCTCTGCAAGGAGAGGGAGAGGTAGGCCTCGACGAACATGCCATCGAGCAGAGGAATGCCTCTGCTCTCGGGGTAACGCCTCTGAGTGGTGAAGGTCCCTGTTGGGATAAATAAGTTTTTAATTGCATATGAACTGAGGGATTTTTACATTTTCTCCTCTTTAGACCATCACCAACCTGCAGAAGCTGGAATTTATTTCAATTCTATTATGGGATGTGGACATTACTGGCTAGACCAGCATTTATTACCCATCCCTAATCGCCCTTGCGAAGGTGGTGCTGAGCCGCCTTCTTGAACCTCTGCAGTCCATGTGGTGTAGGTACACCCACAGTGCTGCTAGGGAGGGAGTTCCAGGATTTTGACCCAGCGACCGTGAAGGAACTGCGATTATATTTCCAAATCCGCAGGGTGTGGGGGCTTGGAGGGGAACTTGCCGGTAGTGGCGTTCCCATATGCTGCCCTTGTCCTTCTCAATGGTAGAGACCGTGGGTTTGGAAGGTGCTATCAAAGGAGGCTTGGTGAAATGTTGCAGTGCATCTTGTGGATGGTACACACTGTTGCTACTGTGCGTCGGTGGTGGAGGGGTGCATGCTGAAGGTGGCAGATGGGGTGCCAGTCAAGTGGGCTGCTTTCTCCTGGATGGTCTTGAGCTTCTGGAGTGTTGTTTGAGCTGCACTCATCCAGGCAAGCGGGGAGTATTCCACCACACTCCTGACTTGTACCTTGTAGATGGTGGACTGGTGGATTAGATGGCAATGGGAGATGTCAATGGGATAAGAAAGCCCACCAACGACTCTACTTTCCCAGAAGACGAAGGAAATTTGGCATGTCAGCTACAACCCTCACCAACTTCTACAGATGCACCATAGAAAGCATTTTTTCTGGTTGTATCACAGCTTGGTATGGAGCCTGCTCTGCCCAAGACCGCAGGAAACGACAAAAGGTCGTGAATGTAGCCCAGTCCATTACGTAAACCAGCCTCCCATCCACTGACTCTATCTATAATTCCCACTGCCTCGGAAAGGCAGCCAGCATAATTAAGGACCCCACGCACCCCGGACATACTCTCTTCCACCTTCTTCCGTCAGGAAAAAGATACCAAGATTTGAGGTCACGTACCAACCGGCTCAAGAACAGCTTCTTCCCTACTGCCATCAAACTTTTGAATGGACCTACCTCGTATTAAGTTGATCTTTTCTCTACATCTTGCTATAACTGTAACATTATATTCTGCAGTCTCTCCTTCCTTCCCTATGTACGGTATGCATTGTTTGTACAGCATGCAAGAAACAACACTTTTCACTGTATACTGATACATATGACAATAATAAATAAATGTTGCAATGCAGAATGAGGCCATTTGGCCCGTTATATCTATGCCGGCCCTCCAAATGAACAATTCACTTTGTGCCATTCTCCCTCCTCCTCCCTGTATCATTCCAGACTGTTCATTTTCAGATAACCTTCAGTAAGAAATGGGTGGCACTTTTCCCTATCCCGTGTGGGTGTTTGTTACACTGCCACATGCAGTTTCATTAAGTTAAACGTTGTTGTGTTTCAGAGCTCGCACGCAGACAAGAAGAACAGTGTGAGGCACAAGCTGGTTTCCCTAACTCTGAAGAAGAAATCAAAGCTAACCGAGGAGGTAATTTCGAGAAAATTCTCCCCACCCCCACACACACGACTGCTCTGTTTTGCAGTGAGCCACATGACAATGAATTTTATGATCAGAGTTACTTCAGAGATGGGCCAGTGTCCTCCATTTGATCGCATCCTGATGACCATTAGCCTTTTATTCTAACTCACGCCCAGTCCTCTCGTTCCCCATCACTCCTGTCTTCACTGATCTACAATGTCTCCTGGTCCAGCAAAACCTTGGGACTCCATGATCTCCCCTCTCCTTGTCGCTATCCTCCTTCAGCCTTACAAACCCTCACATTGTTCTGCTCCTCTATTTCTGGCCTCTCGCACATCCCCGATTGTCTTTAACGTACTATTGGAGTCGTATTTTCATCTGCCTTGGCTCAAAACACTAAAATTCCCCTTCTTAAACATCTCCACCTCTCCTGCTTCCTTCAAGGCCTTGTTTTAAAGCCTCCTTATTTGTTCAAGCTGTCTTACTATGACCTTTATTGAGCCTCGAGCCAAATTTGATTGATAACATTGCTGTGAACTTCCTTGTAATGTTTTACTGCATTGAAGGTGCGACATAAATGCAAGTTCTTTCGGTATCTTCGTTTCTGCATCTTCGTTTACACGTTGGTTCTTGTTTGACCCTCACTAGGTGGCAAAGAGGTTGAATGATGGGGAGTACAGCCTTCAGGGCAACAGTATGCTGGAGGACAGGCCAACCTCCAACCTGGAAAAACTTCACTTCATCATTGGGAATGGCATCCTGCGACCGGAGGTCAGGTACTAATCCTTGCCACGCTTCGCGTTCTCGTTCCCTTCCTCGTTGGTGTTCCTCGCCGGGCAACACGACCGTTGAATCGAGGAAGATCAGTGAGGCCCCACCTACCATTTTCAGTATCGCCTGGATTTGGAGGCCAAGAATGCCTTGAGCCAACCTGATCTGTTTTTGTAATGCTTACCCTACCCTACAATCCCCTGGGGCTAGTGTGGCAGCACACTATCCCCTTGAGCCAGAGGGTTGTGGGTTCAAGTCCCACTGTAAAGACTTAATTAATCTAGGCTGATAATACCAGTCCAGTGGTGAGGGGAGTGTAAGAAGCATCTTACAGATGAGATGTTAATGTCTGCCACCTTGGGTGAGCGTAAAGGATCTCTTGGTGCAATTTGAGGAAGAGCGAGGGTTGTCTCCCTAATGTATTTATCCCTCAATCAGCATCATGAGGTTATCTGGCCAAGTGTGAGCTTGCTGTGCATGAGCACACGGTCAGCTTTCATGCCCTACACCAGTGGCTACATTTCAGAAGCATTTCATTGGCTGTAAAGTGCTTGGCGATGTCCCGAGGTGGTGGAAGGCGCTATGGAAATGCAAGTCTTTTTTACCTGAATTTAATTTTAAGCTTGCGATGGTGGTTGCTAGACCCACAGCACAATGACTTCAGTGGGTTGGTTGGTTGCGCTTGTGACTGATTAGACGAGTGACGATTTGTGGAACTCTAGGAAAGCGCCACTGATTGGTTGTGTTTCATTGTGTGGCAGGGATGAGATTTACTGTCAGATCTCCAAACAGCTCACCCAGAATCCGTCCAAAAGCAGCCATGCCAGGGGATGGATCCTCATGTCTCTCTGTGTCGGCTGCTTTGCGCCTTCCGCAAAATTTGTTAAGGCAAGTTTCCAATTCTCTTTCGGTTATTGTATAAATGCGTAAAACATATTCCGATCCACCCGGTGATAGATGAGATGTTAAAGCAAGGCCCCGTCTGCTTTGGAAGAAAACAGGGTCATTCTCCAGGGTGTCGGTCATCTGTTCTGTATCAAGTTGCTCTTTGTGGGAGCTTGCTGTGCATAGATTTGGTTTCCACGTTCACAACATCACAAAGTGACGACACTTCAAATGTAGTCACTCGCTGGCTGTGACGCACTTAGTGCGTCCCAAAGGTCACAAAAGATGTTGCACACCTGCCCGTCATCACATCGCTGTTTGCGGTGGTTTGCGGAGTGCAAATTGGCTGCTGCATGTCCTTCATTACCGCGGTGACTACGGGCCAGAGTTTCGGCGAATCAGGGAGACTCCTCAGACCTTCACAAATGGAGGACAGATTCTGGAATTCCCGCATTTTAGTGGAGAAAGGTGTGGGCAGCGAGCCCGCATCCTGCACTCCGATCTGGCCAACTCCATTGTGGGCATTGCCATCTCCGAGCAATTTCCATGGTGCTGGGCCATTTTCCCAAGATTTCCGCTCTTCCGAGGATGCATGAACCATGGTCTGGATGGAGTGAACTTTTTGAAAGATGACTAACCTATGTCCCCCATGACAAATCGTGCCCCTCACCCACCCACCCCCAATCGGCCCTAATTACCTTCATGCCAAATCATTGCACTTCCATGCCCATTCCATAGAATCCCTACAGTGCAGAAGGAGGTCATTCATCCCACCGAGTCTGTACCGAGCCTCCGAAAGCGCATCCTACCCAGGCGCACTCCCCCGCCCTGTTCCCATAAACCCACCTAACCTGCATATCTTTGGATACTAAGGGACAATTCGGCATGGCCAATCCGCCTAACCTACACAGCTTTGGTCTGTGGGAGGAAACCAGAGCACCCAGAGGAAACCCACGCAGACATTGGGAGAACATGCAAACTCCACACAATTACCCAAGACCGAATCGACTCTAGATCCCTGGCATTGTGTGGTAGCAATGCTAGCCACCGTGCCAGCCAGTATGCACTTTGTACAAAACCAATGAACCCTATAGTAATAATGGCATGTGAGGGAAAAGCCATTCATAATTACCTAAAACTGCTGTTACTACAACCCTATATAAAGTGTCAATCAACCAGACCTTGAAAGTATCAGTAGCAGAAACTATAAGCATTTGATACCTCTACACCTTGTGCAAATATAAGCATTTGAACCATGGACAAATTTCATCTTGGGCTAATTTTATCAATCAAGCAATGTTTTCCTTTGTATGTATTTCTTTTGACAAGCTAACTTGGGGGCAGTATCGGCAAACTGTACAAAGAGAACTTATGATGTGAAATGCGACAGTTATTCAAAAAAGCAGCGAGGCAGAAAGCAGGAAACTACAGGCCAGTTAGCTTAACATCTGTCAGGGAGAAAATGTAGGTATTATTAAGGACTGTATAGCAGAGAATTTGGAAAAATTACAAGTAAGTAGGCAGAGTTGACTTAGTTTTGTGAAAGGGATTTATGTAATGTCCTTCGATTTCCCGAAGGCATTTGATAAGATGCCACATCAAAGGTTATTGCGAAAAATAAAGGCTCCTGGTGTAGGGGGTAGCATATTGGCACGGCTTGAAGATTGGCTGACTAACAGGAAACCGAGAGGAGGCGTAAATAGGTCATTTTCTGGTTGGCAGGATGTAACAAATTATGTCACCAGGATCAGTGCTGGGGCCTCCATATAAGTGACTTGGGGAAAGGACTGGAGATATAGTTGCTACATTTGCTGGTGACCAACGATGGGAAAGTGAACATGAGGAGGCTACAAAGGGAAGGGGCAGAGATGGGTCAAGTGAGTAGGCAAAGATCTGACCAATAAAGTATAATGTGGAAAAATGTGACATTGTCCATTTTGGCAGGAAGAATAAAAAAGCAGCTCATTATCTAAATGGTGAGAGATTGCAGAGCTCTGAGACGCAGAGGGATCTGGGAGTCAGAGTGCATGAATCCCCAAAGGTACTGCAAGTAATTAGGAAAGCTAATAGAACTTTATAGTCTATTGTGAGGGAAAATTATTACAAAAGCAGGTTATGCTTCAGTTGTACAGGACAATGGTGAGGTCGTATCTGGAGTACTGTGGCCTCTTTATTTCAGGAAGGAGACACAAATGCATTGGAAGCACTTAAGAGAAGGTTTACCAGACTAATATTTGGAGTGGGCAAGTTATCTTTTGAGGAAAGGTTGGACAAGCTAGGCTTGTACCCCTGAAGTTTAGAAGAATAAGAGGCAACTTGATTGAAACATACAAGATCCTGATGGGTCTTGGACAAGGTGGAAAGAATGTTTCCTCTGGTGGGAGAATTTGGAGTTAGGGTCACTGTTTAAAAATAAGGATCGCCCATTTAAAACCGAGGTGAGTGTTTTTCTCTGAGGGTCCCTGAAGTTCTCTTCCTCAAAAGGTGATGGAAGCAGTCTTTGAATATTTTTTGGCAGAGCTGGACTGATTGATAGAAGGCTGTGGAGGCCAAATCACTGAGTGTCTTTAAGACAGATATAGATGGGTTCTTGATTAATAAGGGGATCAGGGGTTATGGGGGGAAGGCAGGAGAATGGGGATGAGAAAAATATCAGCCATGATTGAATGGCAGAGCAGACTCGATGGGCCGAGTGGCCTAATTCTGCTCCTATGTCTTATGGTTATCAAGGGTAGGCGGGAGCCTACAATCAGATTGGCCATGAATTTATTGAATGCCAGAGCCGGCTCGATGGGCCGGGTGGTCTACTCCTGCCCCTCGTTCTTGTGATCAGTCATGATCTAGTTGAATGGTAGAACCGGCCCGAGAGGCTGAATGGCCTCCTGGTCTTATGACTGGTTGATCATAATATTCCTCTTGCCGCAGTACTTGAGGAATTTCATCAACGGAGGTCCACCGGGCTACGCACCCTACTGTGAGGAAAGGATGAGGAGAACGTTTGCTAACGGGACACGGACACAGCCACCGAGCTGGCTGGAACTACAGGTATTTCCCAAGGAGTTTAAATTTAATCACGCTGAAATATTGAATGAGAAGTGGAGAGCGTGGGGGATGGAGGACATGAGGAGGAGGGGCTGATCTTCCAAGAAAGTCAAAGGAGGCGTTAAACCGAGGTGAGGTTTGCTCTCTGGGATTGATGTGACCAATACCAGTGCCATTAAGAACAAACAGTGGAGTTGTTTGACGGGATAAATGTTGGATCATAAGGAACAGGTGGTAATTTTGCATCGCTATTTGTGAGCACTTGCTGTGTGCAAATATTTACCACAATGGTGACCAAACTGGAAAAGTGTTTAATTTGTTGCAAAGTGCAGTTGGGATGGGCATTATATAAGTGCAGACTTTCCTTTAGCCAACCTTTTTCCAGCAGGTCACGTGTTCACTCCAGCAGGTCACGTGTTCACTCCAGCAGGTCACGTGTTCACTCCAGCAGGTCACGTGTTCACTCCAGCAGGTCACGTGTTCACTCCAGCAGGTCACGTGTTCACTCCAGCAGGTCACGTGTTCACTCCAGCAGGTCACATGTTCACTGTACGGTACAACTTTCATTTTTTTGGGGTGGTTACGCTATTTTTGTTTGGAGTTTTACTTTGTGTGTCTCTCTCCATAATTTTTGATTTTCTTTTCCGCCTTGGTTGAGACGGGACCTTGGTTCCTGGTCTTTGGCAGTGCTGCCAGAAGTAAATGTTGGGTCTGATTTCCCCTCCCCTTTAGTTTTGTCACACTGCACCTTTACTCTCTGTGTGGGGATGACTTTGTGTTGGGTGGTCTCCCAAAGAGCCACAACTGAACCCAAGCCCTTGATGGTGAAGGCGCTTTTCAATAGGGCCTTGGGCCTTAAAGTCATCGTGGCACACCGTACAGAAGACCCCCATCGGTTCTGCACCATCAAATCTACCCTAAATCTGCACCAATCCATGCCACCCCTAATGCCCACGTGCCCACAAACAGCAACACGTGCCCAAAATCTGGCATGACTTGGAAAACTAGAATCTCGCCGAGGTCTCTCTTCTCGATTCTCCTCCCCCACGCGGTGACATAATGAGGTTCCTGTCCAGGAAGGTGTGGAACCTCATTTCAATGCATTTGAAAACGATTAGAGGGCTTCCTCGCCATATCCATAGAATCCCTATGGTGCAGAAGGAGTGTGTTTGGCCCATCGAGCCTGCACTGACCCTCCGATAGTGCATTCTACCTAGGCCCATCCCTGTAACCTCGCGCATTGATCATGGACAAGCCACCTGACCTGCACATCTTTGGACTGGGAGGAAACCGGAGCATCCGGAGGAAACCCACGCAGACACGGGGAGAACATGCAAACTCCACACAGACAGTAACCCGAGACCGGAATCTAATCCGGGTCCATGGCGCTGTGAGGCAACAGTGCTAACCACATTGGAATTCCCCACGTTTCGAGGTTTACAATTTTTCAAAAATGGGAACCAGTGAAGCTGCTGGGGCGCACAGGGAAGTATCATGCCAGGGGCCTGCCTGGGCACTGCCCCCTGGCACTGTTGGGGCAGTGCCAGGTGTGACGGCGTAAAACACGCCCCCCAGATTCTTTTGGCAGAGTACTGGATCATCTGAAGAGCTATCCCGGCTGTGCAGCGAGCTGCCCACTAGGTTTTCTGTTTGCCGCAGCTGTGCAGAGAACAGAAAATGTTGCCCCTTATTAACGAAGCAGGTAAACCTTGAAGAATGTTCTCTTTCCATCCTCCCCCACTCCTCCAATTCATGGAATTATTCTCTGGATTTAGGCTTGATTGGTCCAAACCAAAGTGTTGGGATTGAAGTGTTGGGAAAAGGGGTGGATCAAATAACCTTCCCCTGAAGTATCTTGTTACAACAATCTCAAATGAGTTGGGGCAACGTAAAATTGTGAATGGTGCTGGCCAGTAATGATGTCAAACAAAGACCTAACCTTGGGGGGAGAGAGAGAAGGTCAGGGAGAAGTTTGTGTGGGGATAACCTTAGCGGATGAGGTAAGAGAGAGTGCCTTGGATATTTAATGTTAGGGAGCAAGGTAAAAGTAATCAGTATAAGCTCCAATCTGTGTATTATGAATAGTGTTCGCCATTCAACCCAACTGGTCTGCGGTGTTTATACTCCACAAGGCTCTCCTCCCATTTCAGCCTATCTTTCTATCCCCTTCTCTCTCATGTACTCGTCTAGTTTCCCTTTGACCGTGTCCAAGCTATTTGCCTCAACCACTTTCTGTGATGGTGAGTTCTATAATCCACTGGTTGGCTTTGATCAGTTTGACCTTTTCTGATTTTGTCTTATTTAGATTTACCTTTCTCTTCCTCTTGTAACAACAGGCCACCAAATCAAAGAAACCGATCATGTTGCCCATCACCTTCATGGATGGAACAACAAAGACCCTCCTGACTGACTCTGCGACTACAGCCAAAGAGCTGTGCAACGCACTAGCTGACAAGATAGGCCTCAAGGATCGCTTTGGGTTTTCTCTGTACATTGCTTTATTTGACAAGGTATGTGCACCAAACTTACACGCGGCTGGATTTTTTTTTTTTTGTTTCTTGGTGGGATGAGGGAGGCAGGGACCAAAACGGAAACTAAATGGTCCACTCGCCCCCACTGTCTCAGCTCACCCAGTCAAACGTCCGATGGCCAATTTGTGCCTGTTTGGTGGAGAGAAGGCCAATCAGAGGTACAATCGGCATTGAAGGATGGGGCGCGTCATGCAGTAGAGGCGTTATACCATCAACAGGAAACTCGTCATGGCTACAGGTTTAAACTCTGCTCTCAGAATGAATCTTCCACTCCACACGGAAACATCTTGGAAATATCTCTCTGCTCCTCTAATCTGGGTCTCTTGGCTGCAGCTCTAAACTCTAGAGTTACCCCAGTGATGCTCGATCAATGACTCCAGAAGTGAGATTGGATGACAATTGAAGGCTTTATTGGATTAGATGTTTCCCCCAGCAGCGCAGGTACAGAATGCGGCTGCTAGGGAGACACAGACTCTTATACTCCGCCTTGCTGGGTGGAACCAGCAGGCAGGCTTCACCAATGATCTTCATGCCTCGGGTACCTCCCACACCCATGGTCTTACAGTCTCAGCCTAGGTACCGTAATACCCCTAATACAGACTACCACACCCAGTAAGCCTCACCTTATCTCTACCTTCCCATTTTTAATATGCTCTTTAAAACTTATCTCTGTGTTCAAGTTTTGATCATAGAATCACTACAGTGCAGAAGGAGGCCATTCAGTCCATCAGGTCTGCACTGACCCTCCAAAAAAGCACCCTACCTAGGCCCACACCGCTACCCTATCCCCGTAACCCAGAAACCCCACCTAATCTTTTGGACACTAAGGGGAAATTTAGCATGGCCAATCCACCTAACCTGAACATCTTTGGACTGCTCTAATATCTCCTGATTTGGTGGGTTCAGTATTCAAAATTTGTTTGAGACACCCGCGAAGCACTTTGGGATGTGTTGTCTGAAAGGTGCCTTGTAAATGCTTGGTGGGGATATTTGGAAATTAAAGTTCATTTTATTTTAGTGTAACCTCTATACTCCTGTACCCAGACAGCCCTGTGTTTTGTTTAGGGATTTTGGAGGTAATAAATAAACGTCATGCTTTGATTAACCTGTTAACTTCCCTCTCTGTAGGTCTCCTCCCTTGGGAGTGGGAATGATTATGTGATGGATGCTGTCTCCCAGTGCGAGCAGTACGCCAAGGAACAGGGCGCGCAAGAGCGAAACGCACCCTGGCGTCTCTTCTTCCGGAAGGAGATCTTCACGCCCTGGCACGACCCCAGTGAGGATACAGTGGCAACCAACCTCATTTACCAGCAGACAGTAAGGGGAGTCAAGTTTGGAGAGTACAGGTGCGACAAGGTGAGCTTAATCTCCACTAGGAAGGATACTTACTCAAAGGATACTCGTGAATTATGTTTCCTCGTCCATTCCCCAATTCTGCGGTTGAATACGTGGAACTCTGAAGCTAACAGTGCAGTGAGCATACATTCACCACGTGGACTACAACAAGGCTTGAAATTAGCTCACCTCCACCTTCCCAGGGGCACCTATGGATGGGCAATGAATGTTGTCCCTGCCAGTGATACTTTAAAAAGACAAATGTAATTCTTGGTCTGGTTTGATTTGGCAGTTGTTGAGATGTTTGTTTGGGTTAAGTTGCTCTTGCTGACCATCCTTGTTTGTATCTCTCCACCGCCACCCCCCCCCCCCCCCCCCCTTCACCCACTGGCATTAGGAGGAAGATCTGGCTGAGCTGGCCTCCCAGCAGTACTACGTGGATTACGGATCCGAGGTCATCCTGGAGCGACTCCTGAGCTTAATCCCGTCTTATATTCCCGACCGGGAAATCAGTTCCTCCAAAACCGTGGAGAAGTGGGCTCAGTACATCGTTGCAGCTCATAAAAAGGTTCGTTGGAACTAATGGGACTAACGAAGGCTGCATCCCAAGGCCCAGTGCATTCATGATTTGGGCAGGCGCCGTTTGGGCCTTGGACAGAGATGTTCTGCTTGTTGACGACCCCTATGCTCTCCTGACCAGCCTTCCACCTTCCACTCTCCATAAACACAAAGCTCTGCTGCCTGAGTCCCAACTCGCACCTTTGCTCGCTGACCTCTATTGGCTCCTGGTCTGGAGAAGCCCTGATTTCAAAATTTTCATCCTCATTCAAATGCTGATGACCTCCTTCAACTTTCACATCTTTGTGGTCCTCCCTCATTTCCTTCACTTCACGATTGACGATCGTGCCTAAGCTCTGGCAATATCTCTCTTCCCCTCCTTTAAGACTCTTCTTAAAGCCTATCTATTGAGAACCATAGAATCCCTACAGTGCAGAAGGAGGCCATTCAGCCCATTGAGTCTGCATTGACCCTCTTGAGAGAGCAGCCTGCCAAGGCCCAGTACCCTGATTGTGGGGGAATGGTACTAAATGGGTTGCTCATTCAGCAAGAAGGTGCATGCATGATGGGCCGAATGGGCTCATTCTGTGCTGTAACAATTGTGATTCTGCATGGAGTAAAAATGTTAGCATAGACCAGTTGGGCCAAATGGCCTGCTTCAGTGCTGTAAATTCTATTAGGTCGTAACAGTTTTCTCAGCACAGAACGAGGATCTTTGTCTATCTTTTCCACGCCGGCAGGCAAACACCTATCTATTCTAATCCCATTCTCCAGCACTTGCTCCGTAGCCTTGTATGCTACGCATTATCAAGTGCTCACCCAAATGTTTCTTAAATGTTGTGAGGGTTTCTGCCTCCACCGCCCTTTCAGGCAGCGAATTCCAGACTCCCACCACCCTCTGGGTGAAGAGGTCTTTCCTCACATCCCCTCTAAACCTCCTGCCCTGCCATAAATCTATGCCCTCTGGTTATTAACCCTTCTGCTAAGGGGAAAGGTTCCATTCCAACCTCCCTACCGATGCCCATCATAATTTTGTGCACCTTGATCAGGGCTCCCCTTTAGCAGTCTCCGCTCCAAGGAAAATAACCCCAGTCTCTCTTTCATAGCTGAAACGCTCCAGCCCAGGCAACACCCTGATGAATCACCTGATGAATCACCTCTGCACCTTCTCTAGTGCAATCACACCCTTCCTGCAGTGTGGAGTTGAGAATTGCACACCGTATTCCAGCTGTGGCCTCACCAGCGTTTTATGCGGCTCCCCTCTGGGCCATCGTGTCTCGAGCCTGAAATATCGCAGTGTGTCTCATCTTTCTTCACAACTGCATTCACCTGATGGAAGACATCAGTCCTCTTTCCCCCTCCTCTTTCTATCAAACCTAGAGTTTGAATCTTTATGTTTGTGTCTGGGTGAGCAATGCTCTACATGATTGTTGACTGACCAAAGAGTTCTTCATTTTTAGCATCTTGTATTATTCTGGTTCCGTAATCATTTGAAAGTCCCTACTGTTGAGCAGTGAAGCCGCCTTGCGAGTGTGTTTTATTAATCCCGCGTGTATAAAGCATTAAATTCCACTAAAATATATATTTTCAGGGAGTGTATACCCAGAAGAGGACTGACCCTCAGAATGTGAAGGAGGAGGTGGTCGACTTTGCTCGCTTCAAGTGGCCTTTGCTCTTTTCTCGATTTTATGAAGCCTTCAAGTTTTCAGGTTTGTTGAAATGCGGTCTCTGAAGCTCCATAGTTTATCCCCAAGTGTATACACCTGACGGCCATACAGGCAGGCAGAGGGCAGCTGGTTCAGCAATCCTGTGCCAGGCTCATTATACCCGGTGCTTCCGTTCTAGACATTCCTCACTTCTCCAGCAGCCATGACGATAAAGGAGGGGAGGGGGGGGGGGGAGGGGCATTTTTTGTAAAGAAGAGCCATGTTACAGCTCAGAATTGTCCCAGCTCTCTCTTCAAGGAGCGCAGAAATTCAAAGCACACCGCACGGGCTGGCAACATCCCAAAAGTCCTTTCTTTAATCAGAATCCTAAGCGGGGGTGGGGAGGAAGGAGTAGAGGGATTCTCCAGTCCTTCCTGCCAGCAGGATTTTCCAGTCTCGCCAAAGGCAACCCATTGTGACGGGGCTGACGAATCAGACCAAACCACATAGCGGCGGAACTGGGAGATCCCGTGTCGGTCAATGTAGACAACTTCTGCCGCGTGAAAAGAGTGCTGCCCAAATATATCATTCTTTCAGTTTCGAGGAAGGGTTGATACCCGAGAAGTTGACTTTTGTTCCCTCGACTGATGCTAATTGACTGGGGCAGCTTCCAAAATGTTCTAATTTTTTTTTTTTCAATTTAGAGTACCCAATTATTTTTTCTCCAATTAAGGGGCAATTTAGCGCGGCCGATCCACCTAACCCGCACATCTTTGGGTCGTGGGGGTGAAACCCACACAGACACGGGGAGAATGTGCAAACTCCACACGGACAGTGACCCAGGGCCAGGATTTGAACCCGGGTCCTCAGCGTCACAGTCCCGCTGCCAACCACTGCGCCACGTGGCGTCCTGATTTCTTTTTGTTTTTTTCGATTGCCAGCATTTGTGTTTTACTTTTTCAGCCTATTTTATTTCCGATTTAACTTTCAATCTGGTCTCAATAAGAACAACAACTTGCATTTGTGTAGCATCTTCAAACATCTCGAGGTGCTTCATGAGCATCATGGAAGAAATGACTTCAAGATGAATCATGATGTGACCTCTTAGTGCCCCCCTACTTAGTGCCAACCATGAGGTGTATGCCTGCCGCTCAGTAGGCCTCCACACACTCGGCTACAGGAGCACCAGATTTGTGGATGACGGACTGGCTAATGCATCCTCCTCCACTCTAGCTGGCTGCCAGAATCGGGGTGGAAGGAACCAACATTTGGTGTAAAATATGGCTGCCGCACTAACCCGCAAGGAGAGCGATCGCCATAATCCATCCAGACCCAAGATTTCTGCAAAAGAAATCTGATTCACTGGGGAATGGAAACTGAGATGGTTGTGACCAATAGGCCCATGGGCCCAGGCGCAGTAAAGGAGAACCCCCTACTACGAAGGGGTGATCATCAAGCCTAATTGCAACAGAGACCACGAGGTGGACATAACAATCCACTACCCTACCAACGGGTTGTTCTGCAATAGGTTCAGTGCAGAATATCAAATCATCACTCTGTTCAGATTATACCTGATCGAAAAGAAGCCGTCTCCTGAAAACCAGATGTACAAAACTGGCGCATGCCATGCAATCACATGCCACTCCACCAACTGCAACAACAAGGGACTGCCTGCCCCCGCGGGGCCTGATTTCATGTGGGAGAAAATGCAAACAATAATTTACAACTCTCTGGTCTCAGCCAGGCGTAAACATGCAGCACAGAGTGAGAAGCAGCTAACTGGTGTCCTCGTACTGGTGGAGGACTGGTGTCCTCATACACCCTTCGCTGAAGGTAAGCATGCAGGCGCAGTAGGTGGTATATTGGCCTTTGTTGCGGGAGGATTCCAGTACAAAAGCAGGGATGTCTTGCTGCAACTATACAGGGCATTGGTGAGGCCACATCTGGAATAGTGTGTGCAGTTTAGGTCTCCTTATCTGGGGAAGGATGTTCTTGCTGCAGAGCGAATGCAGCAAAGGTTTACTTGACTTGATTCCTGGGATGGGGAGACTGACGCATGAGGAGAGATTGAATCGGTTACGTTTGTATTCGCTGGAGTGCGGAAGAATGAGGGAGGATCTCATAGAGACCTCTAAATTCTAACAGGACTGGACAGGGTAGATGGTGGAAGGATGTTCCCGATGGTGGGGGAGTCCAGAGTGACAGTCTGAGGATGTGAGGTGGACCATTTAGGACAGAGGTGAAGAGAGGTTTCTTCACCCAGAGAGTGGTGAGCATGTGGAATTCACTACCACAGAAAGCATCTGAGGCCAAAACACACTCTGTTTTTAAGAAGCAGTTAGATATAGCACTTGGGGCAAAAGGTATCAAAGGATATGGGGGGGGGGGGGGGGGGGGGGATGTTTCAGACTATTGAGACTAGATTTCATAGAATTTACAGTGCAGAAGAAGGCCATTCGGCCCATCGAGTCTGCACCGGCTCTTTGAAAGAGCACCCTACCCAAATCCACACCTCCACCCTATCCCCACAACCCAGTAACCCCACCTAACACTAAGGGCAATTTTGGATACGAAGGGCAATTGAGCACGGCCGATCCACCTAACCTGCACGTCTTTGAACTGTGGGAGGAAACCAGAGCATCCGGAGAAAACCCACGCACACACTGGGAGAACGTGCAGACTAAGCAGAGTATACTATCAGCCATGATCATAATGAATGATGGAGCAGGCTTGAAGGGCTGAATGATCTCCTCCTGCCATTCAGCCCATCCTATCTGCACCGGATCCCTGAGCATCCTGACTTAGTGCCATTCTCCTGTCTTTTCCCTGTCACCCTTGCACATTGTTTCTACTTAAGTATTCATCTCTTGCCCTCTCAAACCTGCCTCCACCACACTTCCAGGCAGTAAAATCCAGACCCCAACCACTCGCTGCGTGAAACAGTTTTTTTTTCTCATCACAGCTGCTGCTTTCGCAAATCACCTTAAATCTGTGCCCCCTCATTCTCCATTGTTTTACAAGCTGAAACAATTTTTCTCTATCTACTCTGTCCAGCCCCCTCCTGATTTTGAACACCTCTATCAAATCTCTTAGTCTTCTCCTTAGACGAACAACCAGATTTCAGACCTCTCCAGAAAGCAGCAGGAAGGTTGATCCGACTGACGGTGTGTACCAGTCCAGGACCCTCCAAATGCGAGTCAGACACTGACTTTGACCAAACTCAAAGTAGACACTGAGCAAGAGCAACATTCTAAATAGAAAGATCCGGACCAGCTACTCTTGTGATCAGGAAGACTCAGACACCAGGGTCCTGAGCACTGGACTAATAGTCCGCATAACTGAGATGGTAATTGATAAGGCCAAACCTCAAGACAACAAAGAGGACTGAGGGAAAAGAGAAATGGCACTTGAGGGAGAACAGCGGTCAGCGTCAGTTCCTGCTCAGCAAGGGCTATATGGACGATAAGGGAATAGTGTTGATGGGCTTTAGAGTAGTTTCACAGGTCGGCGCAACATCGAGGGCAGAAGGGCCTGTACTGCGCTGTTATGTTCTATGTTCTAACCCTCGTGCCAAAAGGAAATAGCCAATTAAACGGCAACACAAAACAATCTACACTTTATATCGAAAAGTCGGACCGGATTACGATTGCCCCTCCCTCTGTGAACTGCCCTCTTGGCAAAGAAGAGCGAGAAAAATGTTTTGCAGAGGAATTAAGCAATAACAAGGTGAACATCAGCGAATTTGCCACATCGCCAGGCTGTGACACCGATAGTGGAGGGGATGGATGATGGAGGAGATTGAAACAGCAGTTAATGGTGGTCAAGTCAATCAGCGAGAGTGTCAAGATTATCCACAACATAACGGGGGAAGCATGAGACCCTAATCCCACAACTCTTGGCTTTGGCTGGACTCAGCCACCATACCTGAGCCTTTGAAGAAAAGTCAAACAGTGTCGATGCTGAAAACGGAGAGAACACTGGAAATTGGCAGCTAATAACAATGTTACTAGAGCTCGCCACAGAAGATTGTAGCCAAGGTGATGAAACCTAATCCTGGCATAAAGGCTTCTTTGTCATTACGCCAGATCCAACGCAAACATCATTGGGCAGGGCGGGGGTCTAAGAGGAACAGGGAGGATCTGGCAATTGTCTTTGTCAACTTATGCTTTCTGTCAGGCACAAAATACTTGCTAGAGAATGGCGATCCCATGTGGCTGTGCGGCTGCACCTCGTTCAAATCAGCCACTCATTATTGGCTTACGTGGATGACCGAGCACGCCTCAGTGCCAGTTACTGTCATAGGACCGTGGTTAGATTCTCACTTGTTGAAGATGGTCATTATCTGGCACTCGTGCGGCACAAATGTAACTTGCCACTTGTCAACCCAAGGCTGGATATTGTCCAAGTCTTGCTGCATTTGGACATGGACTGCTTCAGTATCTGAGGAGTCGCAAATGGTATATTGAATGTTGTGCAGTCATCAGCGAACATTCCCATTTCCGACCTTACGATGGAAGGAAGGTCATTGATGATGCAACTGAAGGTGGCTGGGCTTGGAACACAACCCTGAGGAGCTCCCGGAGTGATCAATCGAGACGGAGATGATTTGCCTCAAACCACCACAACCACCTTCCTTTGTGCTCAGCATGACTCGAGTAGCAGAGAGCTCCCTCTGATTCCCATTGACTCCAAGGAGCTGGGGCTCCTTGATGCTACTCGGTCAAGAGCAGTCACTCTCATCTCACCTCTGGCATCCAGCTCTTTTGTTCATGTTTGAACTGAGGCTGTAGTGGGATCAGGAGCTGAGCGACACGGGCGGAACCCAAACTGAGTGTCTTGTGAGCAGGTCATTGCTTAGCAAGTGTCGCTTGATAGCACTTTTGATGACTCCTTCCACCACTTTGCTGATAATGGAGAGTGGACTGATAGGGCGGTAATTGGCTGGGTTGGATTTTTCTGCTTTTTGTACAGGACACACCTGGGTAATTTTCCACATTGCCGGGTAGATACCAGGGTTGTAGCTGTACTGGAACAGCTTGGCCAGGGGTGCGGCAAGTTCTGAAGCATAAGTCTTCAGTACTATTTCCGGATATTGTCAGGGCCCATAGCCTTTGCAGTATCCAGTGCCTTCAGCTATTTCTTGGTTTCACATGGATCGAAGTTAATTGGCTGAAGACTAACATCTGTGATGCTGAGGACCTTTGGAGGAGACCGAGCTGGATCATCCACCCGGCACTTCTGGCTGAAGATTGTTGAAAAGGTTTACCTTATGCACTGGTGTGTTGAACTCGCCCATCGGATGGGGGTATTTTGTGGAACCTCCTCCAGTGAGTTGTCCACCATTCACAATGAGACATGGCAGGACTGCAGAACACAGATCTGATTCATTCGTTGTGGAATTGCTTCGTTCTGTCTATCACTTGCTGCTTGTGCTGTTTGGCATACAAGTAGTCCTCCTGTCTTGTAGCTTCAGCAGGTTGACACCTCCTTTTTAGGTCCGGTATGTTTTTGCCTCTTGTTGGTTCCCCCCCCTCCCTCCTGCCGTAGTCCCAGTCGCAGTTATGGCTGTTAGAGTTTGATCAGTTCAGTTTGTAGCGGTGCTATCGAGCTGCCCTTGGTGATGGATATAGAAGTCCCCCACCCAGAGGGCAATCTGTGCCCTTGCCACCTTCTGTGCTGTCTCCAAGTGGCGTTCAACATGGAGACTAGTTTATCAGCTGAATGCAGGGTGAGGTGGGTGAACTGTTGGGTACTCTGCTACACAGACGAACCAACACGGTTGCGAATGGTACAACTCAGTTTTATGTCAAACATCTATTTACAGTTGTATACTGTTTACTGAGGTTCGATCATAACCTTGAATCTGTGGACCTACTCCTAATTCTATCTTGTAGTGGCACTCAGCACATGGTGGATGTCTGAGTGGCTTGCTGTGAGCTTCTGTGCCCTGAGCTGTCTCGTCCTCGAGTGCCCAGGAAGTGTTGTGTTCCCTGTTTTGTACTGTATGCTCTTGCCTGTGATTGGCTGTCGTGTTGTGTGTGTGTTGATTGGGCCGTTGATCTGTCCATCAGTATGCATGTATGTATGTGCCATGATGTTCACCTGGATATCATGACAGTGAGTGCGGGGGTCGGGGGGGGGGGGGGGGGGGGGGGGGGGGGGGGGGGGGGGGGGGGGGGGAGGTACATGGTGAATCAGGACATTTCCTTGCCTATTTTGACCTGATGCCATGAGAGTTCATGGGATCCCGTGTCAGTGTTGAGACCCAAGGCAACTTCCTCCCAATTGTATACCTGTGTGTGACCATCGCTACTGGGTGGGTCCGGGAAGGAGGGGCAAGGCATACCCAGGGGTGGATAGTGGTGTCTGGGACATTGTCTGTAAGGTATGTATTCCGGAGTATGACTATGACTATGTCAGGCTGTCGCCTGACCAGTTGTGGAACAACCCTTCCAAACCTTGGCACAAACCCCGAGATGTTGGTGTGGAGGACTTGGCAGGATTGACGGCCTGGATTTGCCATTGTTGTTTCGGGTGCATAGGTCAATTCCGGGTGACCATCCGGTTTCGTTCCTTATTGACCTTTTGGGTTTGATACAACTGAGCGGCTTGCTGGGCCATTTCAGAATGGGGCAGTTAAGAGCCAACCACATTGCTGTGGGTCTGGAGTCACATGTAGGACAGACCCAGTAAGGATGGCAGACTTCCTTCTCCAAAGGACATTAGTGAACCAGATGGGTTTTTACAACAATCAACAATGGTCATCATTAGACTTTTAATTCCAGATTTCTATTCGATTCAAATTCCACCATCTACCATGGTGGGATTTGAACCTTGGTCCATGGATTACTAATCCGGTGACAGTCCCACTACACAGCTACCTCTTTCCCCTCCTCGGGCAAGGGGCAAGATTGAGGGGCCTTCATGAATAACCTCAGCTGGTACAGGAATTGAGCCTGCACTGTAGGCCTCGCTCTGCATCATGAACCAGCTGTCCAGTCCACTGAGCTAAACCGGCGTATAGATTTTATTGAAGGGGAATCTGGGTAAACACAAGGGGGAAGGGGATAGAAGAAGATGCTGATTGGGTAAATCAAAGTAGGATGAGAGGAGGCTCCTCCAGAGGAATAAACAGCATAGGCCTATTGCCTCCCCCCACCCCCCGGCACGGTTTACAACCTCCTGACGAGCAGGAGCCTGGGGAATGGTCCCCACTGGAGCTGCACAGGTAAGTACTGCCTGCAGGGGGCGGAGGGCCAAGCCCGGGCAGTACTCTGGCACTGACCCCTGGCCACCAGGGAGCGGGTGGCTTCCAATAGGGGGTGGTGTGGGGGGTTGAGGGAGGGGGGGGGAGGGGCTGCATCAAGGGCAGGGTTCCCCAACTCTGGGGAGGGGTTGTTTTGTTTCAATTTTCTATCGGGTGCCCCGATCTCCTGAAGGTCGAGGTTGTTGGCGTGGCCGGTTCAGCCAGAGCCCGCCCACCAATGTGACGCCATGGGACCTGTCTCGAGGATTTGTTTGACCAACCGTCAAAGAATATGGCAGGAAAAGCCGGAAGGCTACACGCCACTTTTCCCGCCTGAGTTGACACTTAATCTTTAAAAACAGAAAGTTCCGCCTTGTATACCCATTAGCTTGGCTGCTAATATTGTCGTTTAATTACCCATTTCCTTTGTGTTTTGTTGCTTTAGGCCCAAGCTTACCAAAGAATGATGTGATTGTAGCTGTCAACTGGACTGGTGTATACTTTGTTGACGAACAGGAGCAAGTCCTTCTGGAACTTTCCTTCCCTGAAATCACTGCAGTGACCAGCAGCAAGTAAGCACTGGACTGGAACCTGAAAACAAGACGGTCAGGAAACTCGAATTGAAATACAATGTTCGATATGACAGATTTGGCGGGGGCAGGGCTCGGGGTGTGCTGGGGGTACTCAGTGGGATTAGACACTGACTCTTTCAAATTGACTGAAGAAACAAATGGGATTGGCATCTCTTGTTTGGAATTAATGGTCCTGAGAGCATCATAGAAAAATACAGCATTGAAGCAGGTCACTCAGCCCATTGTAGGATCATCGCATTCCTACAGTGCAGTAGGAGTTTAACGTCTACGTAATCTATCGGCGCGATCCAATGGCCACGCTGCGCACGAAACGCAGCTCGCCCCGGCACAGCATGGCCAATAAAAGCCGGGAGACCCCGCTCCCGGGATTTACCCGTTTGGCCGCGGCTCACGAGATCCAAGCGAGACTTTGTGATGAAAATCCCGCTCATTGTGGACGTGATCGGGTTTCGGCAAATCTGCATATTCGAGCGAGACAGCGAGCCTCGCTCTAATGTGCAGATTCCCGATGTACCCGAGGCCATGGGATGCATCTCCTTGGCTTCGGAGATCTCGGGCGAGCGGCGTTCAGCGCTGGGCCCCACAAACGGGGACCAGACGGAACAGCACTCGTGGGGGTCTTACAGGGATTCGGAGCCCTCCAGCTGGCACTGCTAGTGCCACCTGGGCACTGGTGCCCTCTGGGTGCCAGCCTGGTGCTGCCACCAGGCAGGGACACTGCCAGAGTGTCAGGTAGACGCTGCCATTTCTGTTGCACATGCATGCGATTGGGTCTGGGGGTGCCCTGCGTGGATGTAGGGGTGGAGGTGCATGAGGGGCCGGGGAGTGGAGATTGGGGGTGGCTTTGGGGGCCTCTGAGGTCACAACGCCATTTTGGGGAGTTCCGGCGAGTGGAGCTGCCCAGTATACAAACCAGGGCTCTGTGCAGTCTCGGCCGGGCATCCCCCGCTGAGTCCCCGAAACAACGCGTATCCAATTAGTTGAATCGAGCCTTATACCTTGTGATTCAGGAACATTAAGCTGTCCGTCATGTTTAAAAATAGCCCAATTGAATTCATTGCCATCATCCCAGACGAGATTGTAGGATGCTCTGCACTCCTCTTTATCAATTTTCATAACCATTTGAGCAACAAGTGGATCAGCTTGCGAACCTATTTACAACCCTCTGAAAGAATGGTAGGACGGCACGGTAGCACAGTGGTTAGCACTGTTGCTTCACAGCACCAGGGTCCCAGGTTCGATTCCCAGCTTAGCTCACTGTCTGTGCGGAGTCTGCACGTTCTCCCCGTGTCTGCGTGGGTTTCCTCCGGGTGCTCCGGTTTCCTCCCACAAGTCCCGAAAGACGTGCTTGTTAGGTGAATTGGACGTTCTGAATTCTCCCTCTGTGTACCCGAACAAGCGTCGGAGTGTGGCGACTGGGGGATTTTCACAGTAACTTCATTGCAGTATTAATGTAAGCCTACTTGTGACACTAATAAAAGATTATTGTTGTTATTATTATAATAAAAGAACACCCTACCTAACTTGCAGATCTTTGGACGCTAAGGGGCAATTTAGCATGTGCAGTTTGCATATTTGGAAATCATGCCTGTGCTAATTCTTTGTGTCTAACTGGATAACTCTATCACTTCTCTGTTCTCCCACCCCCCGCTCCCAATTTTGAGGTTAACTTTAACTTTTCCCACCTTCATATATTTATCACATTCTCTTTCAAATGTTCCTATTGAATCTGCTTCCATCACCGTTTCACCCAGTGCTCAATAGCCCGTTGTATATAAAGGTTCTATTTTTATTCACATTTAGTAAATGCACATCGCGGGCCATTTAGCCGAAATATCTATGGTATTTCCATAGAAACCCTACAGTGCAGAAGCAGGCCATTCGGCCCATCAAATCTGCAACAACCATCCTAAAGAACACTGGGTTGGTGCTGACTCGATGGGCCAAATGGGATTCTATGGCTTCTTTTGTGATTCCGTAAGGGCAAATGAGCGTCTATTGGAAAAGCCTACCCTGAATTTTGGTTGCTGTTTGGGAATGTCATTTGGACTAGCGTTAGGAGTTAGCTCTATGTACCCCTGGGCTTGGGAGGAAAATCTCCAATAGCTTAATCCCACCCCCACCCCAGTTGTGAGTATTCGCCAAGAACCAAATTTGTCTGTCTGTGATCCCCTTATTGTTCATGTTCAGCGAAGCCATAACAATAATGGTTATGTCAGTGAGGAACTGGACGCCTGTGACGCTGTCTGTCCTTCCATGCAAAACATTTGGGAGGAGAGGGGAGATAAAAGCTAAAGCATCTTCAAAGTAGGATTTAGCAAGCTTGGTTCCCATTCCAATTGAAGAGTGAGAGGAAGAGTACATTTGCAATATCAGAAATTAGTGTCACTCCGTGTTTGGATCCTAGGGGAGGCAAAATGCAGGGACAGAGCTTCACACTGGCGACCATTAAAGGCGATGAATACACCTTCACCTCCAACAATGCCGAGGACATCCGGGACCTTGTGGTGACATTCCTGGAGGGCTGAGGAAAAGGTCAAAGTTTGTTGTGGCTCTGCAGGACAATCCGAACCCTGGTGAGTGAGAGCTGGACGACTCTGAACACTGCTTATGGAGTCAGTAATCCAAGGGTCCGTGCAATGTTATAAGCTGCCTGAGGCCTTTCATATTTGTCTGAGTGAGGAGATTGTGTGGAAATGCACTGATGTTTTGTTTTTGTCATTTAGCACCAAGGCACTTTCTCCTCTTTCCCCTTCCATCCCCACTCGTGAGAACAGTATTGCCAATTGCCCCTCCCCCATGCCCTTGCTGTTATTGGCCAACATGCCCATCCCTGCGATGTATGATGTTTGGAAAGCAAAAAGACTCCTTCCCCCCCCCCCCCCCCCCCCCCACCCCCCCCCCCCCCCCCCTTTCCAATATTTTTATATCTGTTAAAGAGAAATAGTTTTTTAAAAAAAAAACAATCCCCAATAATTTTTCTCCAGGGTCGCACACAGCAGGGTCCTGGAGATCGATCTTCAATTCCTGGCGACTCCACGCCGATTCTAGAGGATGGAAACCCGACATGAAAACTCTGCCTTTATACTCTGAATGACAATTTTTGATTGGAATCATTCTCGGGCCTGGGCTGGGAGGTTGCTTTCTCTCACCAACCATGTTTCAGCCACTACGGGGGTACCACAAACTAACTGGGCAATTCCAGTCAGTGCAGGAGTGGGGCTATGTGGCCTCAATTGGCTCCATCGCCACTTGCGGGTGAGTAGCCATCTCGCCCCCAACCTGACCTCCTTAAAAGCATCCCTGAAGCTGGACCGTGCTGGCAAATGGGCACTGCCCCTACAGCGGGAAATTCCGGGCATGTCCAACTCTGTTCCAACCACTGGGCTTTCCAAACGCCCATGTCTCCCAACCAAATGACTCTTTGTTATTGAACGCCGAAATGATGATTTGTGGAGTCTCTCAATTAGATTATGGCGAATCTGCAGGTTACCCCCATTTGTCCATCTTGGTTCCATACTCTTGCCTAACAGATAAAGGGTGGGAATCGGCGGGGCGGGCAACTCTGGCGCGAACCACTCCGGCGTTGGGCCGCCCCGAAGGTGCGGAATCCTTCAGGGGCTAGGCCGGCACGGAGTGGTTTGCGCCGGCCGGCGCAGAAGGGGCTTGGCGCCACGCCAACTGGCGCTGAAGGGCCCTCCGCCGGCCGGCGCGAGTTGGCACATGCGCGGGAGCGCCAGCACGTGCTGGCGTCATCCCAGCGCATGCGCAGGGGGGGTTCATCACCCGCGTTGGCCATCGCAGAGGTCCACAGCAGCTGATGCGGAAGAATAGAGTGCCCCCACGGCACAGGCCCGCCCCGCGGATCGGTGGGCCCCGATCACGGGCCAGGCCACCATGGGGGCACCTCTTGGGGCCAGATCCCGCCGGTAAGTACCTGGTGTAGTTTGCACCGGCCTAAAGTGGGCGGCCAGTCGGCCCATCGCGGGCCAGAGAATCACCGGGGGGGGCAGCTGCCAATGACCCCCGACTGGCGCAGCGCGATTCCCGCCCCCCGCCAAATACCCGGCGCCGGAGAATTCGGCAGCCGGCAGGGGCGGGATTCATGCCGCCCCCCAGCGATTCTCCGGACCCGGCGGTCGGTCGGAGAATCCCGCCCAAAGTCTATTAATCTTCATTTGACTCCCCCATCCTTTCACCTTGCCCGATGTTGGGATTAGTAACAGTGGTGCCTAAGAACATTCTGGTTGGGTGACAATACCACAACCATCCCCATTCTGGCTGGTTGAAATGCTGATGCCTCTGTTCCTTGTACAGTTGCCGATGATTTGACGTTCCTGAGCTTCATGAAGGGAGACCCTGATCCTCCTGGATCATGACACCGGGGAGCAGGTGATGAACTGCGGCTGGGGCCACGGGATGAATGAAAGGACCAAACTGAAGGGTGACTTCCCCACCGACTGTGTCTACGTCTTACCCACGATCACCAAGCCACCAGCTGAAGTTGTGGTAAATAGTTCTGTAGTTTTAACGTGCTGGCTTTTGGAATCGATGAAAGAATGGGCTTGCATTTCGATAGAGCACCTAATGGAGTCCTCGGGATATCCCAAAGTCCTTTGTGTCAAATAAATTAATTTTTGAAGTTTTCACTGTTCTGTAGACCAATGTGGCAACCAATTTGCTTCCCGAAAGATCCTACAAACAGCAATTGAATTGACTGATTATTGAGTATTGCTTAAAAAAGAGGCATGCTGCAAAGCTTTTCATCTTGCACTCATCAGGACAGACAAAAGAATGTCAAATTTTGAAGGGAGCAATAATTTAATGCTGCATGGCATGAGAAAAGACTGCCGATTGTGGTGATATGCATCACTGTAAATACACAAGGTGTTAATGTAGATACACTGCAACTAGAGGGAGCACCAGAGACATGACACAGACATTCAACCAATAGGTCAGTAAGATAGGACACGACCAATGGGCAGTCAAGACCACAAGGGCCATATAAAAGGACTGGGCACACATGCTCATTCTCTTTTCCATAGGTGACACTCAAAGAGACAGGGGCAAATCAGGAAGCATCACACCCACTGCATGGATTAGAGCAGACTGGTTAGTTAGATTGAGTTACTATAGCAAGATCAGTAGGAGAGTCAAACCCAAGTAGGAGAATTGTTAACTGTTCAATAAATGTGTGAAAGCTATCTCCAAGTCTGAACCTTCCTTTGTCAGAGTATACATCAAGGAAGCAGCTTATGCTACATGAAGAAGCATAACACAGCACCGATTGTTTGGCAAGTTGACTCTGGTTGAGGTGTTGCCACGGATAATGCACCAGTTTCCATATTTGTATTTTCCAACAAGTTAATACTAAGCAATAGAAATTCTAGATATGGCTGCCTTATTTACACACCTTCCTTCCCATCTTCTCTACCACCTGCTGGCAAATCCTGGGTCCAATTGCAGTTCAATGACTGCACCTGAAAACAATATTTACTTAAACTATTTGGGAGGTTCTGTTGTATGGGAGATGCTATATAAAGGCAAGGGTTTCATTCTGGTCCTGGTAGTGATTGGGACAAATCGGGAATGGATCTAACACACTTTTTTCGCGTCTAATGCTCAGATCATGAGCTATTGAATCATAGAAACTTGCAGTAGAAAAGTTGACCATTCTGCCTATCCAATTTGTGCTGGCTCTTTGAAACATCTATCCAACGGGACTTCTTCCACTGCTAGCTCCATACAGCTGCGCAAATTATTTCTTATCTGTCCAATTCCCATTTTGAGAGCTCCGATGTAATCCGTTTCCATAGCAGAATTCAGGCAGTGCTTTCTAGAACTTGCTGGGTAAAATTAATTGTATGCAGCATCTTCTCTTGCTAGCAGTAACTTATTTTTTCAAAGCTATCGAATCTCTTGCCAGTGGAAACATTTTCTCCTTAATTACTCTGATCAAAATCCTTTGTAAATCTTGAACATCACTCCTAAATCTTCTCTGAACCTTCATTGCTCCCAAGGAGAGGTAACCCAGCAATTAAATTCTTTGTCTTCCAGTGTCTGGTTACCATGACGCCAGGCCAGAGACAAGAAGCCATCAAGACATCCCAGTTGTCCATATCGGAGTTGGACGAGAAGGTTAAACCGTACACACTGGAAGAGTTCTCCTATGACTATTTCAGGTAGGCCACACCCTCCAACAGGAGCAGGGAGAAAGAGGTTGGCACAATTTCATAAAACTGCTCAAAACATTTCCTGCCAAGTGCTTGTAAGAGTTCCATAATATTTCCTCCCTTGTATTTTTCTGAAATTCCAGGCCACCTCCGAAGCACACCTTGAGCCGGGTGATGATCACAAAGAATCGTGGGAAGGACAAAATGTGGTCTTGCACCCGTGAGCCAATCAAACAGCCTCTGCTGAAGAAGTTGTTGAATAACGAGGAGCTGTCTCAGGAATCCTGCCTCGTGTTCATAGATATCCTTTTATGCTTCCCAGGGAGTGAAAGCTGATCGGCTTAAGAAATACAGAACCATAGCACTAAATAATAATCCGCATTGAAGCGTGCAAGTTAGGAGCAGGAGTCGGCCACTCGTCCCCTCGAGCCTGCTCCGCCATTTAATCAGATCGATTGTGACCTCAACTCCACATTCCCAACCAATAGCAATACCCTAACCTGTGGGATCGGGGTCAACTGAATTTGTTGACGTGGGGCCCCATTCTGGGCACCACAATTTTATGAAGCATATCAAGGCCTTGGTGCAGATGTGGAAGAGATACCAGATCAGCCAAGATCTTGTTGAATTGTGTGAGGCCTACTCTTCCTAGTTTGTATGTTACTTGAAATGTTTGGACTTCATTCAAGTGGATAAGTTGGGTTTGTTTTCCTCTGAACAAAGGTGGTTACTTTTGGTAATTGGCCATCGTCCACGAAGGATCAATGGCGTTTCTCTTCATTTGAGAGAGACAATTGGTTATATATAACTTGGGGGTTGTTGTGTTATGTACTCTGGGATAACACATGCTGCAACTGGATGCAGCTTTAACCTAAAGATACTCCAGATCTTGAAGTTAGTTCAATCTGATTTATTTGAACCAGTAGCACAGTTAGAACTGTTCTCTGTGAGTTCGACTCTCTGCTAACCTAAGTGTGGTTACTCTGTCTGACTGAACCCCTCTTAGCCACGTGCTGGAGGTGTGATACTGTACATACACCCTGTCTCACTCTGTAGCTGTTCATCAGTGGAAAGAGGCGGAGCGTGAGTGCCTCATGCCTTTTATAGTGAGATACCACCCCTGAGTGTCCTGCCTGCTCATTGGTCATGTCCTGTTCTGTGTTCATTAGCTGCCTGTCTGTGTATCGTTATCTGCATGTCTGCATATCATGACGGGTGAGGTCAGGGGGGGTGGCGGGGCGCGAGACACACCAATCAGCAGGTATGGGCCAGGTGAGGAGGCCGCCCCATGAACTACCACAGCCTTTGTGTGGATTGAACCCACACTGTTGGCGTCATTCTGTATCGTTCTCTAACCATCCGAGTTAACTGATGCCACTCCAGACTCTGATTTAATAGGGATCTTCAAAATTCTGGAAGGTCGTAATTGATGGATAAGGAGAACGTGTTTCCACTGGTGGATGGGTCAGTAACCAGAGGATGCAGATTCAAGGCATTTAGCAAAAGAGCCAGGAACAAGACCAGATTTTATTTTTTTTTGCTCCGTCCTTATGCAATTCTCTTTTGAAAGCTACAATTGAATATGCCTCCACCACACACTCTCGGGCAATGCATTCCAAACCACTTGCTGCGTAAAATAAGACTTTCCTCATGTAACCAGTGGATCTTTTCCCATTCAGCTTCTATCAGTGCCCTTCCCACAAATGGGAACAGTACCTCTCGGTCTGCTCTGGCTAGACCCTTCATGATTTTGACCACCTTGGGACTTAATTGCCTGGACGATTCCCGGTCTCAGTTTTCAAAGGAGAATTGGATATGAACTTGAAAAGGTTAATTAAAAGCTGCAGGTAGAGTCGGGGGAGTGTGACTCATTCAATATCTGTTTCAGTGAGCTGGCATGGCTATAGTGAGCCTAATGGCTTCCTATGCTAAATGATTGGCCTGGGAAGTTAATACTGTCCAGTGCATTCTTTTTCTGTGATTTCTTCCCTGTCCTTTCCTACGGGCCTATGGTTCCACAGGCATGAATCACTCTTGTCTAGTCCCTTGTCCTAATGTCCCTCCTTCCTCCCATGAGTCTAGATGCGGAGTGTTAAGTGCCTCCCTCCCAATTACCTATTCTGCATGCACAAGTGTAGAGGTTGGCTGCCTTTTCCGTACTGACACATTGCCTCTTTCAGGTGAGAAACAATGAGCTTAAAATAATGTCAAATCCCACCCTGGCAGCTGTGAATTTAAATTTGGTTAATCGGCCGGCATGGTAGCACAGTGGTTCGCACTGTTGCTTCACAGCGCCACGGTCCCAGTTTCGATTCCCGGCTTGGGTCACTGCCTGTGCGGAGTCTGCATGTTCTCCCCGTGTCTGCGTGGGTTTCCTCCGGATGCTCCGGTTTCCTCCCACACGTCCCGAAAGACGTGCTTGTTAGGTGAATTGGACATTCTGAATTCTCCCTCTGTGTACCCGAACAGGCGCCGAAGTGTGGCGACTAGGGGATTTTCACAGTGACTTCATTGCAGTGTTAATGTAAGCCTACTTGTGACAATAATAAAGATTATTGTACTGACACGTTTGCTCTTTCAGATGAGACATGATGGGCTTAAAATATAATGTCAAAATCCACCCTGGCGGCTGTGAATTTAAATTCAGTTAAATAAACAAATGTGAAATCAAAATATTGCTGCCACTGAAAACATCATTGCAAAAACCCATCTGATTCACTGATGTCCCTTTTAGTGAAGGAAACTTGCTGTCCTTACCCGCTCCGGCCTACACGTGACTCCAGACCCACCGCAGTGCGGTGGACACCACTGTGCCAGATAGGAGTGGGCTATACATGCTGGCCTTGCTAGTGACACCCACATCCCATGAACATTTTTAAAAATTCCATCCCGTGGCTGTTTGATCGGGGAATTCTCCCATTGTCCTCTCGGTCAGCCTTCGCTCATGGCCGAGCCGGCTTGAGGGGCTGAACAGCCAGCTACATTATTGACAATGCCAATGTGACAATGGATCACACTAAATCACCCCCGAGGAAGTGATGCAGTCCTATATACGTGTAAATTCATGGAAAACTGGTGTTTCCTCATTTATTTACAAGCTAGAATCTTTATTCGTGAACCATTGCAGTCCAGTTTTCTGCTTTTCCGTAAATCTCACATTGACACTTGTTTACAGGGGCCCAGTCGGTAGTCCTCCCACCCTTGGGTCAGGAGGTTAGAGGTCAGGTGTCTTTGGCCAATATTTACCCCTCGACCCACATCGCTAAAGTTGATTATCTAGCCGTTGTTCGATTGCGGTCTGTGGAAGCATTCTGTGTTCAGATTGGCTGCTGAATATCTCTGATTAAAACCGTGGCTACATTTCTTCAGGAGTACTTGATTGGTTGTAAAATGTTTTGGGACGCCCGGAGGCTGTGAGCGGCGCTAGATAAATGCAAGTCCTTGACTCCTCGCCAGCACCTGTCATGAAATATATGGGCGACTATCCCTCCAAGAGAACGCGCTCGGTGAATGAACTGACTGATCAGATATTCGAAGGTGCCTTGAAGGGGGAGCTGATGAAGGATGAGATTTACTGCCAAATCCTTAAACAGCTCACCGATAACCACGTGAAGTAAGTCCGGCTTATTGGTGACATAGGAACTGTCTGGAGTTGTAATCTAGACTAATAAATGTATAAACCTATTAAGCGGAAGAGAATGGCTTTGAGAGATGCGGCTATTTTAAAAACTGACTCTGCCCTTTTCCTCATTCACACGGAGCAAGTACCTCACACCTGTTGGACAAGGTCAAGAGCTGAGGCTCTTCTGTTCCTGAATTCAGGATCCCTCTACCTGCCTCACTTGCAGTCACTCCCTGCTGTCCCAGAACGACTTTGAGGTACTTTGTGCACTGGGTGTAACCGCCTCCTGAAACAAAGCGTCCAGATAACTCTCCCCCTCCCCGATGTTCCGCAGTGTCCGAGGCTCAGACTCCAGCCCATCAATTATGAGCCGAAGTTCGCCGAGCAACCAACACTTGTTGCAGTTGTAGTCAATGCAGCTCGCAATGGGATCCGCCAGCTCCCACATCGTGCAGCTACAGCACATCGCCTGCCCAGCTCCCACATTGTGCAGCTACAGCACATCGCCTGCCCAGCTCCCACATCGTGCAGCTACAGCACATCGCCTGCCCAGCTCCCACATCGTGCAGCTACAGCACATCGCCTGCCCAGCTCCCACATCGTGCAGCTATAGCACATCGCCTGCCCAGCTCCCACATCGTGCAGCTACAGCACATCGCCTGCCCAGCTCCCACATCGTGCAGCTACAGCACATCGCCTGCCCAGCTCCCACATCATGCAGCTACAGCACATCACCTGCCCAGCTCCCACATCGTGCAGCTACAGCACATCGCCTGCCCAGCTCCCACATCGTGCAGCTATAGCACATCACCTGCCCAGCTCCCACATCGTGCAGCTACAGCACATCGCTGCCCAGCTCCCACATTGTGCAGCTACAGCACATCGCCTGCCCAGCTCCCACATCATGCAGCTACAGCACATCGCTGCCCAGCTCCCACATCGTGCAGCTACAGCACATCGCCTGCCCAGCTCCCACATCATGCAGCTGCAGCACATCACCTGCCCAGCTCCCACATCGTGCAGCTACAGCACATCGCCTGCCCAGCTCCCACATCATGCAGCTGCAGCACATCGCCTGCCCAGCTCCCACATTGTGCAGCTACAGCACATCGCCTGCCCAGCTCTCACATCGTGCAGCTACAGCACATCGCCTGCCCAGCTCCCACATCGTGCAGCTACAGCATATCACCTGCCCGGCTCCCACATCGTGCAGCTACAGCACATCGCTGCCCAGCTCCCACATCATGCAGCTACAGCACATCGCCTGCCCAGCTCCCACATCATGCAGCTACAGCACATCGCCTGCCCAGCTCCCACATCGTGCAGCTACAGCACATCGCTGCCCAGCTCCCACATCATGCAGCTACAGCACATCACTGCCCAGCTCCCACATCGTGCAGCTACAGCACATCACCTGCCCAGCTCCCACATCGTGCAGCTACAGCACATCACCTGCCCAGCTCCCACATCATGCAGCTACAGCACATCGCCTGCCCAGCTCCCACATCGTGCAGCTACAGCACATCGCCTGCCCAGCTCCCACATCATGCAGCTACAGCACATCGCCTGCCCAGCTCCCACATCGTGCAGCTACAGCACATCGCCTGCCCAGCTCCCACATCATGCAGCTACAGCACATCACCTGCCCAGCTCCCACATCGTGCAGCTACAGCACATCGCTGCCCAGCTCCCACATCATGCAGCTACAGCACATCGCCTGCCCAGCTCCCACATCATGCAGCTACAGCACATCGCTGCCCAGCTCCCACATCGTGCAGCTACAGCACATCGCCTGCCCAGCTCCCACATTGTGCAGCTACAGTACATCGCCTGCCCAGCTCCCACATTGTGAAGCTACAGCACATCGCTGCCCAGCTCCCACATCATGCAGCTACAGCACATCGCCTGCCCAGATCCCACATTGTGCAGCTACAGTACATCGCCTGCCCAGCTCCCACATCGTGCAGCTACAGCACATCGCTGCCCAGCTCCCACATCGTGCAGCTACAGCACATCGCTGCCCAGCTCCCACATCGTGCAGCTACAGCACATCGCTGCCCAGCTCCCACATTGTGCAGCTGCAGCACATCGCTGCCCAGCTCCCACATTGTGCAGCTGCAGCACATCGCTGCCCAGCTCCCACATCGTGCAGCTACAGTACATCAGCTGCCCAGCTCTCACATCGTGCAGCTACAGTACATCAGCTGCCCAGCTCTCACATCGTGCAGCTACAGCACATCGCTGCCCAATTCTCACATCGTGCAGCTACAGTACATCAGCTGCCCAGCTCTCACATCATGCAGCTATAGCACATCGCTGCCCAACTCTCACATCGTGCATCTACAGCACATCGCTGCCCAGCTCCCACATTGTGCAGCTACAGTACATCACCTGCCCAGCTCCCACATCGTGCAGCAACAGCACATCGCTGCCCAGCTCCCACATCGTGCAGCTACAGCAAATCGCTGCCCAGCTCCCACATTGTGCAGCTACAGCACATCGCTGCCCAGCTCCCACATCGTGCAGCTACAGTACATCACCTGCCCAGCTCCCACATCGTGCAGCTACAGCACATCGCTGCCCAGCTCCCACATCGTGCAGCTATAGCACATCGCTGCCCAACTCTCACATCGTGCATCGTGCAGCTACCGCACATCGCTGCTCAGTTCCCACATCGTGCAGCTACAGTACATCACCTGCCCAGCCATCTCTACTCAGTTATTTCATTTATTAATGAGTTTTGCAGTGTTCTCCTTCAAATCTAGTGCAGATCTCACACCATCCACCCAGGCCACAGTCCCCTGCGACGCCACCCCTCCACCCTTCCCCCGAGGTCTCTTCTCAGCTACAATGAGCACTCAGCGCTGCTGCTCCGCTCCCCGACTACTCCCCGCAAACTAGGCCACGGGTCCCCGAGGTAAGTTAGTTTTTATACTCTGTGCTGCTGCTCCGACTAATTAAAAAACCCAGGTCCAATATGGGGAAAAATTCTGGGAAATTCCTCTTCCCAATTCCTTGTGATGATCAAAACGAATCCGGGAGATCACATGTAGCCGGGATGAGTTAATGTTTCCCAAAACCTTTACACTTATTTTTCTGACACACCTGAACACGTTGCCTCAGAACCCGTCTGCGTAACGTCTACTTCCAGTCTCTGGTGCTGTTCTCCATTAATTTCCATCTCCTCATGGTTCCATGATCTCGGCTGATTATAAGTATGTCCAGTGATCAGATCAGCAACTGTCTGGCATGAAATGACTAACACCCCTTCCCTCCCACCCACAAGCTGGTACCGACGGTCCCCGTTTTATTTGCCACTTGTGACTTACCGATGGCTCCGTTGTGTTTTCCGTTAGGTATAGTGAGGAGAAAGGCTGGGAGCTGCTGTGGTTATGTACAGGACTCTTTCCCCCCAGCAACGCTCTTTTGCCTCATGTGCAGCGATTCCTACAGTCAAGGAAAAACCACATGATTGCTCCAGACTGCATGCATCGACTCCAGAAAGCACTCCGGTAAGAATCACTGCCTTCTCATCCAGTCTTCTCTTCCTTCCCCAATCTTCTCTTCCCTCCCCAATCTTCTCTTCCCTTCTCATCCAATCTTCCTCTCCTTCTCCAATCTTCTCATCCTTCTCCTCCAATCTCCTCTCGTCCTTTTGTTACGCCACCCTGGGCTAGTGCACAGTCGATTCCAGCCCCACACATCCCGGAGACCCTACAGCAGTAAATTAACCAATAATTCGTATAAAGCTTGCAGAATCTTTGGCCTCTTAAATGCTCAATGCGTTATAGCCACCAGGTTTGAAAATTGAACACTAACTGTTTATTTACGCCAGCAACAAAATTCCAGTATGCAATAATTCTAATGGAATAAAGGCCAGCTAATCTACTACTCTTTCCCCCCCCCCCCCACCCCTTCTACCATCCCACCCACTGCTCAAACACGCACAAGATAAACAAGCACAGAGAGATACAATAAGAGGGTTTTAGATGAAAAGAGATTAATGTCCTTGCTTCCAGTGTTGAAGTCATTGCAGCAGACTCCCTTCCCAGGAAGCTCACAGATCAAAGTCACTGGTAGACTGCTAGTGGAGATCCTCTGGCGGTAACAATCAGGCAGTACTCCCAGGCTGTATAATTCCTTCTGGGGAGCCACTTTATCTTTTATTAACCTGGGCCTTCACTCAACGAAGTACGTCAGGCCTGTTTAATTCTTTTTTCCAACTCCACCAGAAATGACTAACAGCCTTACTGAGATAAGAGTTCCCTACACGAGATTTAAAAATTGTTTTTTAAACCACTGACCCAGCCGATAGCTAGTGGCTGGACTGAATTTCCCTGCAGTTCAATCTGGCTGTGGAAAACGTACGGTCTACTTTGGATCTTCCGAAAGAATCCACCAGGTGAGAGAGAGAGATCAGGACCATGGCCCCCTCCAGCTTCTGATCAAAAGGAAAGTAAAAGCAAACAGTCACACAGAGGAAGGACCATTCCAGAGAAATCCCCGACCGATCGGCAGGGGCCTTTGATAAGACCTGGCAATTTGACCGGCGGCCAAGTCCATCACTATGTGTCAGCACTGATCTCCGTGGAATCTGCTGATCCAAAATATAATCAGCTCTTTGCAACCTGCCTTGCCTGAAGTCATAAGTTAATCCTCCGTTTACAAACCACTCAAATTAAAGGGGTGATCTGTTTTAAAGGCACAGATCCCATTAATTATCCAGGTACAAAAATTGGAATAGCAAAATAATACAAATTAAAAGGTTTAAAAACAAGGGACAGATGGGGATTAACAGGTGGATCCTTGCACTACGTCTTTAAATCTTCTCTGCCTCCTCCTCCAATTTCTCCTTCCTCCTCTTCCAATTTTCTCACCCTCTTCTTCCAATCTTCG